>NC_084836.1:48717987-49023398 GCF_033115175.1 Lepus europaeus | reverse complement strand
CCACTGGAGTCCGTGTTGCTAATCTGCCAAGTTGGTGGATGGTTGGGAGCAGTGAGGGAGCTGGAGATTGCCGCCATTCCACGCGTGTATGGGAAGGCGGTGGTTAAAGTGTCGTCCTCGTAGACGTCTCTGGGATGTTTCCGTGGCGGCGGGGTGGGAGGGTATTCGTCGTGCAGACGTGGTCCGCGACACCTGGTTGGCAAGGCGTTAGCATTAGGTCGCAGAGCGCCCATTCACATTCCGAAGGCACATCTTAGGCATATTTAGGGCACTCAGGTTTATGACAGGTCACTGGCGGCGTTTCCCATTGCGGAGGTATTTCATAAACAGCTGGGACTGACTGGTAATGACTCATCGAACCCCAGAGACTGTTTACTCGTGGCAGATAGCTTCCTCTATTCCTTGCGTTGCCTCATGGTCTCCCAGCTGTCTGCCACCCCGTTTTGAATCATTTGACAGCGTTTGTGGTTTGGGGTCTGAAATACTAGAGCAGGTACCAGAATAGTAAATATGATCTTGGTTTTGCTGTTAGCCTGAAGTGTGACCTTGAAAATCGAGGCAGTTATGACTTCCCTGTTCTTTATCTGCAAATGCTGCCAAATTTATCTGCAAAGGTGCTGTCAAGGATTATGTTTATTGGAGTTGTTCGGAGTGCTTGCAACTAACAAAATATAACAAAGATGCCAAACTTGTATGTACTGGTACTTTTAGATCGGACATCCTTTATTGGGTTACTCATGGCTCTTGTCAGTTTCTCTCTCTCTCTCTCTCTTTTTTTTTTTTTTCTCTTTGTGGTTCTCTGCATCTTCATTTTTATTTATTTGAGATGCAGAGAAACAAACCTCCCGTTGCTGGGTCACCAGAGCTGGGAATTGGGAACTCCATGTGGGTCTACCATGTGGGTGGCAGGAGTTCAGTGGCTTGGGCCATCACTGCTGCTTCTTAGGGTTTGCATTAGCAGGAAGCTGGGATGAGAAGCTGGAGCTGGGAATTGAGCCCAAGCAGGTGTCTGAATTACTAGGCTAAATGCCCACTCTAGTTTTTGGTCTTTATATATAGAGAGGATGGATGCTGATCTTCTGCTTGACTTGCCACATAATTAAAAGCTTATCCTCTTTGATTTTCCATGTGTTCTAGTCTACTTTGCAGGAGGGGATCCTTACCACGTAAATCATACCTCCCTTTTACAGGTTTGAATTTGATGAAGTAGAGCTGTGGAATTTAAAGTTTTTTTTTTTTTTTTTAAACTCTTTTTGCAGCTGCCACCTTTTGTAGTCTGAATTCTTAAAATTAGTTTTATATTTTATAACTATCACCTCACTTATTCTTATGCACTTCAAATTCGCACCTGTTCCCATAACTCCGCTGAAACTAATTTTCTCTGCTAAAACCTTTCCCAAATAATGCGAAAATGATGAGTAGAATCCACACAGTCTTCCTTCAGTGAATTCAGGCATGGTTTAAAGGAGTCATTTGTCTGGTGGTATGTAAAACAAATTTGGAAGCAACCATTTCTGTAGCACTATGTAGTCAATAA
The DNA here is from genome assembly GCF_033115175.1 of Lepus europaeus. Taxonomy (NCBI): domain Eukaryota; kingdom Metazoa; phylum Chordata; class Mammalia; order Lagomorpha; family Leporidae; genus Lepus; species Lepus europaeus. Next base: position 49,021,861 of record NC_084836.1, on the reverse strand, counting down.
CCAAGTCCTGCAAGTTTTACCTTTAAATTTGCTGTGTCTTCTTTACTCTCAGTATGTGGTTCAAACCTTTAATCTACCTATCTACCATTGTTCTTTTTTTTTTTTTTTTTTTTAAATTTATTTGACAGGTAGAGTTATAGACAGTGAGAGAGGGAGAGACAGAAAGGTCTTTCTTCCATTGGTTCACTCCCCAAATGGCTGCTACGGCCGGCACTGCACCGATCTGAAACCAGGAGCCGGGTACTTCCTCCTGGTCTCCCATGCGGGTGCAGGGGCCCAAGGCCTTGGGCCATCCTCCACTGCCCTCCTGGGCCACGGCAGAGAGCTGTACTGGAAGAGGAGCAACCAGGACTAGAACCCGGTGCCCATAGTGGATGCTGGGGCTGCAATCGAGGATTAACCAAGTGAGCCCTGACGCGGGCCCCTACCTCTAGTCTTATGTTGTTGCTGATTTTTCTTTTTTTTTCCATTCGGTGCCCACAATCCCTTCTTTGTACTACCCCCAGAGGTATTTATTTTTAATGTGCAGATATGTAGCACAGCAGGGTAAGCCACTGCTTGCAAAGTTGTCATCTCGTATCGGAGTACTGGTTGAAGTCCCGGCTGATCCAGCTCCCTGCTTATGTGCCTGGGAAACCAGTAGCAGATGGTCCCTGCCATCCATGTAAGAGACTTGAATAGAATTTCTGGCTTTTGTGACCATTTGGAGAGTAAACCAGTGGATGGAAGATCTCTCTCTCTCTCTCTTTCTCTCTTTCACTCTGTCACTCTTCCTTTCAAATAAATACATCTCAAAACAAAAATCCATCACTTTATTATTTTCACTATTAAAAAAATAAAGTTGGCTTTCGTGCCCTAAAAAGACATGCTACCTTTTATACATCTGCTTCCCTGTCTTGCTTCTTTGAGACAGAAGAGGAAGAAATGTGTGTGTGTGTTTATTTCTCTCTCCCCAGGAAAGTTTAATTAAGACTGTCTGTTTTAGAAGCCCTGTAAAGTAGATGGTTAACCAAAGCTCAGAATAATCACCTGTGATAGTTTAAAAAACGTGCATCTGTTAGACTACCAGCTTTGTTGAATTGGAGTTGCTCAGTATTGAAATCTAGGTTGCAGAGTCATTTTTGTTTCAACTTTGTTTGCTTTGAACTTTGAGTGTCAGGAAGTGACAGAAGTTAATCTTTGTCATCTGGAGAAATGGGATAAGGTAGTAGTTAAGAACTCGGATTTTGCCGGCGCATGGCTCACTTGGTTAATCCTCCGCCTGCAGTGCTGGCATCCCCTTTGGGCTCTGGGTTTAGTCCCTGTTGCTCCTCTTCCAGTCCAGCTCTCTGCTGTGGCCCCAGAGGGCAGTGGAAGATGGCCCAAGTGCTTGGGCCCCTGTACCCGCATTGGAGACCAGGAGGAAGCGCCTGGTTTCGGGCTTCGTGGGCAGGTCGTAGCAGCCATTTGAGGGGTTAACCAACGGAAAAAGGAAGACCTTTGTCTCTGTCTCTCTCTCTGTCTAACTCTGCCTGTCCAAAAAAAAAAAAAAGAAATGATTTGGAGTACTTTTTTGGTTTGGGTGTGAACTTTGCTTTCAAAATTGTTTCTAATTCTCATTGTTATATTAGGAATTTAAAAAATACCTTGCTTTAGAAGACATAATATTTGTGGATGAAAAGTCATCACAATAAGGCATTGATTAAGGAGATATGGGGCCTGTTTGCTTAGTTTCAAACCCAAGCCCACGGCATTGTAGCTGTGTGACTTTGCCCAGTTTCCCCATGGGGATAATAGTTATACTTCTGTAATGAATTGTAAGGAAATGAGTAGTTAATCGCAAAGCATTTAGAATAGCATGGCCTCAAGTTGGTGTTCAGTAACTGTTAGCTTTTGATACTACTGAGGAAGATCTTTCAGTTGTTTAAGATTATAAAGTTAGTATTGGTTGGGAAATATTTGAATGTTTACTTATACTGGCAGTTTTTTTCTTTGATTAACATGTAATGCTTGTACATTTTTATGGACTACAGTACAATATTTCAAGAGATTTCTATTTCCTTATTTTTATAGAGCCTGTAAGTCTTATGCTAGCAATTTTCTGTAAAGAAATGAAGGCTGCAAACAAATATAAAAGCAGTATAGTTAAAATAAATTGGAAACAGGAAAAATAGAAAGGAAAGTGAAGTTTGGAACTGGAATTGTGATTATTGAATAAACTGTTATACTTTAGCATGTGATAGCCAATTTCCCAATTGCTTCAAGTTAATTCCAATTGCATAAAATCCCAAAATAAAAAGGGAAATGTGATCAACTTTTAGAATTGCATAATCCATGATAAAATAAAAAACCAGTTTCAGGTGATTACAACAAAGTGTGATCTTCCATGAGTTCTTTCCACTATGTAATACAGTGAGTGTGGTTATACAACATACTTACCCTTTTGGTGAAAGCAAAAAAACCCTAGAGTGTTCCTAATATGCTGATTTTATGCTAATGAGTAGGGTTAAATACAATATGATGGTTTTGATTTTCTGATGTTTAAAAAGCTTTCTTTTTGTGAAGCAGAGATACAGAATACCCATCCACTGGTTCATTCCCTGAGTGCCTGCAATGGTCCCAGGATAGGGTGGAAACCTGGAATTCAACCCATCTCTCCCACTTTGGTGGCACGGGACCAGCTACGTGAGCCGTCAGTGTAGCCTCCCAGGGAATGCATTAACAGGAAGCTAGAGTTAGGAGTGAAACCAGGACTCATAGTAACCACTAGGCTAAACACTCGCCCCTCTCCCTGATCATTGGGCTAAACAAGGGTTTTTGTTAGCATGTGTGAATCTATTCAGTCTTGCTTATAAGACTGATATATATATATATATGTACTTGTCTATATATATATAAATTTATTTTTATTTGAAAGGCAGAATTAGAGGCAGAGAGAGATATATATATCAACAGAGAATGAGATTGATCTTTGACCTGCTGGTTCATTCCCCAAATGGCCATAATGGCTGGGACTGGGCCAGACCAAAGTCAGGAACTTCATCTGGGTCTCCTGCATGGGTGCAGGGGCCCAAATACTTGGACCACCCTCTGCTCCTTTCCCAGGCACATTAGCAGGGAGCTGTATTGGAAGTAGAGCAGCCGGGATTAAAACTCCGGCCCATTTGAGATGCCGACGTTGCAAGCGGCAGCTTAACCTGCTGCGCCACAGTGCTGGCATTAGATTGTTTTTCTGAGATGAGTTTTTGAAAGAGGGTTTGCATTTGATTAAAACTCCCATGAGTTTGTGGATTTTAACTATTCTGTGTTGTTATATAAGTGTGGTAGCGTATATTTTAACAGTCAGTCAAATAGAGGGAAAGAATTTACATCCTGTTGTGAATATTGAAAGGAGGAATAGGGACATTGTAAAGCCATCCTGCCTGACAGATGAATAGACCTGAATTAATGGGATGAGCTGAATTTACCTACCACAGAATAGGAGAAAAGGACATGGTGTGTCGTAGTTTCTGGCATTCATACTAGTGCCCTGATGGTTACAGTTATTTTGATTCAACAAATACTTTTCAAGCACCTAGTTTGCTCTTGACCATATCATACATTGGAGATAATCACAAAACCATTTTCTTTGGGGATTGCAGACTTCAGGTATTCAGAAGGAAACCTTCACCAGCAATCACCTCTTTACTCTGAGTAAGAAATGCAGCATGAGTTCTATGTCCTTGAGTTGGGTGCTGTTTTCAGTGAGTTTATATTCTGAAGACCTGGAGAATGACTGCTTGTCAGGGGATCAGATCCTGCAGTGTTTCACCTGCACCTAGCCTAGATCCTGGCACATAATAAGTGTTCAGTGAAGAGTAAAGAGCAAGAAAGGAGAAGAAGTTGGGGGATTAGAATGAGAGAGATGGGTCCACTGTTCTCATTTTTGAGTTAAAAATCCCATTATAATACATTTCCATTCACTACAGGTTCTTCTGTAATTATATTGGGATTTTGTTCTATTGTAAATAACTTGAAGCAATTAGGAAATTGGCTTTTTTTTTCTTAATCAGAATTTGTTTTACGTCATTTTTGTTGAGAATTTATTCTGCAACTTAAAATTACCCCCATCTAGTTCCTTTTAGTTAAGCTTATAGTCCTGTGAGAAATCCATGTTTTAGAAAGATAAAAATACTCTTAGTATATAATTGGCTTTCCTTTTTATTCCCCTTAGACTAGATCTTGTAATACAGTTACCTAGGATATGAGTATGTTACCTTTATTTTTTTCTGGTATTATTTAACATGCATTTGATTGCTATGTGCTGGGTCTGTGGCTACAGTGGTGGTTAAACATGGACTATTCTTCACGTAGAATGGTAGCTTGCAACTTTAAAGGATTTCAACTTGTGAATTAATAGAAGGATGGCCATTTTTGAAGAAGTAAGTGTTAAATCTTAGCTGTGATGAGACATAGATTCTGGGCCTGGATGAGAAGTTATAATCCAGCCTTTTTCACCTTTTGGTGGAAGAAAATCCTCATGAAATTTATATACCTTTTCTTCTTGTGCTGTCAGGTTTATGAAGTCATTGGCATAAGAGAAATCATTAATTTGGTCATTCTGTCTTAGACTGCTAAAGTATTCCCGTCTCCTCTGTGATACTTTTTGGCACACTGATATCCTTAAGAAACAATACTGGTCTTGCAGTCTGCCCTTCACTGGGAATTATACTACGCTGTGTATCTTAAAGGCTCACTCTTTGCTCTCAGATTTTCTGTGGTGTGTTACCTTTACAACCACCTGTGTTCTCTGTTTAGTTCCATAGTCATTACTGATAAACAAGTTTCAAATAAAAATTTTAATCTGTTTTCTTCTTCCTATACTCCTTATTTCAGTAAATAACCTCATCTGTTCAGTTCTGTCCTTGACTCTTCTGCCTTTCACCTCTGACATCTAATCAGTCAGGAAGTCCTGTTGTTTTGACCTGGTTAAATATTTCTCTAAGCCATCTGCCTTTCCTCATCTCCGCTGCCACTGTCTCAGTTTAAGCCGCTATGAATCTTTCCCTCTTTGAATTCAATTGCAGCTGTTCTTTCTTGACCCTGCAGCCAGTGTGCTGGCTTAGAAGAGGCCAGTTTGCCCATGACATCCCCCTGTGAGAACTCTAGTGGCTCTTGTTTGTCTTCAGGGTAAATCGAAAACTCCTAAATTCTTTAGCAAGGCTTTAAAAACTCTTTGTGATATGAACTCGCTTCTTTTTTTGTCTCTAAAAAGAAATAGCTAAAAATGTCATCCCATTCAGGATCCCTTGCATTCGTCATTTTCTGCTATGACCATTGGTTTCCTATTGGTTTTGCTCCTAGTCAGGCACCTTTTTTTTTTTTTTTTTTAACATTTATTTATTGATTTATTTGAAAGGCAGATTTACAGAGAGGCAGAGGCAGAGAGAGAGAGAAAGAAGTCTTCTATCTGCTGGTTTACTCCTCAGATGGCTCCAACGGCTGGAGCTGTGCTGTTCTGAAGCTAGGAGCCAAGAGCTTCTTTCGGGTTTCCTGTGCGGGTGTAGAGGCCCAAGGACTTGGGCCATCTTCTGCTGCTTGCCAAGGCCATAGCAGAGAGCTGGGTCAGAAGTGGAGCAGCCGGGACTCGAACCAGCGCCTATATTGGGTGCCGGGCACTGCAAGCCGTGGCTTTATCCACCATACCACAGAGCCTGCCTTGGGCATCTCTTTCAATGTGTGTGTGTGTGTGTGCGTTTTATTGATACCTTTTATCTCCAGCATCTCACTCATTACATGTTTGAGGGTAGACTAAAACATTACTAATAAATCAGACAAGTTGGAATGGGAGTTGTTGGGCAGGCTATCACCTGTGCTGTTTTGAAGGAATTTGAAAAAATTATTTGCAAACTGAGGGAGAAAAATGGTGCTCCAGATGCTCACAGAAAAAGGCAAGAGGCTTTGAGGGAGCAGGGGAGTTCAGAGTGGCCAAGGCACTGAGTCTGAATGCGTCGGGGAGTGCCAGGAAGTGAGCAGCACAGTAGAGGTAAAGGGTGGAGTCAGAAGGATTTTAAGCTCAGATCTGATGTGATCTGATATACATTTTATAAAGATCACATTTTGGAGTAGAAATATTATACCCTTTACCCAAATTATTGGAGTGTGACTATGTTGGGAGGAGAGAGAACAAAGTTATTTTAGCAACCTAGGCTACAAATGATCAGGAGTCATTGTGAGAGAAAGATTGTGTGAGAGGAGGTTTAGATGAACTTAGGATATAGGGTCAGGATGACGAAAGGCATTTAAGATAACTTGGTAGATGAGATGTCTTTGACAAGAGTTGGAAATATTAGAAGCTTTAGATAGAACATACTCAGTTTAAGATGTCTGGAAACTCACGTGGAGTTATCAAGTATGTCCTTAGATATTTGGTGTGGAGCTTGCTAATACACCTTGGAAAAGACTGACATTCCCTGGGGGTACTTTCTCTAACCAAAGGCTTAAATTATCATGTATGTGTCAGTTGGGTTTTAAAGAAACCAAACTTTTGAGACTGTTTTTGTTTTTAGATTAGCTTTCACATAGTTCAAGAATAAATTCACATAGTTCAAGAATAAATGTTAGATGTGGTAGGTATTGGATTTCCATGTTTGTGCAGAGATTTAGGACAAGAATTTTACCCTAAGCTTACAGGGAATGGGCATTGTGGCATTCCTTGTTGCGTGCCAGTATGAGTCTGCCAGTATGAGCTGCCTGCATTCCTTGTTGAGTGCCAGTATGAGTCTGTGCTGCTCTGCTTCCCATCCAGCTCCCTGTTGCTGGGAAACAGCAGGTGGTTGTGGCTATTTGTGTAGTGAACAGTGAATGGAAGATCTCTCTCTGTCTCTCTATCTCTGTCGCTTCCCCCAACCCGACTTTCAAATAAACAAATCTTTTGAAAAATTTTGGGCTGAATGTTGTCATTCATCTTTAATTATCATAAATCCAGTCCCACTTAAGAGTATGAACAGTGTAAAAAAGACATTATTTTGGAAAGTTTCCCTTTTCAGCCTTTTGTGTCAAGAAGAAATGTGAACGTGAGTTGGAGTGTGCAAAAATACATCCTTTTACTTTGTTGGGAGTTAAATTTATATTTTGTTTTCCTGAGTTTTGCTTTTTAATTCTTACTCGATGAATTAGAGGCCAGCAAATTTATTCTAAAATGTTTGCTGTGATCCTCAGAACTCTTTTAATAAGTTATTTCTGACATGATTCCTTTGCTGAAGGGGGAGAAAATGTGTACTCTATTGGCATCAAATCATTATTGGAAGTTCTATAAATGTACTTATCTGCTTGGGTATCTGAGCAAATATTTGAGAATAAATAAGAACCTGGTGGCATAAGACAATTTTATTCCAAATGGAAAACTCACCCCCACTGCCCTTTATTTTAGCACTTTTTTTTTTTGGACAGGCAGAGACAGAGAGACAGAGAGAAAGGTCTTCCTTCTCCGTTGGTTCACCCCCAAATGGCTGCTACGGCCAGCGTGCTGTGCCGATCTGAAGTCAGGAGCCAGGTGCTTCCTCCTGGTCTCCCATGCAGGTGCAGGGCCCAAGTACTTGGGCCATCCTCCACTGCCTTCCTGGGCCACAGCAGAGAGCTGGAATGGAAGAAGGGCAACCGGGACTAGAACCCCGGGTGCTGGCACCGCAGGCGGAGGATTAGCCAAGTGAGCTGTGGCGCCGGTCTTATTTTAGCCCCTTTTAAAAAAAGATTTATTTTATTAATTTGAAAGACAAAGTTACAGAGAGAGGTAGAGACAGAGAGAGGTCTTGCATCCGCTGGTTCACTCCCCAGATGGCCGCAACGGCCGGAGCTGGGGCCATCCAAAGCCAGGAGCCAGGAACTTCTTCTGGGTCTCCCATGTGGGTGCAGGGGCCCAAGGACTTGGGCCATCCTCTACTGCTTTCTCAGGCCATAGTAGAGAGCTGGATTGGAAGAGGAGCACCCGGGACTAGAACCAGCGCCCTATAGGATGCCGACGCTTCAGGGCAGGGCTTTAACCTGCTGCACCACAGCGCAGGCCCCAGCACTTTCATTAACATCCCCATGCCCCGCCGCATCCTCAGGAATATTCTTTCTTGTGTAAAGATTTTTCCCTTTTTGTAATATTGCTAACTACTTAGAGACAAGGAATTTAATCTTTCTATTCTCTACCGTGTCTAGCACACAATTGCTTAATGAAAGTTTGTTAAATTTGAATTTATTTAAGCAGTTTAGCACCACCAAGTGGCAAATCCTTGAATAATCTTGTTACTTTTTGTTCCCTATGGATGCCTAATTTGCAAATAAGTAGAATTGTGATTTTTATTTTTTTTTTTTTGAGGCAGTATCAGGATCAATTTAGTTTTATTTTTCATTGTTTTTGTTAGTGAAAATATCTCCACATATGTATTGTTTATAGGCTTGTATATTTTAAGACAGTAGACTGTATGTGTAAATTATTTTTATACAGTTTTATTGTACAATTGACAGGTAACAGACTATATAATTTCATAACTTTAAATGTATGTGTACACCATGAATCTGAATACAAGGTAATGATATTTCTACTGCTCCCTCCAAGTTTCCTCTTGACTCATTGTAATCACTCACCTGTCCACAGGTGATCACTGAATTTTTTGTCAATATAATTTGTGTTTTGCAGAATTTTTTGTGGATGGAATTAAATACTGAGTGTTCTGTTTTTGATCTGGCTTCCTTTGTTACTTAATTCCTTATGTAATTCCTTAATTACTTTAAGATTCATTCATGCTGTATGTATTATTTGCTTAATTTTGCATCTTGGCAAGAAATACCCCATTGGGTGAGTACATAATATGTTAGATCTGGTCACCTATTGGTAGACATTTGTGTGATTTTCACTTTGGCTGTTACAAATAAAGTGAACATTAGAATACAAGTCTTTGGCCGGCGCCGTGGCTCACTAGGCTAATCCTCCGCCTTGCGGCGCTGGTACACCAGGTTCTAGTCCCGGTCGGGGCACCGGTCCTGTCCCGGTTGCCCCTCTTCCAGGCCAGCTCTCTGCTGTGGCCAGGGAGTGCAGTGGAGGATGGCCCAAGTGCTTGGGCCCTGCACCCGCATGGGAGACCAGGAGAAGCACCTGGCTTCTGCCATTGGATCTGCGCGGTGCGCCGGCCGCAGTGCGCCAACCGCGGCGGCCATTGGAGGGTGAACCAATGGCAAAAGGAAGACCTTTCTCTCTGTCTCTCTCTCACTGTCCACTCTGCCTGTCAAAAAAAAAAAAAAAGAATACAAGTCTTTGTATAAGGATATGCTTTCTGCCGGCGCCACAGCTCACTAGGCTAATCCTCTGCCTGTGGCGCCAGTACCCTGGGTTCTAGTCCCTGTTGGGGCACCGGGTTCTGTCTTGGTTGCTCCTCTTCCAGTCCAGCTCTCTGCTCTGACCTGGGAAGGCAGTGGAGGATGGCCCAAGTGCTTGGGCCCTGCACCCACATGGGAGACCAGGAGGAAGCACCTGGCTCCTGGCTTCGGATCAGTGCAGTGCGCTGGCCGTAGCTGCCATTTTTTGGGGGGTAAACCAACAGAAGGAAGACCTTTCTGTCTCTCTCACTCTCTCATTGTCTAACTCTGCCTGTCAAAAAAAAAAAAAAAAAAAAAAAGGATATGCTTTCATTTTTCTTGAGCAAATATCTAGGAATCGAGTGGCTGGATCATATATGAGTATATTGTATGTTTATCATTTTTAAAAAAGTCTTAAAATTTGAGAGCAAAAGAGAGAGAGAGAAAGAAAGAGAATGTGCTCCTATCAGTTTTACTACCCAGATTTCCTCAACATTTTGCTGGAAGCCAGGAGCCTGGAACTCAGTGTAGATCTCTTATGTACTTGGATCATCACCACTGCCTCCCAGCGGTTTGCATTAGCAGGAAGACACAGGTTTTGTAACTGCCAGACTAAACACCTGCTCTTCCTTTCTTTTGCTTTTTTTTTGTTTTTTAAATTAGTTTACTTGAAAGGCAGACATACAGGGAGACAGAGATCTCCCTTCTACTGGTTTACTCCCCGTACCTACAGCTGAGATAGGGGCAGGCTGAGAACAGGAGCTTGGAACTCAATCCGGGTCTCACATGTGGGTGGTAGGGACCCGAGTTGTTGATCCATCACCTGTTGCCTTTCAGTGTGTGCATTAGTAGGAAGCTGATCAGAAGTGGAAGTGAAACTTGAACCCAGACATTATAATATGGTATGTGTGTGTCCCGAGTGGCAATTTAACTGCTATGCCAAACACATCCTTGATTTTAAGATGTATTTTTCCATTGTTAAATTCACATCATGATTTTTATCATTGTTCCTCCACTACCCTTGAAATTTGATTTAAATCCTATTTAAAGCTTTACATTTTGTGATAATTATCAGTGATTTTTAGCATCTTACATGCAGAAAATTCTAATTCATAGATTAATAAGTCATAAGGCAAGCATCCTTGTAACTACAACTCGTATCAGAAATAGATTTTTGGTGGCTTCCTCAGAGGTCTTCCATGTATCCCTCATCCCCTAAGTAACTGCTGTCTAAACTTATAATCACTTTCTTGTATGTATTTATTGTTACTGGTATTTTAAAAATTCTGTGGTTGTGTCATTTGAAATGTTTTCTTTCTATATAGTATTACTGGGAATTCCTTTCAGTTTCTTAAAATATTTTTTCATTTATATAAAGGGAACAAATTTAGTGTATTTTATACATACAGGTTTTTTTTTTCTTTTTTTTCCTTTTTTTGACAGGCAGAGTGGATAGAGAGAGAGAGAAAGGTCTTCCTTTGCCATTGGTTCACCTGACTCCAATGGCCGCTGCGGCTGGCGCACCGCGCTGATCCGAAGCCAGGAGCCAGGTTTTTCTCCTGGTCTCCCATGCGGGTGCAGGGCCCAAGCACTTGGGCCATCCTCCACTGCCTTCCCGGGCCATAGCAGAGAGCTGGCCTGGAAGAGGGGCAACCGGGACAGAATCCGGTGCCCTGACCAGGAGTAGAACCCAGTGTGCCGGCGCCGCAGGCAGAGGATTAGCCTATTGAGCTGCAGCGCCGGCCATTTTATTTATTTATTTTGATTTTTGTATGATAGCCATTCTAACTGGGATGAGGTAAAAACCTCATTGTGGTTTTTATTTCCATTTCTCTGATCACTAGTGTCATGAGCATCTTCTCATGTGTCTGTTGGCCATTTGTATTTCATCGTTTGAAAAATGTCTTGTCTTATCCTTAGCCCATTTCTTAACTGGATTGTTTACTGTTGAGTTTCTTGAGCTCCTTGTATATTCTGGATATTGATCATTTATCAGATGTATGGTTTGCAAATATTTTCTTCCATTCTGTCAGTTGCTTCTTTTTTTTTTTTTTTAAGACTTTTTTAAAAGAAGAAAAACAAAGATTTTTTATTTACTTGAAAAAGTTACAGAGAGGGGAGAGAGGAGAGAGAGAAGGAAAGAGAATGAGAGTGCTTCCATCCACTGGTTTTTAGTCCTGAAGCAGCATTATTTTGTGCATGTAAATGATTCCAGAAATTATTTTTATATAGGGAAGCCATACAGAAATTTTTGGTAGTTTTTGAGGCAGTAGTTGAGATTTATGGTATGAACATGTTAGAAAATTTGAAATTAACTCCTTCCTTTAAGTATGTGGTCTTTTTTTTTTTTTTTAAAGATTTGTTTATTTATTTGAAAGAGTTACACAGAGAGAGGAGAGGCAGAGAGAGAGAGAGAGAGAGAGAGAGAGAGAGAGGTCTTCCATTCGATGATTCACTCCCCAGTTGACCGCAACCGCCGGAGCTGCGGATCTGTACTGATCCGAAGCCAGGAGCCCAAGGACTACTGCTTTTCCAGGCCATAGCAGAGAGCTGGATTGGAAGTGGAGCAGCCAGGTCTCGAACCGGTGCACATATGGGATGCTGGTGCTTCAGTCCAGGGTGTTAACCCACTGTGCCACAGTGCTGGCCCCAAGTATGTGGTTTTTTTTTTTTTTTTGTTTTTTTTGTTTTTTTTTTTTTTTTTTTTTGACAAGCAGAGTGGACAGTGAGAGAGAGAGAGACAGAGAGAAAGGTCTTCCTTTTCCGTTGGTTCACCCCCCAATGGCCACTGCGGCCGCCGCACTGATCCATAGCCAGGAGCCAGGTGTTTCTCCTGGTCTCCCTTGTGTGTGCAGGGCCCAAGCACTTGGGCCATCCTCCACTGCCTTCCCGGGCCATAGCAGAGACCTGGAATGGAAGAGGAGCAACTGGGACAGAATCTGGCACCCCAACCAGGACTAGAACCCGGTGTGCTGGCGCCGCAGGCGGAGGATTAGCCTATTGAGCCACGGCACCTGTCAAGTATGTGGTCTTGAGTAAAGTTGCTGAACAGCTCTTGTCTCAGTTTATTCTTATAAAATGAAGATAGAGATAATGTGATTTGTTGAGACTCCTTTAGGATGACTATAGGATTTAAATGAGATCAGTACCTTGAAAACAGTGCTATTCAGTTATTGTTATCACTAACTTGTTTTATATTTGAAGTAAATTGTGTCCCGATGCAACTTATTTTTTTTTCCTGTGCTGTTAAGACTTATAAAATATAACTGTCCTTCAGCATGGGAGGAAAATTTGTTCCAGGACCTCCCCGCAGATACCAAAATCTGCAGGTGCTCAAGTCCTTGCTACACTATGGTATAGTGTGCACATAACTTGTGTAATCCTTTGGTACACTTTGTCACCACTAGATTGCTTATAATACTGATACAGTGTAAATACCATGTAAACAGTAGTTACTTTGTATTGTTTAGGAGATAATGATATGAAAGTCTGTACATATTCTGTACAAATACACTTTCTCAATTCTTTTGAGTCCTGGAATGCAGTATCCACAGATAGGGAAGACTATGTAAGATATCATAAGGTTTAGTTGCTGGTACAAATTAGTAAGCTTATTAATTTCATTCCATCTGCTATTTTTGATAGAAGTGGTAACACTAATACTTCATATTAGAAAGTAAATGTGACTGCTTTCTAAGGACTACAAATAGGTTTGGAATTTTGAATTTGTGGATGTGTAATTTGTCCCTTAAAAAGTGCTGAGGACTTAAAAGGAACACAACAAATGAATGCGTGAGGCTTTGACCTTTTTTTTTTTTTTTTTTTTTTTTGTAAGGTGCCTGCTACTTTAATACTTTTTAGATTTTTCTCAGACAAATTACTTAGGAAACTCTTTAAACTTTTTCTTCAATATCAAATAAAATAGGCAACAGTTGACCAACAATTGTATGGAAAAGAGAGTTGCTTAATGTGTTTTGGGAAAAGTGTTCATTTGATTCTGTAGGGTTTACTTCTTTAGGGTTCCAGAATCTCTTTAATGTTAATAGGGTCACAGAAGTTTAAACTGCATTGCTAATTGCATTGTTAATGAGCTTTTCTTGGCAAATAAATGTACTTTTTTCTGCTATGAGATAACAAAGTACTAAATCATTGGTGAAAAAGGCTTGAGATTTTAAGGAATTTAAATTTTCATATTTTCATTCTGTTGCCTCAGATGTAATAATGTAGCACAACTCCTGTTTTATAAACTGACAAACTGAAGTCTAGAAAGTTTAGTTTATACTTCTGGAATTCCCCCTTTTCATATACTTTATTATATGAATAATATAAATATATTTATTATACTTTATATAAACATACTTATTATGCTTTAAATTATTTTTAAACATTTTTACCTTGAAATATTCAAATAAGCTAGAAACATTAATATAAAAAGTTAAATTTATTTTCCTTTTTAGTCTTCCCTATTCTATTCAGAAGTAGCCTCTCTGTTTGAAGTGTGTCCTTCCAGAATTTGCTCTATTTATTTCACACAGATATCAAGATATTTTTAAAAAGTGTAAATGTCATCATACTGTTGATTTTTCCTAGTATATCTGCTCCATGTATGTCTACCTGCTTGCCCATCCATTTAATCTACCTCAACTCCTGAATAGTATCCCCCATAAATGGATATCCCTTGTATATGTTTCATCATCTTCCTATTTGTGAACATCTAGATTTATACTCTTCTTTCCCTCCTCAACACTCTGTCCTCCCTCTGATATTGAAAATAATGCTGCTGTGAATATTCTTATTTACATACACACACACACACACAATCTTTGTACCTATGTGTGAATGTGTCTGTATGCTTAAGTTTTTTCATCTCCATACAAATGACAAGTTTTTTTTTTTTTTTTTTGACAGGCAGAGTGGATAGTGAGAGAGAGAGACACAGAGAGAAAGGTCTTCCTTTTTGCCGTTGGTTCACCCTTCAATGGCTGCTGCGGCCGGCGCACCGCACTGATCCGAAGCCAGGAGCCAGGTGCTTCTCCTGGTCTCCCATGCGGGTGCAGGGCCCAAGCACTTGGGCCATCCTCCACTGCCTTCCCGGGCCAGGGCAGAGAGCTGGCCTGGAAGAGGGGCAACCGGGATAGAATCTGGCGCCCCGACCGGGACTAGAACCTGGTGTGCCAGCGCCGCAAGGCGGAGGATTAGCCTGTTAAGCCACGGCGCTGGCCTTTTTTTTTCTTTTCTTTTTTTTTTCTTTTTTTGACAGAGTGGACAGTGAGAGAGAGAGAGAAAGGTCTTCCTTTTACCCTTGGTTCACCCTCCAATGGCTGCTGCGGCCGGCGCATTGCGCTGATCCGAAGGCAGGAGCCAGGTGCTTCTCCTGGTCTCCCATGTGGGTGTAGGGCCCAAGCACTTGGGCCATCCTCCACTGCACTCCCGGGCCACAGCAGAGAGCTGGCCTGGAAGAGGGGCAACCAGGACAGAATCCGGCGCCCCGACCGGAACTAGAATCCGTTGTGCCCGTGCCGCTAGGCAGAGGATTAGCCTATTGAGCCATGGCGCAGGCCACGGCAAGTTTTTTTTCAACCCTTTCCCAGTTCATTCTATCCCCAGTCTTTGTGCTTCTGTTAAGCAGAAGGCAAGAACAGTCTTGTGCTGAACTACTGCAAAAAAAGCCATTTTTATGGAGCTGGCGTTGTGGCATAGCGGGTGAGGCCGCTGCCCGTAGTGCTGGCATCCTATGTGGACACTGGTTCACATAGGAAATGGCTGCTCCACTTCCGCTCCAGCTCTCTGCTGTGGCCTGGGAAAGCAGTGGAGGATGGACCAGGTCCTTGGGCCCCTGCACCAGCATGGGAGGGGTGGAGGAAGCTCCTGACTCCTGGCTTGGAAATTGAGGAGTGAGCCAGCTGATGGAAAATCTCTCTCTCTCTCTGCCTCTCCTTCTCTATCTATGTAACTTCAACTTTCAAATAGATAAAATAATCTTTTAAAAAAAGCCATTTTAAGTTAATTTTTACATTCTTAACTGACACATATAAATTGTGGATATTTATGAAGTACCATGTTATTTTGGGTTTTTGAAGTCAGAACTTTCTGGTGATCTTGATTACAAGAAATATTCTTTACTGATGTAAGTTTATATCACTACTGAATAACATAACGAAGTTGTAAGAGGGATAGTGAAAGTAATGTGGTAGTAGCTAAAAGAACAGTTTTCTGGGGTCAGCTTGCCTAGGTTTTCATCTCCACCATATCTTGTTATTTGTATCATTGACCTTGGGCAAGTTGTTTAGTCGTTTTCAGTTTTCTTATTAACACAGTTGGCCTTCTTATCATGATATAGTACAATATACTTATAGAACCAGACGTGAGGTTCTTGTAAAGATTTAGTTGTAACAAGTAGAGTGCCTGGTGCGTAAGTGTTCCATGAAAGCTAGGTAAAAATAAGAGCATGTGTGCTCTTTTATACAGTTAGGAACTTGGAGGCAGTGAATTGGCTCTGGTAGAGCTTCTCTTTCATTGTGGACTTGTGATTTTTTTTTTTTTTAAGATTTTATTTATTTGTAAGAGTTACAGAGAGGCAGGGGCAGAGAGAGAAAGAGAGAGAGAGAGAGAGAGAGAGAGAGAGAATCTTCTATCTGCTGATTGACTCTCCAAATGGCTGCAACTATCTGAAGCCAGGAGCCAGCAGCTTCTTCTGGGTCTCCCACATGGGTGCAGGGGCCCAAGGACTTGGGCCATCTTCCACTGCTTATCAGGCCATAGCAGAGAGCTGGATCGGAAGTGGAGCAGCCAGGTCTTGAACTGGTGTCCTTATGGGATGCCGGCACTGTAGACAGCGGTTTTACCCGCTATGCCACAGCGCCAGCCCCTGGTCCATGATTCTGAAGTTAATGTGATTATATTAACGAATGATCCGTGGACATGGAAAAACACCATATTCCAAACTTAAACATGTCAAATGTACTTATGTCTGGAAGTGACTATTTTATTTTCCTTATTTTCAAAATTAAAAAATTTAATAGTATGAAATGAATAACCAGGAATGGAATCTTAACTTAGGACATTATGCATTTAAAAAATAAGGCTTCGTTATAAATGCCTGAGTCTCTCTTATATTCCTGTAGCACTTTTTTAAAGGGTCATATTTTCATCATGCTCATGATTTGTAGTCTTTTGAATACTTTTACATAGAAGAGCACATAGTAAATATTTGTAGAATTGAACTACTTTATGCTAGCTATTCCTTGTAGTCCTCATCACTACTATAAATTTTCTTAACATTTTCTGCATTTCTTTGCCACTACGTTAAAATACACACCAAAGTGATCCTACAATGAAAATGTACTATTATGGGAATAATTGAGAAGTACTGATTCCTCATTGTATTTCATCTGTTTTTGGATATTTTCAGGTTTGAATGCATTCTTTTACTTAAGTAGAATTTATATATTGAGACACACAGCAGTTAATCTGACATCTTGGATTATGAAAAATCAAGATTTTAATTATCACTAAGCTAAAAAGCAAACATCTGTCCAGTTTTTATTTGATGTTTTCAAATTTGATGTTTGATGTTTTGATGATTGATATTCCTTAAATACAGATTAGGCATCCCTAAAATTGAAAAATCTGAACTCTTGAAATGCTGTAAAATCCAAAACTTTTCAGTAGCAATATATGCCACAAGTGGAAAATTCTACATCCAACCTCATGTGATGGATTACAGTCAAAATGCAGCACACTAAAAATATTATATACAATTATCCTCAGGCTATACGTGTAAGATCTTCATGAAATAGATGAATTTCATGTTTAGACTTGGGTCCCATCTCTACAACATTATGTGTATGCAAATACTCTGAAATTTGAAAAAAAAAAATGCAAAATCTGAAACACTTGCAGTCCTAAGCATTTTATGGTTGAAAGCTTGGCCAAATGTTATACAAAAATATCTTTTAGAATTTTTAACAAATGGGACTGATATAGTAGGCTAAGCCTATGCCTGTGACTCTGGCATCCCATGTGGGTGCTGGTTTGTGTCCTGGCTGCTCCTCTTCTGATCCAGCTCTCTGCTATGGTCTGGGAAGACAGTGGAGGATGGCCCAAGTGCTTGGGCCCCTGCATCTCTAGGAGGCCCCGAGGCTCCTGGCTTTGGATGGGCTCAGCTCTGGCCCTTGCAGCCTTTAGGGAGTGAGCTAGCAGATGGAAGAGCTTTCTCTCTTTCCCTCTCTGTGTGACTCTCCCTTCAAATAAATAAAAAAAGAATTTTTAACAATGTTGTAATAATACTGAATGCGAATCTTATTTTTATTGTTCTAGATTATATATGAACAAGAAGGGGTATATATTCACTCATCTTGTGGAAAGACCAATGACCAAGACAGCTTGATTTCAGGAATATTACGTGTTTTAGAAAAGGTAAGTTTCTAGTATTTACTAGATTTTAATAGTTTTGGGTAGTGGTCCATATTTGGGGCATTATCAGAAAGGTTGATCTTCGTGTGTAAGATACAGTTGTGTAATTTAACAATAGTTGTAAATTTAATAGGGAAATGATAGAAATGAAATTCTTCAGGTAAACCAGTAAAATGACAAGGAATATTTTTCAATTTATTGTATAGAAGTTATAATAACACAATTAAAACTAGGAAGAACCTAAAAATATGTATAATTTGTCAAACAGTGGTTCACATATATTAGCATACTTAAAATGCTGAAATTTGAGGAGGTAAATTTTTATTTTAGATTCGGGGAATAAAAAATAAGTGGGTAAGAATGTAGCATATTGCTGAATACTAAATATAGTTCACATTTTTTTCCTCCAGGATGCTGAAGTAATAGTGGATTGGAGACCACTGGATGATGCATTGGATTCTTCTAGTGTTCTCTATGCTAGAAAGGTATTTAAGGAAAAAAGTATGATGAGGAAATACTGTTTTTTAAATAACAGCTTTATCAAGACATTATTCACATAGTTCATCCTTTGAAAGTATACAATTCATTAAATTTTAGTATATTGCCACAGTTGTGTAACCGTCTTCAATATCTAATTTCAGAATATTCCACCATTCTCCAAAAAGAAACTCAATTAGTAGTCAGCCGTGGCAACTATTAATCAACTTTCTAACAATTGTCCTACCATGGACATTACCTTTAAACAATATATATGTAATATGTGTTTTTTGTGATTGGTTTGTTTCACTTTATATAGTGATTTCAAGGTTCATCCGTTTATTTGTGTGTGTGTGCGTACAGAATAATATTTTATTGGTTATCACTTTTTGTTTATGCATCCATCAGTTGATGGAGGTTTTTTTTTTAAAGATTTATTTATTTATTTGAAAGGCAGAGTTACAAAGAGAGAGAACGAGAGGCAGAGAGAGAGAGAGAGAGGGAGGTCTTCCATCCACTGGTTCACTCCCCAGATGGCCACAATAGCTGGAGCTGTGCTGATCCGAAACCAGGAGGCAGGAGCTTCTTCCAGGTCTCCCATGCTGGGCCATCTTCTATTGCTTTCCCAGGCCATTGCAGAGAGCTGGATCAGAACTGGAGTAGCCAGGACTCAAACTGGTGCCCACATGGGGTGCTGGCACTGCAGGCAGTGGCTTTACCCACTACACCACAGCACCATGCTCTGGGTTGTTTTCACTTGCAGACTTATATAAATAATGCTTATATGAACATTCATGTACACATTTTTGTGTTATGTTTTTCTTTTGAGTTATATCTGGGAGTAAAATTGCTGTATCATACAGTTGCACCATTTTCCAAAGCAGCTGCAGCATTTTTCAATTCCACCAGTAGTGTATGAGGATTTGAATTTCTCCACGTTCTCTCTAGCAATTGTTAATTGTCTTTTTAATTTTAGGAAGCCTATGGGTATGTTGTATTAGTTTCTTATTGCTGCTGTCACAATGTACCACAAACTGGGTGGTTTAGAACAATAGAAAGTTACTGTCTCACAGTGCTGAATGCAAAAAAGTCACAGATCAGGGTGTTAGCAGGATTAAGCCTGTGGGGTAGAATCTGTTCTTTGCCCCTTGAACAGCTTCTGGTAGCCTTAGGCATTCTTTGATTTGGTATGCTGTTCTCCCTGTATTTCCTCATTCTTTTCCCTTTGTTGTCTCTCTGTTGATATATTTATTAATAGAAATCCGTATTTATGAGGACACTAATTTTGGATTAGGCTCCAATTTTTTTTTTTCAAAAATGTATTTATTCATTTGAAAGTCAGAGTTACAGAGAGTCAGAGGCAGAGAGACAGAGAGAGAGGTTTTCCATCTGCTGGTTCATTCCCCAAGTGGCCACAATGGCTAGAGCTGTGCCAATCTGAACCAGCAGCTTCTTCTGGGTCTCCCATGTGAGTGCAGGGGCCCAAGTATTTGGGCCATCTTCTACTGCTTTCCCTGGTGCATTAGCAGGGAGCTGGGTCAGAAGTGGAGCAGCTGGTACTGGGATCTCTTAGACATAGTTATAATACAGCTCTTTGAGGAGTTCAACAAATAGTATTAAAAAAAAACCAAAAAACTGTTCCTCAGCAGTCAATACAAAGGCTGTTCAAGTCATTGCTTCTCAAAGTGTCAATTTCACATCTACAGATTGACTTTTAGATACTCTATTAGTTATCACAGGTCAGGGAGAACATGTGATATTTGTCTCTTTAGGACTGGCATATTTCACCAAGTATGATGTTTTCCAGATTCATCCACTTTATTGTAAATGATCGGATTTCATTTTTTAAAACTGCTGTGTAGTATTCCATAGCATACATATCCCATAATTTCTTTATTAAGTCTTCTGTTGATGGGCATTGTGAATTGAGCTCGGTAAGCATGGGGGTGCAGATAACTCTTTACTTTCTCTTGGATAAATTCCCAGGAGTGGGATGGCTGGGTCATATGGTAAGTCTATGTTCAGACTTCTGAGGTATCTCCACAGTGTCTTCCACAGCGGCTGTGCCAGTTTACATTCCCTACAGCAGTGGATTAGGGTACTTTTTCCCTCACATCCTCACCAGCATTCATTGTTTGTTGATTACCATGAAAGCCATTCTAATGGGGGTGAGGTGAAACCTCTTTGTGGTTTGGATTTGCATTTCCCAGACAGCTAGTGACCCTCAGCATTTTTTCATGTATCTTTTGACCATTTGGATTTTCTCTTGAACAATGTCTGTCTAAATTGTTTGCCCATTTCTTCACTGGGATGTTTGTTTTGTTGTTGAGTTTCTTGATCTCTTTATATAATCTGGTTATTAATCCTATATCAGTTGTATAGTTTGCAAATATTTTCTCCCATTCAGTTGGTTGTCTCTTGACTTTCCTGAGTGTTCCTTTTGCAGTGCAGAAGCTTCTCAATTTGATGTAATCCCATTTGTCAATTTTGGCTTTGATTGCTTGTGCTTCTGGGTTTTTTCTCAAGAACTCTTTGCCTGTGCCAATGTCTTGCAGGGCTGCTTCTAATTCTAATTCTAACTTCTTCTAACTTCTCTAATAATTTGATGGTGTCGGGTTGTAGATTTAGGTCTTTAATCCATTTTGAATGGATTTCCTTGTTAGGTATAAGGTAGGGGTCCTGTTTCATAATTCTGCATGTGGCAATACAGTTTCCCAAGCACCATTTGTTGAAGAGACTGTCCTTGCTCCAGGGTTTTATTTATTTTTATTTTTATTTTTATTTTTTTTGACAGGCAGAGTGGACAGTGAGAGAGAGATAGAGAGAAAGGTCTTCCTTTTGCCGTTGGTTCACCCTCCAATGGCCGCCGCGGTAGTGCGCTGCGGCCGGCACATCGCGCTGTTCCGATGGCAGGAGCCAGGTGCTTCTCCTGGTCTCCCATGGGGTGCAGAGCCCAAGCACTTGGGCCATCCTCCACTGCACTCCCTGGCCACAGCAGAGAGCTGGCCTGGAAGAGGGGCAACCGGGACAGGATCGGTGCCCCGACCGGGAATAGAACCCAGTGTGCCGGCGCCGCAAGGCAGAGGATTAGCCTATTGAGCCACGGCGCCGGCCCCAGGGTTTTATTTTAGGTCCTTTGTCAAAGATTAGTTGGTTGTAGATTCAAGTTTATCTTCATCTTTTATTACCTTTTTGTTTCTGCTCTATTTTTAACTTAAAAGACATCTTAAGTGGGCTGAGGATTCTTCCTTCCTTTTAAGAAACAGCATTCTGTTTTTCATGGATGTAATATTTTTTCTTATTGAGAAATTAAGTGTAGCTTTTTAATATTCTGTCTTCCTATGATCTGCTTCCTCTGAGTGTCCCCACTGCCTTGGTTTCACATGGTTTCTGTCTTGTGTGTGTGTGTGTGTGAATATATATATATGTATATATATTATATATATATATTTGCCTTTTATATTAGATAGTTTTTGTAGTGAAGTGTTCATGTTTAATAGCAGATGTACAGAGATGATTATTTTCTGCATAGGCAGAGGTAGGCCTGATATTGGTGGGCATCCTCTTAGGTATCTGGCTAAGCTTTTGCCTTGAGGAACCTCTACTATCAAAATCTAAGTCTTTTTTTTTCTGTGGGCTGCTCAGATTGGCCAGAGAAGAACCTACAGATTGCTACCTTAAAGGGTAAGCCTGTATGCTGAGTAGAGGAAGAGACCTGCGAGTCTTGCAATACTTGGTAATGTTGATAAACTTTTAGTTATTTCTCCTGTTTTCATTATGTTTGTTATTCCTTTGCTCATGTGCTAGGTTTCTCTCTATCCAGAGATTCTGTTTGCATTCTATAATGAATAAAATTCTGCCCTTCTGGATTTTTGTTAGTTGTCTTATTTTCAGGTTGATTTTTTTTTTTTTTACCCAGTTTCCCTAGTTGTTGAGGGGATCTACCAATTCTGAGTCTTTTTCTGGGGGAGAAGTAAAGTTGGAAGATGGAGAGTGGGGGGGAGAGTAGTATTGTAGTACTGATGGTGGAGTTGGTAGGGATTATGTTGAGGATTGCCACCCCTCCCCCAGGTTACTATTTATTTTATTGTTATTTAAGATATACTATTTAATGTATTTCATATATCTACAGATTTAGGAACATAGTGATATATCTCCCCGATCCTCCTTCCCACCCAAGCTCCAGCCATTCTTCCTCTTCCCTCTCACATTCTCATTCTTAATTTTTACAAAGATCTATTTTCAGTTTACGGAATGATTGTATAGTTAACCCTAACACTAAGTAAAAGAGTTCAACAAATAGTATGAAAAAAAAAAAAAAAACCAAAAAAAACCAGCAAAACACTGCTCCTCAATGGAAGAGACAAGGGCTATAAACAATCATTGAATCTCAAAATGTCCATTTCACTCTAATACATTGCATTTTAGGTGCTCTATTAGTTACCTCAGATCAGGGAAAACACAATACCTATCTTCTTGGGATTCGCTTTTTTTTTTTCCCACTAAGTATAATGGTTTCCAGTTGCATCCATCTTGTTGTATAAGACAGGATTTCAATTTTTTTTCTTACAGCTCAGTAGTACTCCATAGTGAATTTTTTTTCTTTTTTTTCCCTGTTCCATATTTATTTATTTTAACTTTTATTTAATAAATATAAATTTCTAAAGTACAGCTTTTGGATTACAGTGGCTCCCCCCCCCCCCAATAACTTCCTTCCCACCCGCAACCATCCCATCTCCTGCTCCCTCTCCCATTCCATTCACATCAAGATTCATTTTCAATTATCTTTATATACAGAAGATCAATTTAGTATATATTCAGTAAAGATTTCAACAGTTTGCACCCACACAGAAACACAAAGTGTAAAGTACTGTTTGAGTACTAGTTATAGCATTAATTCACATTGTACAACACATTAAGGACAGAGATCCTACATGAGGAGTAAGTGCACAGTGACTCCTGTTGTTGATTTAACAATTGATACTCTTGTTTATGGCATCAGTAATCACCCTAGGCTCTTGTCATGGGTTGCCAAGGCTATGGAAGCCTTTTGAGTTCGCCAACTCCGATCTTATTTAGAAGAGGTCATATTCAAAGTGGAAGTTCTCTTCTTCCTTCAGAGAAAGGTACCTCCTCCTTTGATGGCCCATTTTTTCCACTGGGATCTCCATAGTACATTTTTTCATAATTTATTTATCTAATCAACAGTTGTTGGCTATCTGGGTTGATTCCATATCTTAGCTATTGTGAATTGTGCTGCAATGAACTTGAGGGTACAGATCTCTCTTTAATATGCTGATTTCATTTCATTAGAATAAATTCCCAGGAGTGGGATGGGATAGCAGGGTGATATGGTAGGTCATATTATTCAGCTTGCAAAGGTATTTCCCAGATGCCTTCCACAGTGGCTGCACCAGTTTACATCCCACCAACAGTGAATTAGAGTACCGTTTTCCTCACATCCTCACCAGTATTTGTTGTTTGTTGATTTCTATATGAGAACCATTCTAACTGGTATGAAGTGAAACCTCTTTGTTTTGTATTTGCAAATTCTCTGATGGCTACTGATTCTGAGCATTGTTTTAAGTGTCTGTTGGCCATTTGAGTTTCCTCTTCTGAAAAATACCTGTTCAGTGAGTCCAGCACTGTTGTAGAGGGTAAAGCTGCCACCTGCAGTGCCAGCATACTGTATGGGCGCTGGTTCAAGTTCCAGCTGCTTCACTTCCGATCCAGCTCTGTACTGTGGCATGGGAAAGCAATAGAAGATGGCCTAAGTCTTTGGCCCCCTGCAACCACGTGGGAGACATGAAAGAAGCTCCTGGCTTCGGATAGGACCAGCTCGAGCTCTTGTGGCCACTTGGAGAGTAAACTAGTGGAAGGAAGACTCTCTCTCTCTCTCTCTCTCTCTGCCTCTCCTTCTCTCTATGTGCAACTCTGACTTTTAAATAAATAAATAAATATTAAAAAAAAATACCTGTTCAAGTCCTTTGCCCATTTCTTAGCTGGATTATTTGTTTTGTTGTTGCTGAGTTTCTTAAACTTTCTGTAGATTCTGGATGTTAATCCATTATCAGTTGTGTAGTTTGGAAACAGGGATAGTTTGCCTCCTTCCCAATTTGTATGTACCTTTGATTGCTTTTTCTTTCCTAATGGTTCTGGCTAAAATTTCCAGGGCTATATTGAATATTGATTGTGAGAGTGAGGATCCTTGTCTAGTTGTAGATCTTAGCAGAAATACTTCCAACATTTTCCCCATTCAATAAGATGCTGGCTGTGAGTTATAAATTGCCTTGATGATTCTTTTTATTTCTGTGCTGTTATTACATTTCCTTTTTCATCTTTGATTCTATTAATTTGGGTGTTCTCCCTCTTTTTTTGATATTCTGTATTGTTGCCTTTATTCATTTCCAGGAATTTTTTGATTTCTTTTTTGGTTTCATCTGTGACTTACTGTTTATTCAGGAATGTGTTGTTCAGTCTCCATGTGTTTGCATATTAGCTGGAGATTCTTGAGTTCTTGATTTCCAGCTTCATCGTTGTGGTTAGAGAAAAAGCATGGTATGATTTTGATTTTTTTTGTTTTTAATTTGCTGAGGCTTGCTTAAGGCCTAGCATATGGTCTATCCTATTGAAAGTCACATGCACTGATGAGAAGAATGTGTATTCTGAAACTGTGGGGTGAAAAGTTCTATAGATATCAGTTAGGTCTGTTTGTTCTGTAATGTTGATTAACTCTGTTTTTTCTTTGTTGATTTTCTGTCTAGTTGATCTGTCCATTGATGAAATTGGGAAGTTGCAGTCCCCTGTTAGTATTGTATTGGAGTCTATGTCTCCCTTTCGATCCATTAACATTTGTTTTAAATAGCCAGGTGCCCTATAATTAGGTACATATACATTTATTATAGTCAGATTTTCCTGTTGAATTGATTCCTTAATCATTATGTAATGCCTTTCTTCATATTTTTTAAGTGTTTTTTGTTAAAATATATTTTCTCTGATATTTGGATAGCAACATCTATCCCCCTCTCCCCCTCTTTTTTTGCTTTCTGTTATAATGGAATATCTTTTTCCATCCTTTCACTTTCAGTCTGCATGTATCTTTGTTGGTGAGATGTGTTTCTTGTAGGCAGCATGTATAAGGTTCTTGTTTTTTTTAATGTTTGGCTTGTCTATATCTTTTAACTGGAGAGTTGAAGCCATTTACATTCAAGGTGACTATTGATAAGTAACTACTTGACCCTGCCGTTTTTCCTATTGTTTACTTTGGATTTCCTTTGTACTTTTACTGGGGGATTTTCTGTCTTCACTTTCTTTCATAGTGGTTACCGTGTTTCTATGTGTAGCACATCCTTAAACATCTTCTATAAGGCTGGATGAGTGGTGACAAATTCTTTCAATTTCTGTTTGTTATGGAAGGTCTTTATTTCACCTTCATTCATAAATGAGAGCTTTGCAGGGTACAGTAGTCTGAGTTGACACTATTTTTCCCTTAAGACTTAGACGATATCTTGCCACTCTCTTCTAGGCTATAGGGTTTCTAATTAGAAGTGAGCTCTGATCTAATTGGAGATCCTCTGAAAGTAATCTGGTGTTTCTCTCTTGCACATTTTAGAATTTTTGCTTTGCTTTACTGTGGAGAGTTTGACTAAAATGTGTCATGGTGAAGATCTTTTCTGGTCATGTCTGTTAGGAGTTCTATATGCTTCCTGTACCTGGATGTCCCTTTATTTATCCAAATTGGGGAAGTTCTCTGTAATTTTTTCACTGAATAGGTCTCTTAGTCCATTCTCTTTTTCCATGCCTTCAAGAACTTCTAAGACTTGTATATTGGGTCATTTGATAGTATCCCATAAATCTCCAATGCTGTTTTTAAGTTTTTAATTTTCTCCTTTTTTTTTTTATTTGTTTTTGGTCTGACTGTAAGATTTCCAAAGATTTGTCTTGTAGTTTGGATATTGTGTTCTTGTTCGTGCTGTGTGTCTGCAGCAACCACACATGTCCACAGCGTTCCTCTTCATCCTGTAAGATTTCCAGTTCAGTTTTCCCTCCAGTTCTCCCCTCAGAGTATACTTCTACAATTTAATATAATTTTTTTTTATTATTTATAGCTAACCCTAGCTCAATGTCTTTCCCTAATCCACCATCTTTTGGAATCCAGGTTGCTTTTAATTACGTTGGGCAAACAAGGAGAGCTCCCTAAGAAATAACATCTGAGGAAAGACTTTAAAGTGTAACACTCTAGTTTATAATTCGTTTGTTGTGTTTCCCATATTTTTTGGCCTGTTTTCATTTATTATTTCTTTTAAAAAATTATTTACTTGAAAAAGAGGGAGAGAGACCTCCCAAGATAGGCACCCAGTGGTGGGGCAGGGTTGGGGGGAGAGTTGGTGGTGGTTAGATCTTTATCTGCTTATTCATTCCCCAAATGCCCTGGCCAGGGCTGGTCCAGAATGAGACCAAGAGCCAGGAATCCAGGTTGGGTCTTGCACTTGGGTGACAGGGACCCAACAGCTTCCTGAACCATCTCCTGCTACTGCCCAGGCATATATTTAACAGGAAACTGGAATGGAGAGTAGGGCAAGGACTTGAATGTAGGCACTCCAACATAGAATGCAGGTGTCTCAAGCTGAGGCCTAACCATTATGCCAGACACTTGCCCCTATTTCTTATTTCTTTCTTTTTTCTTTTTTTTTTTTTCTTTTTCTTTTTTACAGGCAGAGTGGATAGAGAGAGAGAGAGAAAGGTCTTCCTTTTTGCCGTTGGTTCACCCTCCAATGGCCGCTGCGGCCAGTGCATCGCACTGATCTGAAGCTAGGGGCCAGGTGCTTCTCCTGGTCTCCCATGTGGGTGCGGGGCCCAAGCACTTGGGCCATCCTCCACTGCCTTCCCGGGCCATAGCAGAGAGCTGGCCTGGAAGAGGGGCAACCGGGATAGAATCCGGCGCCCCAACCAGGACTAGAACCCGGTGTGCTGGCGCCGCAAGGTGGAGGATTAGCCTGTTAAGCCACGGCGCCGGCCCCTATTTCTTATTTCTTAATTTTTCTTACTCCTTTATCATATCTTTATGTTCTTACTAATTTTCTTTTTCCCTTATTAAAAATTATAGGAGAGATATACAAATATATTCCTGTTGCTAAAAGTTCAAATAATAAGTTGAAGTTCTTGCTTGACCAGAATCTTTTCCTTCCTCTGTCCTCGTTCAGTATATATATTTCTAGACCTTTATCTTTACATACATCTATAGTGTATTTGCATGTAGAATGGTTTACTTTCTTATGCATGTTTCTCATTGCATATGTTGTATTTGTTATAGTCCACACACTTTTTGCAACTCTCATTTTATTTACTATTTTGTGTTGAATATGCAGCCATGCTTTACTTAATAACAGGACTATGTTGGAGAAGTGTGTTGTAGGAATAGTGTATATTTACACAAATGAAGATTGTATAGGTACATCACCTGCTGTGACCTCTTGATCCAGTCAAGAGACATGGTAAATGTGATGGAGAAAGCTGTTGCTGGTGTAATAAGGCATACTGTCTTGCAGTAAACTTTTTAAAAGTGTGACAGTCATAAAAAGTAAAGTAAATACATAACTAGTAACCGTTCCATTTATCATTATCAAGTATTATGTACTGTACAGGATTGTATGTGCTGTAGTTTTATACAGCTGATAGAACAATGAGTTTATTTAACCAGCATCACCATAGACATGTGAGTAGTGTTCTATACTATGGCATTTTGAGACTACAAGATCACTTGGTAATAGGAATTTTTCAGCTGCAGTGTAATGTTCTGGGACCACCATCATAGATACTGTCGGACATTTACTGGAAATGTTGTATGGCACATAATTAAATGTATACATTTTAACATGTATCATTCATATGATTACTATCTAGTATTTCCTTGGATATCCCTTAGTTCATTTGTTCCATTGCTGGACATTAGAATTTTTTCAAGTTTATACTATTAAACAAAGGTGCAATGAAAATCCTTGCATTTGCTTATTGTCTGCATATGTGAGTCTTTTTCTAGATGATGAAAAGAGTTGATGTGGTTAAACACTTGCATATTTTAAATTTTTAGTAAGTATGCCCAAATTGCCCCTTCTAGTGCTGTTGAGCATCTTCATCAATGATGGGAGATAGTCCATTTTCTCTCACTCTCTTCCATATATGATAGTATTTTTTAAATTAAATTGGGTAAAAAAAATAGAATTCTTATTTTATTTTTCTTTGTTACTGATGTTGGACATCTTTATATAGGTTTCTGTTTTTTGGGGGGAGGGAGACTTACCTATTCAAACTATTGCTTTTCTGTTTTGATATTAATCTATTTCTAATTAAATTGGTAGGAATTGGTTTGGATGTTTTTCTTTTGTTTTTCAAAAGCGTTTTATCGCAGTCTTGCTAATCTTTATGTGTGATGTCGTTTGCTGTATAGAAGTTAAATGTTTTGATTTAGTCAAATTATTAATACTGCATTTTAGACTTTTGGTTTTTCTTTTGAAAGTGAAAGTTCTGTAGAACTATATACTTAGTTATGCTGTTTTTAGCTCCTTTTGATTGCCAGTGAGAAAACACAGCTATTTTCCTCAAATTGCTGACTCTGTTGGATGGGAGCCTTTTGTAGTAGTTCTCTTGCCACGCTATGGCTCCTGTAGTTTTAGATTTCACAGTGGCAAAGTAGGATGAAGAGGAAAAGAGATGAAGCTTTTATTATGAAAGTCAAAGCATTTCCATAGCCTACAGATGACTTTTGCATGTATTTTTTGGGGGGGGGGGATCTAACTGAAAGGGAGTCTGGGTAAGTTTTTATGAGGTTTTTTTTTTTTTTTGGTAAATATGAGCAAGGGAATAAAGGATAAGAAAGAGTATCTGGTTTTCCTACTAGTGATGTCTGCCACAACCCACAAAGTTTAATTTAGTAGAAATGGAGGAGATGTTATAGATTCAAATGAAATTCCAGTTTTAGACTTTACATATTTTTGTTGTAATTATTTTAGGACTCCAGTTCTGTTGTAGAGTGGAGCCAGGCCCCAAAAGAAAGAGCTCATCGAGGATCAGAATATCTGAACAGTTATGAAGCAGAGTGGGACATGATTAATACAGTTTCATTTAAAAAGAAACCACATACCAATGGAGGTAAGAACTAAATCTTGAAATCTTAAACTGATTTGCTATAATATACTAATAAACAAGAGTGAAAGAAAATAAAATTGTTTAATGTGCCTCCATTAGAAGGATGATTTGTTGCTTTGATTAATTTGTATAACTCTCAAATTTTAATTATATTCCTTTTCCATCTCTTGTTTGTTGTTCCTATTTTGTAGTTATTAATGGCAGAAAATAGAAACACTTTTAAAAATTGTTTTGGCTGTCTTTCATGCTCATTTTTCCAAATCTAGTAAAATTTTAAAAATCATGCTATTTCATCTTAAAGCACCAGGGGGAGATGGAGTACATTACTATTTACTAATTTTTGTGCTGTTTGGATTTTCAAAGTTCATTGCAGTCTCCCCTTTATATATGTTAAGTGACCATTTCCTTTTCCATCTGTATTTTAATTTATATTTGTTATGTGGTGATTATCTATGTGTGATTAATAGTAAAGACCTGAGCTAATAGTACAGACATGCTTGTAGATTCTAGTTCACATGAGAGATACAGCTCATAGAATGTAGAACTCACATACTACCACAAATATGCTGTAGCAAGTTGTTCTGTGATGCAACCATTCTATTTGTGGATCTCTTTCTAAATATTGAATATTTATGTAGTTAAAATGTTAATATTTTGTTTATTCCTTTTGTGTTTTGAAAAGGTATTTTCTATCTTAATAATTTTGTTCTGAATTAGGAATTAGCCATGTTTACTCATTCAAAAAAATGAGCAGCTATTGCTACATTTATTTTTAAAGATTTATTTATTTTACTTGAAAGTCAGAGTTACACAGAGAAGGAGAGGCAGAGAGAGAGAAAGAGGTCTTTCATCTGCTGGTTCACTCCCCATTTGGCAGCTGGAGCTGTGCCGATCCGAAGCCAGGAGCCAGGAGCTTCTTCCAGGTCTCCCATGCGGGTGCAGGGGCCCAAGGACTTGGGCCATCTTCTACTGCTTTCCTAGGCTATAGCAGAGAGCTGGATCAGAAGTGGAGCAGCCGGATCTTGAACCAGTGCCCATATGGGATGCTGGCACGGCAGGTGGCTGCTTTACCTGCCACGCTACAGCGCCGGCCCCACTACATTTATATAGATAAAATTGTTATAAGTAAAATTGATTTTCATGTTTGGCCTGGTGAATCATTCTCATACTCAAAAGTTTGTATTTTATCATTTCTAATAAACACTAGCATTTAAGAAGTAAATAATAATTCATTTTTTTTGATAATGATGAGTTTGGACATGTGCCTGTCGTGTGTGTGTGTGTGTGTGTGTGTCTGCTGTTTCTACTGAAAGGGTAGATTCTTCCCAGAACCAATGCAGGGTATCAAGGAAAGATGAAACCACAGGATTTTACTGTCTGTGACTTGTGAGGTGGTTTTTGACTTTGCTAGATTAGATATTCAGGATTGTTGTATGTGAATTGTATTTTTTATTTGTTGCTTAATATTCTTAAAGATGAGAGAGGCCATAGGAATGAGTGAAAGGGGTGAGTTTTTAAAATTTGATAGCAGAAAGAAGCATAACATGGATGTGAAAGACATAATCTCGCAGTAAAGATTTCTTGGGACTCATGCTTCTCTGCCTTTTCTGCCCACGGAAGTCACCTGGGGAGGTTAGGTTTAAAAAACAAAGAAAAAAACCCAAAATCAGACTCTGGAAATGGAGCCTGGGTATCTGCATTTTCCAGAAAGTCTTTAGGTGATTTTAACGCACAGAGTTGAGAGCTTCCATATAGTTGTGGAGCTTAGGGATAAACCACAAGTGTTAATACTGCTTATGTGGTTTGGCACGCAAGAGCGACTTTTAAGGGAATAGACTTTATTTTGTAATTGTTAAGAGATTAAGTAGACATTTTCTAAACTTGAGGGTTTAGGATTAATTCTGATTCTGAATCAAACCCTCAAGCTTAGAAATTTCAAAGGTTTCAAATTTATGGCATTCTGAAATTTTCAAATTTCTGCCATTTTAAAATGTGTGCTTTTTTGTGTGTGTGTGGCACAAAGGGAACTTGGGACAAACTTGAAAAATTGACTATCAAAGACTTATTTAACTTTGTATTTCGTAAGACCACTTTATTTTTCATAATAGTTTCTACTGTTATATCCTTTATTTTCATATACCTAGTTAAATGTTTTGATAATTTCTTCCCAGAACCATAAAGATCACCATTATATTCTAGAAACGTATCCGAATGTTTTCTGTAATGTTAATTCTGTTCAGGATATATGGACACTTTCTCAACTGTTTGATTCTACCCTTCTGTTATTCAGTTTCCCTTTGTGAGTGTGGTGGAGATATTTTTTACATGTGTTTGGTAATATAATTCAGTAGAACTAATTTTATTTTCCTTTTCTTTAAGAAGAAAAAAGGAAATTTTGAATTAACTGTTGGCTTTTGTTAGTTTTCCTTTGTAACCATTTCTAGTTCTGGTTAGCTTTGGCAGCCAGCTCATTTGCAAATTGCATTTATGTTGACTTGTTTATTAATGCATTTATTCCATACCTCTTTTAGTACCTACTTTATGCTAATCACTAGGATACATCTGTGAACAAAATAAAGTTTCTGTTTTGGTAAATCTTGTATTTTAGTGAAAGAACTTGTAGAATTGACTTGGGCTGTTTCTCTCATCTTTGTCAGAGCTCTAAGTGAGGAAACACCTGAGGCATTTTCTCATATGTACATAGTGCTTAATATGTCTCATCTATTAGCAAGGGAAATCTGTGTAAAATGCTTGCTCTTGAATATGCACAAACTCCTGATAACTCATATAGTTTACCTGTGCTATTTAATGTTCTCCTTATGATTTTCTTGGGTTAGTTTAGATTAAATACTCAGAAGGAATTTAATATAAAACTGTCTATCTAATTTTTATTGCTGTTTATCTTTAAAACTATTTTTGTCTTTTGCAAAAGAGCTAGTTATACGTATTCTTTATAGATAGTCCAAGTGCATTCACACTTAAATGATTCATGAATAAGTTGGAATTCTAGAACTGTTCTCAGTTTGAGATCAGCTTGAGGTTAGTGGTGTTATGAGCTCTATAATGTAAAACCAATGAAACATTCTATAAAGTGAGCACATAGTACTTAATTTACTACCAGCCTTAGTTATCTATGACATTATTATCTAAACAGGTATGGAAGCCAAACAGGTCAGTATCTAAGGAGAAATTGCTTTAGCCTTTCCAAACTTTCTTCAAGTGATTCTTGTTAAAGTGTCCATGAAAAGGTTATGGTGTCTGTATTCCTTACATATAGAGGTCTTTGTAAGCTGTAGATTGTGCTCTGTCAGTTTAGGAGTTGCTGGAGATTATGGAGATAGCTATAGGGTTCCTGACTGTTTACAAAGGTGACATATATCAAGGCCAATACTGATCTGTATTTTGATTAAATCTTGTAAGTAGCTGTTTCTCAAGTAATTTTTCATTTTAGAATTGGTAATGTGAGATGTAATTAAAGTCCTTAAGTAATAGGAAAACATGACACTTCTTTTTTTTTTTTAAGATTTCAGAGACATGAGTTAAATTAAGTGCAATAATTTAAATTATTGAAATAAATTGACATTTTAATTAGAAATAATAAGATATCAATAGCAAGAAAAATAGTAACATTTTTCCTTTTTTAAATATATTTTTGTTTAAATAGTTAACCTTTAAGTTGCTTGTTATCAGTTATGATAATGATCATGAACATAGAATTTTAGCTTCTATAAGCATACCAAAAACTCTGAAAGTGTTGCATTTTACATAACTATTGTTTGAACTGAGGTCTTAATTTTGTGAACATTAATTTAGCAAGAAGATTGAATATATTTAATTTTTTAAATGATTTATCTTTTTTTAATTTAATTTTTATTTTTTTGACAGGCAGAGTGGACAGTGAGAGAGAGACAGTGAGGAAGGTCTTTCTTTTTCCATTGGTTCATCCCCCAATGGCCGCTGCGGCTGGTGCACCACACTGATCCGAAGCCAGGAGCTAGGTGCTTCTCCTGGTCTCCCATGCGGGTGCAGGGCCCAAGCACTTGGGCCATCCTCCACTGCACTCCCAGGCCATAGCAGAGAGCTGGCCTGAAAGAGGGGCAACCAGAACAGAATCCAGCGCGCCGACCGGGACTAGAACCTGGTGTGCCGGCGCTGCTGGCGGAGGATTAGCCTATTGAGCCGCGGCGCCGGCCGAATATATTTATTCTTTTTGAAGTATTCACAGCTTGGTTATTTTTTCATCATCAATTCTCCCTTATTTAGTTTTTTAAATAAAATGTATGGTCACTCCATTTTTTTTTTAATATCAACATGCTTATTTTCATTATCAGTATAGTCTCCTAAAAATAATTACAAAAGTAGAGAATAAATTGAAGGTTTTTAAAAAAGACTCTCCAAGAGAATAATGCTCTTCTTATTTGTAGAGAGTGGAAAGATTAACATTTAATGAGTATTTGCTATATGCTTGGCCTATGTTAGTTGACAAGTATTGTCTCTTAATTCTTAGAATGACATTTGGAGGTAAGTATAATTATCTCCACTTTTCAGATGAAGAAACAGGCTGAGAGAGATTCAGTTATTTTCTCCAAATCATTCTGTTAGTAAGATGGTAGTGCTGCAAGTTGAATCAAGTGGGTTTACTTCCAAAGTCATGTTCATTTTTCGGCAAACCTTCTATTTTACATAGGGATAGCATTTTTTGAATTTGTGTATAGTGGAATAATTACTTAAATTTTTTTCAACAAAATATGTGTTGCCATTTCTAGTACATGTGGGAGCCTTAGTAACATGAGTGCTATAGGGGTTCCCTGTATTCAACAATACTTGTTATGCAGTCATGAAGAACACTGTCAGTGCCTTTTAAAAAGGTGAACAAAAATATTTTGCCCCACTTCTTGTTTTTAAGATGCTCCAAGTCATAGAAATGGGAAAAGCAAATGGTCATTCCTGTTCAGTTTGACAGACCTGAAATCAATCAAGCAAAACAAAGAGGGTATGGGCTGGTCGTATTTGGTATTCTGTCTAAAGGATGACGTCGTTCTCCCTGCTCTGCACTTTCATCAAGGAGATAGCAAACTACTGATTGAGGCTCTTGAAAAATATGTGGTGTTGTGTGAGTAAGTATCAAATTATTTTCTACTTATTGAAACTGGATTGTTGTGTTAATCCCAGCACAAACTTGTTGAGCAGCAGTGACCTATGTGCATATGAGGGCACAAGCTGCTTTGTTTTTCCTGGGAGACTTTTTCTGAGCAGTGACTGAATAAAATGTTGCCATCTTAGGAATTTGATTTTGAGACTTTATTACTATTTTAAAGAGAACACTAATATTTTTATGTTTAGATAAATTATAACACATAATAACTTATATATTTACTAATTTACCTTTCTATGTACAGTTATTTGTATTATTGGAATTTAGGTCAGGCAAGTCCCAGTTCTTCACAGACTTATTTATATGTTGGAAAACAGGGCCTTCTCACTTCCCAAAAATCTTGTCTTACATTTATATACCTGTGTACATCTGTACACCCACAGTCAGTGTTACTCTTACCAAATATTTTTTGGGTATCTTTAACATACTAAGCACTATGGTAGTTGCTTGATATACATAGTGAACAAAAGAGGCGTGTTCCTGATCTCTGAGAATGTACAGGCTTTTGAAGTATGCCAAGAAGTATATGGCAGCTGAAACTCAAGAGCTAAGATGGAGGAAGTACACAGGTGCTTTGGAACTTCCCAGGGAGGAGAAGAGGGTTATGTAATTTAGACTAGGGGTCAGGATCAAGGAAGACTTTCTGGAAGAAGTAGCATCTGAGGTTTGAAAAATGAGTGGACCATTAGCATGAAGGGGAAGGAGTTATTTAGAAGAAGGGATGTTTTAGAAGGTGGGAAACTCACAAGCATGACATAATCGCAGAACAGACTGTTTTGGTATTATAGGTCTGCAGAGTGGAGGGAAGTTAAAGATGAGGCTGAAGTTCTAAGTAAAGGACAGAGTATGAAGGATCTTGTCCTATTAGCAGGTAGTTCCATTCCTCCAGATGAGGTTAAGGTAGCCTGAAGTAGGAGAATGGCAGGCATAATAGAAGTACTAAGATACTTCAGGAAGTTCATGGAAGGTGGAATTAAAAGTTGGTTTTGTTGTGAAAACATTTTTGAATCCTTGTATCATTTTTTCATAATACACATTTTCCATGAGTTTTTTGAACTTCATACTTCATTGGAGAACTATGAAGATTCGATTTGAGGATAATTAGATACATAGAGATAAGAAGGGAGAAGTTGAGGTTTTTAGCTTGGGGAAACCATAGGATGTAGTTACTGTCTTCATTAATAATGTCCTCACTGGTCAGCATTGTGGATAGCAGGTAAAGCTGCCACCTGTGATGCTGGCATCCTATATGAGTGCCAGTTTGTGTCCTGGCTGCTCACTTCCTATCTAAGTCCTTACTAATGGCTTGGGAAAAGCAGCCGAAGATGACCTAAATATTTGGGCCCCTGCCACCTACGTGAGAAACCTGTATGAAGCTCCTGGCTTAAGCCTGGCCCAGCCCTGGCTGTTGTGGCCATTTGGGGAATGAGCCATTGAAGGGAAGATCTGTGTCTCTCTCTCTCTCTCTCTCTCTCTCTCTCTCTCTCTCTCTCTCTCTCTGTAACTCTGACTCAAAATCTATCTTAAAAAAAGTTCTCACTTTACTATAGTAGAGTTTAACACTGTGCCTGAATTTAGATTGTGTAAGGCTAAAAGTTGGAAGATTTTGAGTATCTTTTCTGGCAAGATGTTCTCCCTTGCTATGTTGATTATCTCTGTCTGACATTAGGCATTTGGTTTCATACCAAGAAGTATAAGAAAGTCAGGCCTGGTTTATGGTAATTGGGTCTTGATCTTGAACTCGAAGCTGTGAACAGGTGACCATTGAGGGATTTCAAGAGAGATGGTATAATGATTGGAACAGAAGGTTACTGTATGTGAATTATCAGTTGTTAAAGACTTGTGGGTTTTAGCACCGTAATAAGCTCAGTTTCAATCAGTGTTCTGACAGACTGAAGAAGGAACTCATTTGCACTGAGACTGTTGATTAAAGCATAAGGTCAAAGATGAGGGAAGTATGGTAGTCCCTCTGTTTTTTTTTTTTTTTTTTTTTTTTTTTTTAGATTTATTTATTCATTTTAAAGTCAAGAGAGGGAGAGACGGAGGTCTGCCATCTGCTGGTTCACTTCCCAGGTGGTTGCAATGGTCAGAGCTGGGCCAGGCCAACGCCAGGGGCTTAATCTGAGTGTTCCATGTAGGTGGCAGGAGCCCAGACAGTTGGGCCATCTTCTCCTTTCCCCAGGCCAACAACAGGGAGCTGGATTGGAAGCAGAATAGCCAGAATACAAACTGGTGCCTATATGGGATACTAATGTTAAAGGCAGAGGCTTAATCCACTATGCCACAATGCTGCCCCCCACCCTTCCCCTGTATTCTTACTGGTAAGATCATATTTAGACAAATAGGCTTAGTTTTAAGCACTGCATTTTTTTTTAAACTTTTATTTAGTAAATATAAATTTCCAAAGTACAGTTTATTGATTACAATGGCATTCCCCCCCCATAACTTCCCTCCCCTTGTACCCCACCCATCTCCCGCTCCCTCTCCCATTCCATTCACATCAAGATTCATTTTCAGTTATCTTTATATACAGAAGATCGATTTAGTATATATTAAGTAAAGATTTCATCAGTTTGCACCTACACAGAAACACAAAGTGTAAAGTACTATTTGAGTACTAGTTATAGCATTAATTCACATTGGACAACACAGTAAGGACAGATCCCACGTGAGGAGTAAGTACACAGTGACTCCTGTTGTTGACTTAACAATTTGACACTCTTGTTTATGGCATCAGTAATCTCCCTAGGCTAAGCACTGCATTTTAAATATGCTAATTATACTGCATTGAAGAGATAATCATTGTAAGGAGAGTGATAAACATGGTTTTATGAAAAATGTTTGAAGGGTGTGAGAGTTTAACTTGAAGAGACCCAGCACACATTAAGTAAAATTTGAGCTTCTTCCTGTGGTCAGTGAGAGCCTACTTTTAGTTCTGTTTATTTCTTGAACCTCATTTCATGCCACTGTCTTCCAGCCACATAGTTTTTTTTTTTTTTTTTTAACCAGTTTCTAAAACCTTTTAAACTTTTTTGTCTTTAGATGCTCTATGTATATTGTCTCATCTTCGTGGAATATTCTCCTTTTAAGATTCCTTAGGAATCTGTTTTATATCAGAGGGGCTACCTTAGCTTGTCTCCTTTCCCATCTAATGTAGGTGCCTGCCTCTCTTCTTTCTCTCATCTCCTTGTTTTCTCATTTCATGGCACTTAACATAAAGAGGTAATATTGTCTGTTTACTTCTTCTGTGTTCTACTTTAGAATGCAAGGGAATTCATACATCTTGTTTTTATTTCTTGCCTTATTCCTAATCATGGTACCTGGTTCATTGTAGGTGATAAAGAAACATTAGGTGAAAGAATAAGTGGCATGGTAGAAGATCAGTTTGAGAACCAATTTTGAAAGAGTTATTATGAGAAATAAATTATAAATTTGTATAACTCCAAAGAGAAATTAGGAGTCTAGGTGGGTTTAAGAATAGTATGGACAACAACTTAGGCAAGTTACAGGGTTATGTGTTAATTTGTTTCCTTTTCTGAACTTGTGAACAAATGAGAAGTAAATACGATTTAGAGATGGTGATACAAATACCATTACTAGTGAGGCTTAAACGTGAGAACTCAATAATTCACTCCCAAATTAATTTCGAACTCATCCAGTTATTGTCACTTCCGGACAACCCCGGGTGCCTCCAGTGAAGACATTCTGCTTGCTACAAGAGTGAAAGCAGAGCAGAGAACACCTTCTCTGTTGGCAGACAGATCCAAGAGAAGGGGTGAACCTGGAAGAGGGTATGCCAAGCATGCACCTTACTCTCTTCCAGTCTCTGCAGACAGGTCTCTGGGAGGGAGAGTTTCTTGAGAAGTGCTTATTTCTATTGGCATACATGAAGCTTTGGGAAATGTAGCCCTCCCTACGTAATTTTTCATTCAGAAACTTTGTTTTTAAGATCCTGCTGTGTATTAGATAGGGTAGTGGTACTTCCTGGAAAGGTAGAAGTAATCAAAAAAGATCATGTCCCTTGTCTTCATGGACTTTTTAGTAATAAACATTCATTAAATAACTAAGATTTCAGCTGTAGTAAGTGCTCTGAATAAGACATATATTGCACTATAAGAACGCACAATGTAGGGTTTTTTTGTGTGCAGTAGTAATTGAAACTGGGGGAGAATGAAGTCAACCAAGGGGAGGATAAAGTGGGACCAGATGAGCATTAAGGGTTTAATTGCAGTCTTTAGTGTTCTGGTCAAAGGGAAAAAAAATCATACAGAGGGAGACTGACCTGTACACTTTATTTTCTTCCTGTTGGACTTCATTATTGTTTACTCTGTGGCTATTATTGGGGGAAGAGATAGTTGTCTGAAGTGACTATTTCAAAAGCTACTTGCCTAATTTCAGTCACTTCTTTGTATATTCTCCTGTGACACTAGGGGGGTTGGTTTACTTTCTACACACTGTGGATGGTGGCTCAAGTAGTTGGGTTCCTGCCACCCACGTTGGAGACCTGGGTTGAGTTCCTGTCTGTGCCACCCTGCTAACCCCTTCTGACCCCCCCAGCCTTGGGAGCATTTGGGGAGTGAATTAGTAGAAGACAACATTCTGTTTTGCTCTGTTTTTCTTTCTCAAATTAAAAAAAAAAAATGAGCCACAAATATATTTGTCTAACCAAGTTTCTTGCCAGGAAATGAATAAAGCATATTGGTTCCTTTAAATTATTTAGTATATTGGGCCATTTTTCCATTATACATATTTATCCAAGTGGTAACACATTCACCCCGAAAAAGCCAATTGGTTGTGTCATTATATAGCATCAACCATTTACAAAATTGGATTCTACTTCAAAAATTTTGTTCCAAATATCCTGTACCTATTTTTAATTTAATTTTTATTGATACCCTTTACAATGCTATTTTATTTCTTCAGCTTTAAATATTAAGCATTCTTAATAACAATATAAAATAGTTACTGCTCCATCTCAGCACACATTGTTCAGTTTAGAGTTTGTGTGTTCTAAGGTCTTTGGGAGATACTGACTCCAAAGCCTGAGAATTTGCAAGAGATATACTTCTGTTGTGTTAAACCATGGTTTTCTTTAAAATCTTCTGTAGGTTGTTATGGCAATTAACTGGTTAGCATTCTTAAAAGTTTTTCTTACTGCTGCAGTGAGTTTGAGTATCTTGAATAACGTTAGGACGAAAGGTCAGTTTCTCAGAATAAATGTCTTTGGATTGATCAGTGCACTAACTGGGCAGGTAGGAACATCATTGTAATAATCAGAAGTGGCAGTGTTCCTTTTAGTGAGCTTTGCAATTGCCAACCAGTGTGCTGCTTGTCCCTTGATGTATGTTTTTACGTTTTGCTGATATTCTTCAGCGCTGTGAAATGTCTTTGTATCTCTTCTTCTAGAGCTTGCTCTCAATTGCTGTTACAGACTATTGGTATTGGTTATGAAAAACAAAGTGTTTCGTTTTTAGAGTATTTGTGATTGCTCATTGGAAAGACAGTAATTTCTTCTCATTCTCAGTTTAGTGGTTACTGTGAGCTCAGGTAGCTGAAGGTTGCGTATTTGTTGCTGGCTACATGCATAAGCATTATTTGGATATTCATGATTACTTTTTACTTGGGTTTTAAAGAAATAATTTGACTTAGTTTATTGTTAGAAACAAAATAACCACAGTAGCAGCAGCACTGTGCTAGGAAAAACAAAACAATTTTTGTTCCTGGGTTAACCTCTTTCATGATGCTACATCTAAGTTGACCTAACATTTAAAAAAGAAAAAACATTGGAAAAACTATAAATCTTCATCTTAAACATCACCACCCCAAAATGTTCAGGAGAACATTTTTAATAAAAATGGAATATCTTATAAAGTTTTATTTTTTCCTCTGTGCAATGAGTCAATCTCAGCTCCATTTAGAAAGCCTAGGGGCTTATTAGCTATGATTGTCTCTAGATGGAATGTTGTTTCTGGCTGTAAGAGTAAGATCCTATTTTGGATTTCATATCCCCTCCAACATTACTGTTGCATCCTTAGGTTAGAATTGAGAAGAGATAACTGTTATTAAAGATTTTATCTGAAACATTTATAATAGAGGTGTGTAGCACCAAAATAACATTTAATTTTTATTTTAAATAGAAAAGTTATAAATTTATTATAGCTGAATTACTGTCATAAAATTTATTGAATAGAAGGAAGCCTGGATAATTAGTTTGATTACTTGAAATTAGACATTTATTTGGAAAGCATTTTATGTATTCTGTAGTTACTAAGAAGTGTGGGGAGTGACTTGCATCCAGAGCTTAATAAGCAAGAACTAAAAACATATTATCTGAGCCATACATAATCTGATTAAATTTATTCATTTGTGTATTTGTAGTTGTGGTTAGCATAACTAATGACCTGTACCAAATAACTTTTCTATCTTGCATTTTTAATCTTCTTGTAATACCATCAGGCTGTGGAATGAAGTTGGAAATCATTTCAAAAGAAGACACATTTTCCTTTGTAGTATTTATTATATACTGATGAATCCTAAAGTATGTTTTGGCTTTAGTTTTTATGCTAGTAAAATCAGATGTATTGTAGGCCCTTCTGTTTCCATTTCTAAACAAGAACTGGGATTCATTACTTCTTGGGTTTACGTAAAATAAAAGTACACTTCATGTTTGATATTTGTTACATAAAATTTATTAACTTAGTATTTGTTAATTTGGTATTTCATGTATCATGTAGGTTTAGAGCTCACTGAAGTATTTGCTAATGTATTATTGGGTAACTTCTCAATCTGGACATTAAAAGTTCTCTTTTGTTAGGAAAAGTAACACTGTTAGTTATTGTTCAAATAGTGTGTGATGTCCTGTGCTAGTATTTTCTACAAATCCCTCTCTTTTTTTTTGGTTACAGATCTCCACAGGATAAAAGAACACTCCTTGTGAATTGTCAAAATAAGAGTCTTTCACAGTCTTTTGAAAATCTCCTTGATGAACCAGCATATGGTTTAATACAAGTATGTTTCTTACTGTATTAAGCTATTAGTTTAACTCCATTATTTTATATACCTTCTACTTCCTGGTTTCAAGGATGACACAGAATGAGGCAGGTGTTTGTGTGAGTGTGTGTGTGTGTGTGTGTGAGCTTTATAGAACTGTTCTCTAATTTTATAAAAACAGTGCTATGTTCTATATTATTTGCAGGACTT
The DNA here is from genome assembly GCF_033115175.1 of Lepus europaeus. NCBI lineage: Eukaryota > Metazoa > Chordata > Mammalia > Lagomorpha > Leporidae > Lepus > Lepus europaeus. The sequence continues at coordinate 48,980,169 of NC_084836.1, read as the reverse complement.
AGAAGTTTCCTTGGTTCTTTTTACTCCTAGGGCAGTTTTTCCTTTACCATAATACTGGACATCGGGTAGATTTTAGTTTTCATAGTTTTTTTTGACTAGGTGAAGTATCACAGGGTAGTCTACTTTGAAATCAACTTAGGAAGAAATCTGGTTTGAATCATTACCATTTTAGTTGATTGTGTTGGAGTCATGATAATCAAATTCTCCTGAAAGTATTTGAATGTGTTCTTAGATTTGGATAAAAATGTATCTTTGACACAGGCGTAAGTTCATTCAAATTATTATGTAAAGTATGAGGTGGTTGTTGATTCATTTATTCATCCATGTAGCAAATGTCTGAGTGATTACAATGTCGCAGCTACTCTTGATTTTGAGGATGTAGAGATTAACAACATAAAGAGGGACCATTTTAGAAAAGAGGACTAGAGAACTAAATACTGTTGAAGATAAAAACTGAGGGAAAAGATTATTTATTTATTTACTTAATAAATAAGTTTATTTACTTATATAAATTAAGTATTAAGTTTATTTACTTAATAACTATTTTTGCTGAGTATGAGTGAGTAGGGAGTTACAAGTTACCTAGGATTTAATGGTAGAAAAGGTTTGCTTTTTTCTAGGACAGCACTATCTCAGAACAAATTATTCTGATTGGCATGATCTACTAGTATTGTAGTTTGATTAAAATACCAACCAATATCAATATATTATAAACTTAAATTTAGCTATCCAATATCTTTGTGTTAGACTAGTACAGTAGTGCACATTTCAAGAGCTATTTTTTGTTTGTGTGTGTGTGTGAAGACAGGACTGCTAGACAGAAGAAAGCTGTTGTGGGCCATTCACCACTTGAAAGTAAGCACTGCATATATTTCTGGTATATGCAGATTGAATGAAGGCTGCAAATCATTTATCAGTTCAATCAGTAGCATTAACTTGCCACCTGTGCTGTTTTAACCAAATGAAAAGTTGGCTTAGAAAATTTAAATTTTTCTTTTTAGAAAAAAAATTTGAAGATAATCTTAGAATATCCTGTTTAGTTCTGATTTCTCTCCTTGTGAAAAATTTTGCCTTTTAACCCATGGTGAAATACTTTTATTCTTTATTTGAATTAATGCTAACATTTTTCTTCCTGCAACATAGAAAATTAAAAAGGATCCTTATACAGCAACTATGGTAGGATTTTCCAAAGTCACAAACTACATTTTTGATAGTTTGAGAGGCAGCGATCCCTCTACACATCAACGACCACCTTCAGAAATGGCGGATTTTCTTAGTGATGCAATTCCAGGTCTAAAGATAAATCAACAAGAAGAGCCCGGATTTGAAGTCATCACAAGAGTAAGTGGATATCTATATTAATGTAGTATTCTATTTTGACAGGAGAATGTGTACTGAGTGCTATAGAAAACTGAAACTCAATTTTAGTGATACAGGTCTGTTTCCCATAATCCTTCTTAGAGCATTTCGCTGACTTACAGGTTTGATCTGACAAATAATGTGTGTCTTGCCACCAAATTCTTGGTGTGTTTTCTGTCTTATGCTTTGTCTATATTAATGTATCTCTATCCTTTGAGCCTTTTGATAATAGTGAACATGCTGTTGCATTTGAGTACATAGCAGTGAGTGAATAGTGGTCTTTGCCTGCTACCTCTTAGTTCTGTCCCTAATTTGCTTTTTTTTTTTTTTCAGTAGGTGTCAGAGCTGTTAGTTGGTTTATTACTTTAGGGCTTCTGTTTTCCTGTAAATCTTCAAGTAAGGAAGTCTTTGGTCTCAAATTTTATCAAATTTTTATGCTCAACAAAACTTCTGAATGTGCTACAATTCTTCACTTGTACATTGTTAGACAATTATATTTAAATTATAGTACTTAATTAAAGGACTTATCTTGCAAATGGTATTTTTAAAATTACTAGCATCTGTTAATTGAATGAAAACCTGTCGAAACTGCAAAGTAGAACTAATGGGTCATGAATCAGTTCTGAGAATAAAATTGAATGAGCTTCAGTTTGGAAGAAAGCTAGTTTTTGAATATGATTAATGGAATAATTGTGTTTTCTCTTAAATAATCCCACATACCATTTGGTTTAAAGTTTATTACAGAATTTACATGTTGTATGTTTTGTGCTTATGTGATTAAAACCTAAAATAGTAGAGAACATTCATTTTAAAATACCAAATGTTTTTAGTCTGTGAGATTTCCTATCTATGTATTTGTGACCTAGTTGTGTATTTGGTAGAAGAGGAGGTAGATATATATACTGCTAACTATTATAGATTATAAACGAAACACTGGCAGATGAAGATACTAGTATTAGAAGTTATATCTCAAAAATAGCATTTAAGATTTAGTTTTTATATACCTTGATAGAATTTTACTGGTTAAAGATGTACTGGCTATTGCTTATCTTATTTTAGATTGATTTGGGAGAACGACCTATTGTGCAAAGGAGAGAGCCAGTAACACTGGAAGAGTGGACTAAAAACATTGATTCTGAAGGAAGAATTTTAAATGTGGATAATATGAAGCAGATGATATTTAGAGGGGTAATTCAAATACTCTAATATGGATTGTGTTATGACCTGCTAGTATTCATGTTTTTTTTTTTTAAAGGGGAAGGAATGAATGTCTATTTTTTGGATGAATGATACTTTAAAATTCCTGTATTGAGTGGGACCGAGTGAGATGCTTATGCTGGCCCTGTGGATTGGGAATAAACTCTCAGATCTAGGGGAAGAGACTCTTAAAGTTCTGTGGCTTATGAAAAGGAGACCTTTGCCTTATTCAGTGTGGTTGGCTTAAAAAGCCTCATCAGTCCCAGTGTCCATCTGCTTTGCAGTCAACGTATATTTTGCATTCTTTAAGCTTTCTGACAGCTGCTTACGTCTTAAGAATCTGGAAGTGAAAACAAGAATTGGACAATTCTGGTGTATAAAACAACCTCTTAAAATACTAGTTTTCTTGTTTAGAGGCAAGTTTTATGAACTTCATTCCGTTCTTTTTTACTGATATGTTTTAATATGTGTGCTTTCTTCAGGGACTTAGTCATGCATTGAGAAAACAAGCATGGAAATTTCTTCTCGGTTATTTTCCTTGGGACAGTACCAAGGAGGAAAGAACTCAATTACAAAAACAAAAAACGTAAGTTAATGGCCTTTTATGTGTGCATCAAAGAAACTCGAGTTACCCACGCATATACATTAGTATAGGGTTTCTAGATGAGGATTTAGAATAGACTAGGGGATAGGAATTTTTTTTTTTTTTTTAATTTTTGAAGATTTATTTATCTGAAAGGCAGAGTTAGAGAGGCCATCGCAGACAGAGAGAGAAAAAGTCTTCCATCCACTGGTTCACTTCCCTAATGGCCGCAATGGCTGAAGCTGGTAGCCAGGAGCTTCTTCTAGGTCTCCTTTAGGGGTGCAGGGGCCCAAGGACTTGGGCTATCTTCTACTGCTTTCCCAGGACATAGCAGAGAGCTGATTGGAAGTGGAGCAGCCGGGTCTTGAATCGATGCCCATATGGGATGCTGGCACTACAGGCAGTGGTGATCCACAGCGCTGGCCCCCATTGTTTTATTTTTAAAATTTTAAACACTGTAATTATTTTAGAACAGAAACACTGCATTGTAGTGTGTTGGTGAATATGTAAAAAGATAGTAAAACAAAACAAAACAAAACAGTTCAAGTCCTCCTGTTGCAGCTTTGTGTAAGCCTTTTGAGTAACTTTATTTAGACATATATTTTAAAATGTATATCTATATATTTATTTTCCAATTTATTAGGAGATTATAAAATTGATAAATGTTTGGTTAGGTTAATTGCCTTTAAAATATTTTCCTTGTGTTTTTGTAACATAAACTGAATATTTTTTCTTGGAAAAGTGATTCTATTTTAGTTTTTTTCGCAGACTTGAAAAAAAAAATACCTTTGCAGGTTCACTTATTCTTTTTCTTAATTGTCAGTAAACTTCTGATTTAAAGTTACCCAGTCATTACGTGTATGTTTCAGTTCTATGATAATCCCAGTCTGTTTGAAGATATTTTCACATTAGCAAGTTTTCACTATAAACTGGTTGGAAAATGAAACTCTTAACGCCACATTTTCTTTAAAAAGTCATTTAGATTAATATTTATAATTAAGATTTAGTGCTTAAAGTATTTAATGACAAATTATTTTAGAATGATTAAGAATTGAGATGCTTTCCTTAAAAGCATACCTAAAATCATTATAGAAAAATTTATCACATAAACTTTGTGACAGCCTAAGGCTATTTTTCCTTTTGTTTTCACTCGCTTACTGTAACTTCAAACATTTCACTACCATGTTTATAAACTTACATCACACTGTCATTATAAATGCTTTGATATACTGTTTACTTTTAATATTTTTAAACTTTAATTGGATTTTCCTACAGAATTTTTAAGTAACTTTTTGGCATAAAATTGTTTTCTATAGTGATGAATACTTCAGGATGAAACTGCAGTGGAAATCTGTCAGTGAGGAACAAGAGAAGAGAAATTCGAGGTTAAGAGATTATAGAAGTCTTATCGGTAATTTTTTCTTGACAACTTTGAAAATGTGAGGGGGCTTACATTGAGACTGATTGCATTAGAGGAGTGAAGATACATGCAGTAGTATTTGGGCTCAAAAGAGCAATCAGAATCGGGAAGTACATTGTAATGTGCACTCAGTGTTCTTGGGTATTCCTCTTCTAGTAGGCATATGAAGTCATCAGTAACTTTGTAAGTGCTGATTTACTTAATTTTCAGCTTCATAATGTGTTGTTTGACTTTATTTGCTTGTTAAATTAGTTTCATAAGATAACTTTCAATATTTTCTTATAAAAACAATTTGTGTTTATATAGAAAAGTTAGAAATAGGGAGAGGAAGAAAACATTTAGGTCACGCAGAGATAATTATGGCTAATAGGCTTTGGTTTCTCTAAATGTACTTGTATTTCATTTTTAAAATTAAGGACTTTACATAGCATTTTTTGTTAGTATTTGAAAATAGAATAACTGTTCATTGGGAATAACTATTCTCTAAAAATTAGAGGTGCTTGATAGGAATTTATCATAAAAACTTTGGGCTTATTTTCATATTGGCAGTACTGACTTGTGTCTGGAGATAAAGAATAGGTTGGTATGAATTATTGAAGGATGCATATTTATTGCTGTATGTGTGTACCTGATAAGTTTTATAATCTCCATTTTACAGATGAGAAAACTGAAGTGTCGAGAGTATCAGTGTATCCACTGTGTGTGTTCAAGGTCACACGGTTAAGTGCAGAGCCCAGTTTTAATGCATTTAACTATCTTATTAAATTGTCTGCTTATGCCGGCGCCGTGGCTCACTAGGCTAATCCTCCGCCTTGCGGCGCCGGCACACCGGGTTCTAGTCCCGCTCGGGGCACCGATCCTGTCCCGGTTGCCCCTCTTCCAGGCCAGCTCTCTGCTGTGGCCAGGGAGTGCAGTGGAGGATGGCCCAAGTGCTTGGGCCCTGCACCCCATGGGAGACCAGGAGAAGGACCTGGCTCCTGCCATCGGATCAGCGCGGTGCGCCGGCCGCAGCGTGCCTACCGCGGCGGCCATTGGAGGGTGAACCAACGGCAAAAGGAAGACCTTTCTCTCTGTCTGTCTCTCACTGTCCACTCTGTCTGTCCAAAAAAAAAATAAATAAATAAAATTGCTTATAAATTTCAGGGTAACTGGATAGCAATGGAACTTCTTTTGAAATTCTTGTGTTTAGATTTGTATATGTACAGTTTCATAAATAAGGATAGAAGGTTGTGTTGCTGCCAATGCCAGGCTACTACCACCCTCCCGTGGAAGAAAGACTTTTCTAAAATTGTCTTTAGGAAGCCCAGAATAGCATACTGTTTAGTTAGCATTTGTAAATGTAAAGACCATTAGTGAGATATTTTTAGCAATAGTACTTTTGGTTGAAAAAATTTTCTGGAAAATAAGTTATACCAGAATAAACTGTGTTCTTCCTCTGGTTAAGCCAAAAGGTTGGAGGTCCTGAGTCACGTAATTAGCTAAAAGCTAACAGCTGAGGCTCCTTGCTATTTTCAGTTTCAGTGGGAAAAATGATAATGCAACAGTGATGAGGACTGTGGTCTTAGCTTTTCTTATGTCCTGTTCTCATTATTTCCAGGAGCCTACTAAAATATACCTAGATATTTTAACACTGCATAGTTTAATTTTTTTTTAAATTTATTTGACAGGTAGAGTTATAAACAGAGAGAGAGAGAAAGGTCTTCCTTCTGTTGGTTCACTCCCCAAATGGCTGCTACGGCTGGCGCTGTGCCGATACGAAGCCAGGAGCCAGGTGCTTCTTCCTGGTCTCCCATGTGGGTGCAGGGCCCAAGCACCTGGGCCATCCTCCACTGCCCTCCTGGGCCACAGCAGAGAACTGGACTGGAAGAGGAGCAACCGGGACTAGAACCCGGTGCCCATATGGGATGCCGGTGCCGCAGGCGGATTATTAACCAAGTGAGCAACAGTGCTGGCCCCTCATAGTATGATTTTTTAAAAAGATTTTATTTATTTGAGAGAGAGAGTTACAGAGTGGGAGGGAGAGATAGAGAAAGGTCTTCCTTCTGTTGGTTCACTCCCCAGATGGCTGCAACGGCTAGAGCTGCTCTAATCCAAAGCCAGGAACAGGAGCTACTTCTGGGTCTCCCATGCGGGTGCAGGGGTCCAAGGACTTGGGCCGTCTTCTACTGCTTTCCCAGGCCATTGCAGAGAGCTGGATAGGAAGTAGAGCATCCGGGACTTGAACTAGCGCCCGTATGGGATGCTGGCATTGCAGGCAGCAGCTGTACTCACAGCACCGGCCCCCAAGGTCAGTTTGCTGGATTCTGAAATAGCAGCAGGAGCCAGGGCTGGGCTAGGGCAAATCTGGGAACTCATTCTGGGTCTCCCATGTGGGTAGTAGGGACCCACATGCATGAGCCATTAGCTTCTGCCTCCCAGTGTGCACATTGGTAAATTCCAATTAGTGGAATTAGATATACAGCTGAAGCTTGAATCTAACTCTGATATAGGCTGTTCATGTCCCAGGCAGTGCGGTGATGCTTATTCCAATATCCTTTTTCTTTAATACTTTACCTAAAATATCTTTTGGGAATTATTAACAAAAGCCCTTCCCCCCCCCCCCTTTTTTAAGTATCAATTCACTTTACAAAAACCAAAAACTACATATTAAACTTAGACCTCATATGTCATATCAAGGTAAGAAACTATTGGAGCATTTTAAAACAAAATATCTTATATTTTAAAATCTTTTTTTTTTTTTTTTCGCTTTTTGGAATTGGATTGAATCAATGTAAGAGTAGGGATAGGGTTACCAGTTGATAGGTAGTAAAAGTCCAAGCAAGAAGTGATGGTAGTAGACATCCAGAGGAATAGATGGATTTGATCTGTATCTTGTGATACAGTTGATAAAATTTTCTGATGTATTAAATGTGGGGGATGAAGAGGGAAGGAGAAGTCAAGAATAGGACTCAGTTTTCTTAACTTTAGAAATTGGCCGTTGGTGGTGCCACTTCCTGAGATAAGGAGAGTGGGGTATGACAAACTTGAATTCAGTGTTAGATATATATACCTTAAGGTGAGACATACAAATGATATTTCAAGTAGCTAGTTCATAGTGGTCTGATAGGAGATACAAATTTGAGTATTATCAGAATCAGTATTCATGGGAAGATGAATTTTTTTAAGTCAAATTTTTTTAAAAAATTTGACAGGTAGAGTTATAGACAGTGAGAGAGACAGAGAGAAAGGTCTTCCTTCCATTGGTTCACTTCCCAAATGGCTGCTACAGCCGGTGCTGCGCCGATATGAAGCCAGGAGCCAGGTGCTTCCTCCTGGTCTTGCATGCAGGTGCATGGCCCCAAGCACTTGGGCCATCCTCCACTACCCTCCTGGGCCACAGCAGAGAGCTGGACTGGAAGAGGAACAACCGGGACTAGAACTGGTGCCCATATGGGATGCTGGCGCAGGAGGTGGAGGATTAACCAACTGAGCCACGCGCTGGCCCTGGAAGATGACATTTAGGTGAAAAATGAGAGGCAGTTAAAAAGGCCTAGGAGCTCCAGTCTTTGGGGCAGTGGCTTCTAACTTTGGTGAACACCAGAATCACCTTGAGAATCTTTTTGAAAATCACACTGATTATTTTGATTATTTTAATCATTCATACATTCACTCATTCAATAAATATTTACTTAGTGCATATTATGTACTAGGCTCTCCTCTAGGCATTGGGGATTCACCAGTGAACAAAACAGGCAAAATCCTTGTCCTCAAGGAGATTCCATTCCTGTGGGGAAGAACAGACAGTAAACAATATAAGTAAGTAACATATGTGATATGTTAGTGATAAGTGCTAAATAGAAAAATAAGACAAGGAAGAGTATTAGGAAGTTTATATGCAATACTAAAGAATTTTTACTTGTGCAACCGTGGAAGGATTTTACTGAGCAATGGCATTTGAGTAGGAATTTGAAAAGGGAAAGAAAGTATGAGCTGTACAGACATAGATGAAAGGCAATCTAAGTAAAAAAAAAAAAAAAAAAAAAAGAAAAATCAAAACAAAAAACATATTTGCCCTATGCCCTTTGCTTGTTTGAAGTACAAAATGGAGGCATGTGTGGCTACAATGAGTTTGGGTAGAGAGAGCTAGCAGTTGAGTGAGTGAGATTTGAGTAAATACTTGAAGAAGCAGGAAGTAAATGCCTTGCAGCTATCTGGGTGAAGGACATTCTGGGCAGAGAGGAACAGCAGTGTCTAGACTTGTTTCTGCCTCAGAATCTGTGTGTTTAAAGAGCAAGGGAATAGTTTGGATAGGATGGAGTTAGGGTAGATTGGAATGAATTGGACTGGGGAACTGAGTGTTGGTTTCTGTTTGTGTTTTGAAGGCTTAACTGATATATCAGTGTCAGGGAAGCAAAGACTTGAGAATAACACCTAGGTTTTTAGGGTGAGCAACTGGAGCAGTGGAGTTTTTTTTTTTTTTTTTTTTTTTTTTTTTTTTTTTTTTTTAAAACAGGCAGAGTGGATAGTGAGAGAGAGAGACAGAGAGAAAGGTCTTCCTTTTTGCCGTTGGTTCACCCTCCAATGGCCGCTGCGGCCAGCACATTGTGCTGATCCGAAGCCAGGAGCCAGGAGCTTCTCCTGGTCTCCCATGCGGGTGCAGGGCCCAAGGACTTGGGCCATCCTCCACTGCCTTCCTGGGCCACAGCAGAGAGCTGGCCTGGAAGAGGGGCAACCGGGACAGAATCCGGCGCCCCAACCGGGACTAGAACCCGGTGTGCCGGCGCCGCAAGGTGGAGGATTAGCCTGTTAAGCCACAGCACCGGCCTTTTTTTTTTTTTTTTTTTTTTAAGTGAGATGAGAAAACAGGGAAGAAAGTTTGGGAGGACACATTTGGAATTCAGTTTTAGACAGTAGTTTTGAGATGCATGTTGTATGTTTGTAAGTTAATATGTAGAATAGGAGGTGGATATATAAGGCTGGAATTTAGGTAATAAATGGTGCTGAAACTAAATACAATTGTCAAGGAAATAGAATACTTGGAAAAATTCCAAGAATTGGCTCACAAGATAATTCAGTTTATATGTATGAAAAAGTAAGAGAAATCAGCAGAATAGACTGGAAAAAAAAGCTAGAAGAAAAACATGAGAATTTTGATGTCTTAGAAGAAGAAAAGTGAATGGTGACTGGGTTGTCAAGTAAGATGAAAACTTGGATTAACCATTGCATAGGGTACTGAAATTTTGATTACAGGAGGAATTTGGGTGGATTAGTGATAATCTGCGTGGGGTAAATTCAAGAAGAAATGGAAGGAGAAGACTTGGAGACAATATGTAGAGCTCTCAACAGATGAAGTTTTGCTCTGAACAGATGAAGGGCAAATGGGAGCAATAAATTAGAGGGAAAAGTAAAGCTAAAAACAATCTTATGGTGGAATGCCATGGGAAAGGTCCAGTAGACATGGAAAAATCTGGAAAGGGATACAAGCCTTACTAGAGCAACTAGGTAAGAATTAACTACAGCCCTGGGATAGTCACTAAGAAGTGGACCTCATGCACAAGAAGAGGAGCTGGTTTTAGCCATGATCATGCAAGCTCATAATGAAAGACAAGAAGGGAGATTGTATGGATTCAAATACAGTTATGTTGAAGTTCTCTTGGGATAGTGTACATTTGCTCAGAAATAAGCAAGATCCTTATCTGTGAGCTAAGAAGTGGGAGTAGGAGAAGATGGAGGCTTATGGAGATAGGAAATGTAAACTAGTTATGTGAATAGGGAGAGTGAATGGCAGAGGTAAATCAAGGTAGTGATGAAGAATATAAAATCAGGGCTGTGTTGTTCTTTTTTAGATTTATCAAGTTAGGTGGACAGTTGAATTTAGACTTTTTTTTCACTTAAGTATTCATTTTCTTTCTAGTAATACTTTCCAGAAATACTTATGTAATATAATTTTATGATCCCTTTGCTTTTTTCTTCTTGGCATATCATTACTAAATCTCTACATAAAAAGAAATACTGATAGTTGAAGGTACAAACAAGTTTTTACTATGTTTAATAGACCTATTAAGACAGATAATCTGTATTGCCATTATGGCTATAAAATGTGCCTGAGTTAATAAAAAAATTAACTTATATACTTTCTTATCCATGAAATGATAATAAAACATTTTGACATTTTTAGTTGAAATTTTATATTTATAGCGTGATTTTTATTTGTTGTTGTTTATTTAATAGATATATGTACAATTCTTTAGATACAGAAATAAGCTTTTAAAAGTATTCAGGTGTCAGGTATATTAATAGAAAACCATAACTTCTAAAAATGCCTTTACAGAATCTAAAATCATGCCTTCTATGGCTGGATTCTACTCTGTTGCAATATACCTCACCATCTGTTTATGAAGAGGGTTTTTTTGTTTTTTTTTTTTTTTAAGTTTCCTGGATGAGGGAAGCTCATTCTTCTTCTTCTTCTTCTTTTTTTTTTTTTTTAAAAGATTTTGTTTATTTGAGAGGTAGAGTTACAGACAGTGAGAGACAGAGAGAAAGGTCTTCCATCCGTTGGTTCACTCTCCAAATGGCCGCAACAGCTGGAGCTGTGCTGATCTGAAGTCAGGAGCCAGGTGCTTCTTCCTGGTCTCCCATGTGGGTGCAGGGGCCCAAGGACTTGGGCTATCTTCCACTGCTCTCCTAGGCCACAGCAGGGAGCTGGATTGGAAGTGGAGCAGTCAGGACTAGAGCTGGTGCCCATATGGGATTCTGGCGCCGCAGGTGGATTAACCTACTGTACCATGGTGCCGGCCCCTATAGAGAGTTTTTCTTCTTCTTCTTTTTTTTTTTTTTCCCCTATAGAGAGTTTTAAGAAAGCTTTCAGATTATTCAGTTTAGTAGAAGGAGGACAATTGTAACTTTTTATTAACACAATTGATTTTGGTGTAAATTAATCATTTTGAGTTTCTTTATTCCTGATTTACTGAAGGATTCTTTTGGGAATGCCCTTTCAGTTATAGAGTCTGACACAGGATGTACTTAGCAGGCATCAATGTTTGTAAATTTAATTGTGTATGCAACTTTGGATATACTCATGGTGATGTTCCCAAATTTGAGTTTAATTTCGGGAAGTTACTGTTTGAGCAGTGTTAGATGTTTATAACAACATCTAAACTTAATGGTATATGTGTGAAAATCAGGAAACAATATATCCTAATGGTTATAGAACATAAGTTGATAATACTTTTTAAGGCATGAATCAATTGTGAATGAAACACACTTCATTGATTATACTTAATTGAATAGTAGCTTTTTAAATTACTGTTTCCAAGTACTACTTACCTATCACATGCATTAAAGATTGACATTTTTGTTGCTAACTAATGTGAACTGTTACTTAGTATTGCCTTTAATTAAGTGAAAATGTTTCTACAGTAGTGAACTAATAAAGATGTCAATATTTAGATAATAGTATTTCTAAATCTTTCCATATGGAAGTAGACTCTATTTTGACGTCTGTCCAAAAATGTTACCTTATTGGATATTTGAAATGAATTTGATGAATTTTTTCTTTCATTAAGTAAAATTTGACATGAAAAGTAATTTCATACTTATTAATATAAGAGCTTTATAAGAATCTGTTTTTTGAAAGGTTCTCAAATATGTGATGACTTTTCCTCCTTAGAAAAAGATGTTAACAGAACAGATCGAACAAACAAGTTTTATGAAGGCCAAGATAATCCAGGATTGATTTTGCTTCATGACATTTTGATGACTTACTGTATGTATGATTTTGATTTAGGTAAGTTCTCCTATGCAGTCCTAATTTTTGAAGATTTTTATGTATTTAATTTAGAATGTAAATTTATTAAATAATTAGACATAGGTAATAGTTCTGTGGCCTCTTAAAATGTTTATTTATTTTATTTGGAAGATAGAGCTATAGGCAGAGGGAGAGACACAGAGAGATCTTCCATACTCTGGTTCACTCCACAAATACCTGTTATGGCCAGGGCTGGCCCAGGCTGAAGCCAGAGCTTCATCCAGGTGTCTTACATGGGTGCAGGGGTAAGCTCTTGAGCCCTCTTCCATGGCTTTTGCAGGCATATTAGCAGGGAGCTGGATCAGAGGTGGATGCCAGTGTCACAGGTGATGGCTTAACCAGCTATGCCACAAAGCCAGCCCCTGTGGTCTAGTTTTTATAGGAATTATGCAGTAGGGGTTAGAAACTTTCAAGACTAAGCTTTCCAACCAAGGAACCCTCAGTTGCCACAACAGACCTCACTGGAGCACTATGGGATATTTTAAATTTTTGAGAGGATTGCCATGGCATCTCTAGGACATTGCACGAACAGCTAGCTGAAGTAATTAAGCATTTTAGCATTATCTCTCCCCACTCCTTTCGATGAAGTTCTGTCTTTGCAAAGCTGGATTATTGGCCTTGCTGTGATAAACAAGTATGTGTGAAAATAAGTGAGCAACAGGAAATGAAGATAGTAGTGTTCAGTTGAATTCAAGGTTTGAGAAATGGTGTAGTTCCTAACTAACTGGTGCTCAGTTCATAGGCCAAAAATACTGATTGAGTATGCCTTATCTGAAGTGCTTGGGGCCAGAATTATTTCATAGTTTTTGGAGTTTTTTTGATTTTGGAGTACTTGCACAGAATTTACTGGTTGAGCATCCCTGATCTGTTAATCTGTTAATCTGAAATCCAAAGGGATTCTTACTTTGAAAATTTCAGAGTATTTCAGATTTTTGGATTGGGAATCCTTATTGTTTTCTGTTTGATAACATGGAGATAATAGGTACTTCTTTGAAACTAGGAATGATTTTTTTAAATTAATTAATTTGACAGGCAGAGTTAGACAGTGAGAGAGAGAGAGAGACAGAGAAAGGTCTTCCTTTTTTCCGTTGGTTCACCTCCCCAAATGGCCGATATGGCCAGTGCGTTGCAGCTGGCGCGCTGTGCCAATCTGAAGCCAGGAGCCAGGTGCTTCCTCCTGGTCTCCCCTCGGGTGCAGGGCTCAAGGACCTGGGCCATCCTCCACTGCCTTCCCGGGCCACAGCAGAGAGCTGGACTGGAAGAGGGGCAGCTGGGACAGAATCTGGCGCCCTAACCGGGACTAGAACCTGGTGTGCCAGCGCCGCAGACAGAGGAATAGCCTAGTGAGCCGTGGCGCTGGCACTGGGAATGATTTGTAAAAATTACCAAATCTTTATGATGTTATGAGCTGAGAAAGTTTGAGAATCATTGTTTGATGTTCTCTTCCTCTTCTAAAGAAAAATACTGATTTGATATCTTAGACTAGCAGTGCAGATGATATTACAGGACATGTGGAACTTTTTTCTTGGTAAATCTTCCTACCTAGAATAGGTTGTTAGAACTGGTACTGGAGGTGGGAATGGGAAATTGCATGGGGAAGGAATGCTAAGCAGTGGAAAAATTGATAAAATATATTAAGGGGCAAGTGAACTTAAGGAACAAATATTTTAAGGGGAAAGAAAAATTTAAAGATTTTTTTTTTTTAAGGACCAAAATATTCCCTAAGCATCAACCTTTAAGTATAAATAATGGGAAAGTTTCTGAGTTACCTACCATGTGAATGGCTCCCAACTAGCGGATAATTAGATGTTTTCCTGATGACTTTAGTAGAGCTTTGGGCATTTTTTTTTTTTAAGATTTTATTTATTTATTTGAGAGGTAAGTTACAGACAGTGAGAGGGAGAGACAGAGAGAGGTCTTCCTTCTGCTGGTTCGCTTCCCAAATGGCCGCCACGGCCGGAGCTGTGCCTATCTGAAGCCAGGAGCCAGGTGCTTTTTCCAAGTCTCCCATGTGGGTACAGGGGCCCAAGGATTTGGGCCATCTTCTGCTTTCCCAGGCCACAGCAGAGAGCTGGACTGGAAGAGAAGCAGCTGGGACTAGAACCAGCACCCCTATGGGATACCGGCACGGTAGGTGGAGGATTAACCTACTGCACCACTGTGCTGGTCCCAAGCTTCAGGCATCTTTAGGAGAACGTGACTGGATATTTACAACATTAAACCTCAATGAATCTTGAATTAGGGGTTAATTTTCTTTACTGTTGTGTCTGTGTAAATTCTTCTTGGTTTCCTATGTATAAATTAGCGAAGATGTAAATTCTGTTGTAGATCTTGAGGCATCAGCCTTTTTAGTGACAGTAAGTTGAAAGAGTTCTCTTTAAAATGCAAAATATAGCCTGTCCTGTCTATCACACCTTCAGTGAGCTTCAAATTGAATCATTGAAAGCACATTGGTAGAGTGTTTTTTAGGTTGCAGTGTGCTGTCGTACTTGATCTGATTTTTATTTTCTAACAGCAGCCTTTTGAAGAAGTAGGAAGGTAATTCCTACTTTATGAGTAAGTTTATATTAATTCAGAGAGGGATTCAGAGCAGTACAAGGAGTAAATAATTGGCCTTGTGGCAGGGAGCCAGGTTTTTGTTCCAAGCTGGCATTGTTACCTCTGCACCTTCAGCACTCCAGTCCATTGCCATTTTACTTCCTGTAGGGAATGGCACCATCATGCTGGGGAGCCAGAGGAATTACTGCATTCTCTCAGGTGGCAATTTCTGGGATAAGAATTCATGGATAATCTCATAGTAGGAGTCAGGCCCACTGTCTCAAATCAGTTCGTGCGATAAGTTGCCATTTCCGTTGTCTTCACTCTTTCTATGCAGGCACTTTAGTTCTTTGAAACATAGTCAAGGTTTCTACTCTGGCTTTATGAGGACTAGGACAGTTTTTATAAAACTGGTGGTTCACATTTCTTGTCCTTTACTTATAAAAGAACAGCCCAGGCTATAGATTTACTCTGACTTGGAGGTGATTCCGTTACATTGAGTTGTGTGGTTTCTTAGCCCATAGGTGAAGTATCAGTATATTTGCATTGGATACAGTCTCATTCGTAGTGAGGAAAGACATAAAAATTCTCAAAAACAGAAAGAACTTAATGATTTGTAGTTAGTGAGTGCAGACACTGTGCTTCAGAAAGTATCTATGGGAAGTGTCTATTTTTTTATAGTGTTTTCATAATGATGATTTGGATAATCAATAAAAGGTTAAATTTATATGCAAAATACTGTGTGTAAGAAGCTAAGAGACTGTCCAGTGTTTCTTTAAAATGATTTCTATACCCCAAGATTTATTTTTTAAATTTGATACTCTAAAAGATAAGCTTCAGTTACCTGGAAAATTGACCTATATGTAGATGAGATTTTTCTTTTCAATATAAGAAAGTGTACATTGGGATGATTAGTAGTTCATTTCTCATTCTTTCCCAAAACAAATTTGCTGTGAAAATTATTTTAGGGAACTGCTTCAGAAATTGTAGTAGAGCTGATTAAGATGTACATCAGTCAGCACTACTACAGAATCTGAGTCACTGAATGCTCATTTAAACAGCTTTCATATTTCTTTAATTAAAAGGAATTTGTACATTAACTCCCACAAGACAAAATATGTTAATGGAAATGAAAAGATGAAGAACTTGACTACTTTCTTCAGCTAGCACTTAAAGAAATATGGTAGTGACTCTTTGTGAAAGCTAAACTTTTAAATGATTAAAATAGTTACTTAGGAATTTTTGTTAATTTCTTAATTATAAAGCACCTTTTGTGACAAGGAAATGTTCTTTTAGATCTTTGAGTAGCACACTTTGAAATATTTCTGTCATAGACTATATGTGCAGTCAGACCCAGTAGAGTAGTACTCTTTGGTACTTTGTTGAGTTCAGATTAGATTTCCTTCATGCCTTAAATTATTTAGCCTTTATATTTGTCATTGATTTCACTGTGTCAGTACCAAGTAGGAAAGTTCTGATAACAGTTTAGTCTGTTTTCAGCCTACCTAATCTTTGGCTAAACATTTGCATTACTTTAGGAACTACCTGCAGAGGGGCCAGCATTGTAGCATGGTGGGTAAAGCAGCCTCTTGGGTGCTGGTTCATGTTCTGTCTGCTCCACTTTCTGTCCAGCTCCCTGCTTGTGGCCTGAGAAAACAGCAGAAGATGGTCCAAGTCTTTGGACACCTGCCACCAATGTGGGAGACCCAGATGAAGTGCCTGCCTTTGGCCTGGCTCATCCCTGGCCATTGCAGCCACTTGGGGATTGATCCAGCTGATCGAAGACTTCTTTGAAAGTCACTGACTTTCAAATAAATAAATAAATAAATGTATATTTTAAAGGAAACCATCTGCATAAATTTGCAGGCATGCTCATATTTAGATACCTTGTCATATGCTGCTTTTTCTAGCATTTTTTTTTTTAAGGTTTATTTATTTGAAAGTTGGAGAAATAGAAAGAGCTCTTAGATCTGCTAGTTCACTCCCCAGATGTCTGCAATGGCCAGGGCTGAGCCAGTCTGAAGCCAGGTGCTAGGAGCTTCATCCAGGTCTCCAATGTGGGTTGCTGGGGCCCAAACCCTTGGGCTGTCTTATGCTTCTCCCAGGCCATTACCAGGGAGCTGGATCTGACATGAAGCGGCTGAACATGAACTAGCACCTGTATAGGATGCCAATAGCAGGTGGCTTTACCTGATATACCACAACACTGGGACCCCTAGTTCTTTCTTTAAATGCCTTGTTAATTTCACTGTTTGATAATATAATATTGGATGTCCTCCATGGGAACCCAGGTGTCTGTTTATGCTAATATGAGTAGAGAGATGTTTCACTGGAGGGTAGAATGTAGACATAGTGAGGTTAATGGGGCCATGGGAAGAGTTACAGCAGTGGATGACAGCTCAGAGACTAAGAATAAATTGACCCAAACCTTTATTTGTAATGGGGTCCTGATATGATTTAAGTACCTTTCTGTATTGTATGTTTGATCTAATTTTTTTCAACAGATTTGGGCTTACCTGCTTTCTGGGGTCATTTTAAAAGTTTCTTTTATACACAAAATACTATGTGGGCTGGCATTGTGGTATAGTGGGTAAAGTTGCCACCTGTGACACCAGACATCCAATATGGGTGCTGTTTCAAGTCTGAGCTGCTCCACTTCCGATCCAACTTCCTGGTAATGTGCCTGGGGAAGCAGCCAAAGATGGCCCAAGTGCTTAGGCCCCTGCACTGACATGGGAGACTTGGAAGAGCTCCTGGCTTTGGCCTGGCCCAGGTCTGGATGGTGCAGGCATTTGGGGAGTAAACCAGCAGATGGAAGACTTTCTCTTTCTCTCTCTGCCTTTGAAATAAATTAATAAATACTTCAAAAAGTTTTCTTCCTAAAACATAGTGATGTGTGATTGTGTATTTTTTAAAAAGAAGATTTACTTATTTAAAAGGCAGAGTTAGAGGGAGATACAAAGAGAGAGAGAGAAATATCTTCCATCCATTGGTTCACTACCCAAATGGCTGCAGTGACCCGGGAGGGTTAGGCCAGAGCTAGGAGGCAGGAACTTCATCTGGGTCTCCTACGTGGGTGCAGCGGCCCAAGGATATAGGCCACAGCCTGCTGCTTTCTCAGGCACATTAGCGGGGAGCTGGATTGGCAGTGGAACAGCAGGGACTTGAACCAGTGCCTGTGTGGGATGCCCATATTGCAGGTGGAGGCTTACACTGTTAGGCTACAACACTGGCCCCAGTAATTGTGTATTTGTAGCCAAACTATCCAGTCTCCCTTTAATATATATATATATGATTTAAATGGCTTTGATGCAGGTAGGTTTTGGTAAATAAAAATATGAGCTTTGGTTTTCAAATAAATTATGTTTTCCACAGACTTCTCAAGTCAGTCTTTATGCAATTTTAACAAATGTACAAAGGGTACAAAAGTTGAAAATGTGTAAATGAAAAGGCTTAGTGTGACCTCTTGTTCTTTTGTTGGCTCAAGAATCCATGTTTAAATCTGAAGTTCAGTTGTGAAGTAGGTAATTGAGGTGAAAAGCAAAACCACACTTTGTTTTTAATTGAGGGGTCTGATTCCTTAACTTTGCAGTTTTTCTTTTAATCAAGGGCTGTAATTAGTGTCATGGTTGAGAGATTATAATAGCATCAGGAGAAGGGTAGTTAAGGTGACAGCTTTAAGCATAAAGTATGGATTAAATTAAACCCAGTTGTTAGCATTGGTTCGATAAAAGGTTGTCTTTCTCACCTTATTACCATACTCTTTCTTGTATATTTCTTGGTGAATATCAGCTTCTGGATCTAAGGAAAGATTTAATTTTCAGTGAAATGGTGGTGATATGGGTAACAGGATACATAAAACTTAGTTTTCAGAGACATTATTCTTTGTATTCTTCTTAGGATATGTGCAAGGAATGAGTGACTTACTTTCCCCTCTTTTATATGTGATGGAAAATGAAGTGGATGCCTTTTGGTGCTTTGCTTCTTACATGGACCAAATGGTAAGAACAAGGATTCCTTCCTTAAGTCACACTGATTTTGAAAATTTAGTTGTATAATCTAATGCAAGATTGATTTTTTAAATCTAGCCAATTATGATGTAACTTCAAGGTACTACTCTATGCCTTTTTTGTTGTTGTTCTGATAGCCCTTTAAGAGGCTTAGAAACACTGACATTGTTTTTTAATGCTAAAGTTGGGACAGCTTGTACCTATAGTGTAGGAATAATCAGAATTTAATGTTGGTGGATGTTTATGTTCTACAGAAGAGTTATGAGTCATTACAGAATATTGATGAAATAGAAGAGTTCAGTCTTATGAAGTAGTTGAACTTTCGTATCATCTGTTTCAGAGATAAAATCTATTTCAGAGATAAAGCTTAGTCATACCTTAGTCCTTACCTTTTGTGAAAATTTTGGATTTTCATCATTATAGTAACTGGTTTTTCTTCAGATGTGTTTGAACTATTTGTAGCTGACACTTTCTTAGCAGTTTATTGCCATTTTCCTAGAAGTATGTGATAATTAGTGTTGAACTATGTCTACACGTACATAATAGTAAAGATAACATTCTATGTGTTTGAGACAATTATAGGGCTGTGGTTCAGAGAGAGTATTGACAGGGAAATAAAACAGGAAAGTCTTCTCAGGCAGTTAGGAAATGAAAGTGGAAGGGTAAAGTAGATAAAGGCACACCATGGTGTAAAGAACTGACCACAAACGAAACCACTGTGTATCGTCAAAGTAAAACTGATACGCTTAATGTTGGGTTGTTATATCAGTTGTTGAAATGGCTTGCTTGCAAGGGGATAACAACATCTAAGTTATTTTCCTGTAATGTAGCTTTAACCTAGGCTTCCGAGATACAAATGTGAAATTTGAAGTGATACGCTTTCCTTTTCTCTACTTCTGTTTCTCCCCTTTTGTCTATTTTTCTTTCCCCTTCAAATTTTTCCCATTTTGGTCTATTTCCTCTAATCTTTTGTCCATGGCTTCAACTCATCCTCAGTTAGTTCTTTTCAAAATGTGTATTTGATAAGATTTGATAGTTTTACACTGTTCTTTTGCTATTAATAAATATTTCAATTCTTTGACATAAGTTACTGTTTTGGAATTATTTGAAAGGATTGTCAATTGCAGTAGTCTAGTAATAATATGGTTTGTCTTCCTTACCTTTTTGATTGATTGTGTGCCCTGCTGTCTTAGTTCCAATTACTCCCAAATGCTCTAGAAACCTGAGACGTTTGTTACAAAGGTCTGTACAATTGATAATTATTACATAAAAGCTGTAGTCTATCTTGTGCTTTTGTTGTTTATCCTCTTTTCACTAGAGCTAGTATGTTCCCTAATAAAAGGAGATCATGCTTTGTTTCATTGATAGTATTCCAGAGTGTTCCTAATGCCTGACGTGAGATTGTTGAGATTTTTGTAGAATAAACATGAGACTCTTTCCCCAATGTTTAGTTTAAACCTCTACTTATAAGTTATTAAAAAAATTAACTTGAAAATACTGTGTTTAGTTTCTTAGTTTTCAATAAAACTAAGCTAATCAATTGACATTTCCAAATATATTGGCATGTGATGTGTGCATGCATTCTCACACATGTGTGCATGGATTTCAGTCTCATAGGCGAAGACATTTGAGTATCTGTAATCTAAACTTCATAGTCTGTCATTTTTGTGTATGAAGAAGGTTCAGTTTCTTCACTCTATCTTTTTCACATTAAATGTTCTTTGTATCTACCTTTTCCATTCAGGGTATTCTGGGGATTTTTCTGCTCTTTATTCTACAAAGATCTCTTCTTAGCATATTGTCTACTAACATCTTTTAAAAAATAATATTTGAATGAAAGGGCAGTATGTGGCAATCAGAATAATCTGTGTGGTTATTTTTCACTGCATTGCTATGGGTTTGATGTCCTTAAATCTGTGCTGTTTCTTGACTCCTTGTTTTTGTTTTACAGCTTTACTTCATGTAAGTTTTTACTGCTTTTGTGATAGCTAAACTTAATGTCCATGAATTTGCTTTTTTGATATTTACTTACAGTTAATGTAGTTCTAGGCATAGACTTTGTCTATTTTTATGGAAAAAAAAAGTACAAACGATCTACTGGGCTTTCTTTTCCCCATCATCCCATTTCGCCATATAATTTCAGTCCTTCCCTTTTCCTTGTCTCCCTCTCTATTAACATTTACACAACACACAGACATACGCACACAGACATAGACACACACACACTTTTGCTTACAGATATAGTTGAAATTCTTTGTATATCTGTTTTTAATCCCAGTATTTCTGAAGTTGCTGTCTGTTGTTTGGGGATGCTGCTGCTTCTTCCTTTGTTCCTTCTTTCCTTCCTTCCTTCTTTATGTATGTATGTATGTGTGTATGTATTTTTTTATGTAGTGGAGTGGGTAGCAATAGCTATGCCATATTGATGCTCTTTGCTGTGTTACAACAAAAATTATCCTGTTAATCAGAGTTAATTCTGTCCTTTCCCCATAAGTCCATCTGGTAAATATGGAGAGAAAGTGTATCTTGAAGGCTTCAGTTAGTCTGTTAAACTAGTTCTTTAATTCATTAAAGGGAAATAGCTTATTGAGAATTGGTAGCCTTTAAAATTGAAATAATCATGAATGAATTGTTTCTGATCTAATAGTTCTAATAAAGCATTATTGTTGTGCTCTAATCCCAACAAAGAGAAGTAAGGGAGGAGGTGTTGTTCCAAGGCTTTTCACAAGGACTAGGGCAGTAGGTTATCTTGGAAGAGTTGGGGCATGTGAATTAAAAGGATCAGAATTGCCCAAAAAGCCTTTCAAAGCATTTGTCTTGGTCCCCTCTTGATTGAACTGTTGGACGGGAATTTGCTCAGCCTTGAAGATTGAGAACTGTTGTTTATATATTGTAAAAACGAAACAAAACAAAAAACCTTTGTGACCTCAAGACCCCTACCTATGCTTACATATTATTGAGGACCCCAAAGAGCTTTTGTTTATTTGAGTTATATCTATTGATTTATATAATATTAAAAGTTAATACTCAGAAATTTATAAATACTTATAAATTCATTTGAAAAACAATAAACCTGTTTTGCCATTAACATGAATTACATTTTTTGCTAAAAACAACTTTTCTTAATGAAAACCATTTGCTGAAGAGGGAAAATATTACTTACTTAATTATTTCTTCAAAGACTAAGATTGGATTTGTCTGATCCCAACCCCATGCTTTTCCTTAGGTTAAAAAATATATATGTTTTAACCTATATATTTTATATATATAATATATTTATTTTATAATATTATAGAGAAAGAGCTTCCATCCTCTGGTTTATTCCTCAACTGCCTGCAGTGGCTGGGGCTGGGCCAGGCTGAAGTCTGGAGCTGAGAACTC
Organism: Lepus europaeus; assembly: GCF_033115175.1. Classification (NCBI taxonomy): domain Eukaryota; kingdom Metazoa; phylum Chordata; class Mammalia; order Lagomorpha; family Leporidae; genus Lepus; species Lepus europaeus. Next base: position 48,957,895 of record NC_084836.1, on the reverse strand, counting down.
AAGCTAGGTCTTCCATGTGGGTGGCAGGCGCCCACCTACTTTAACCTGTACCTTCTGCCTCTCTGTGTATGCATTTGCAGGTAGTGGATCTAGGATTTGAACCCAGATACTATCATTTAGGTTATGGGACTACAAATTGGTGGCTTAACTGTACTCCAAACATCTGCCCCAAGGGGGGAAGTTTTAAATTTTCAGTTTTGTAAGATGTCTGGTTTAATACAAGACAGCTGTATTTCTGTATCTGCCTCTGTATTCAGTTTGTTGGAATATTACATATAACCTTTGCAGTTGTGAGAGAAAGTGTGAAATGCTAATAATGTTTCAGTATTGTTATAACAATGGATTTGACCTCACAGATTCCCTGGTGTCAGTAAACCAAGGAAGTAATTAGTAATTTTTAAAAAATGAGATAATATTAAAACTAAAATTAATTTTATATAATTTGAAGGAATATTTAAGAATGGAAATAATTGAATAAATGTTTGCCATATATGTGTTCCTTTCATGAAATTCTTACGCTATGTAAAAAGTAAGTTTCGGAGAGTCTAGCTGCTGTCCTTGCATTTTTATTAACTCTGATGACTAGAGGGGAAAAATATCTTTAGTTTGAGACAAATATTTTTCTCTCTTCCTTCCCTTAGTGTTCCTTTAGCTTTGTAATTAGTTGTTCATTTTTTTGAGTTATCAGTGATTATATACTATAAAATATTCAGGAAATATTTCTTCTGTGGTAACAATTATTTCTTTTTAAAGCATCACAATTTTGAAGAACAGATGCAAGGCATGAAGACCCAACTAATTCAGCTGAGTACCTTACTTCGATTATTGGACAGTGGATTTTGCAGTTACCTAGGTAAGGTTAGTGGATCATAACTAAACCCAGCAAATTGTAGGTTGTAATATACAGGAAAAAAAGTGTAAAGAACTCTTTTCAAAACATTCTCATTTATACTCCCCCCCCCTTTTTTTTTTTTCATTTATACTCCCCTTATTTGACTGAGCCATTCTAAGAAACAAAAGTGTAAAGCAAACTGTTTATGTAGTTCTGCCATAAAATATTTTATTCATAAAGTGAACTTAGTTGTTACTTTGTGGTTTTTAGAAAGAAGTTACCCTATAAATTTGAATTGCTTCAAGGTACTTAAATATATAGAGCTTTTACTTACCTAAGGTATCTAGAAAATTTGAGTTTGAGAGAGATCACTGTATTATGTCATAGTAACCTAAGAGTAATCCACATATACGTTTTTCTTTTGTATAGAATCTCAGGATTCGGGATACCTTTATTTTTGCTTCAGATGGCTTTTAATCAGATTTAAAAGGGAATTTAGTTTTCTAGATATTCTTCGGTTATGGGAGGTAAGTTCTTAAATTATTATTATAAATGTAACGTTTATTATGGAAAGAAGCAAAGTATTTTTTTTAAAGATTTATTTTATTTATTTGCAAGACAGAGAGAGGTAGAGGGAGAGAGAGAGAGGTCCTCCATCCGCTGATTCATTCCCCAGATGGCCACAGCAGCCGGAGCTGTGCCAAGCGGAGCCAGGAGCTTCTTCCGGGTCTCCCACATGGGTACAGGGGCCCAAGGACTTGGGTCATCTTGTACTGCTATCTCAGGCCATAGCAGAGAGCTGGATCAGAAGAGGAGCAGCCAGGACTAGAACCAGCGCCCACATGGGATGCCAGCACTTCAGGCCAGGGCTTTAACCTGCTGTGCCGCAGTGCCGGCCCCAGAAGCAAAGTATTCTGTAGAGTATAAGTGGATTGTGAAAGCCTAACTGAAATTTGTAAGGCAAGTATGTTAATAAAATTCTGATGGTTTTGAACATTAATGATCTCAAATCTACATCTGATCTTTTGGAGCTTCTTGCTTCAAGTAACGATTTCTGTGAGATATGGGTTCAAAGAGGTACAACCCAGAATGAGTACTATAGACTACTTGCTGCCTGTGTTCTTTCTTTGGGACATTTGACTTTATGTGAGTGTCCACATTCTGACATAGATTAGTTTAACATTCAAGAGAGTTTTTTTGTTTATTTGTTTATTTTTGTTTATTTCCCTTTCTTCTGGTTTGCTTCCCAAATACCCACAATAACTGGTTCTGGGCCAGGCTAAAGCTGGGAGGCAGGAACTTGATTCAGGTCTCCAACATGGGTGGCAGGAACCAAATTATTTGAGCTATCACCTCTCGCAGGGTCTGCATTAGCAGGAAGCTGGAGACAGGAACTGGAGCCAGGTATCAAACTCGGGTCCTCAAGTAGAAATGCAAAGTATCTGAATTGCTAGTCTAAATGCCTTCCACCTCAAGAGAGATTATATGGACCAGCCAGTTGAGTTGGCAGTTTCAGATGTTGGGAGGGAGTTGACTTGTATTTTGCCTTTACAAAGAAATTTAAGTCACAACAAAGTAGTAAGAATAATATAAAAATATTCTACCCTCCTGATATGTGTAAATAATTTGTAATACTCAGTTTTTTTTCATTTCTCAATAAAACCAAAGTTAAGTCTTCTTTAATGATCACCCTAGTTTTCTTTCCCTCTCCACAGAGTACATTCATCATGTTTTTGATGTATGTCTTTTAATTCCATTTTTCACCTAGGGAAACTTATTTCAATACTTTCTGCTTCTAAAAATATTTTAAATGATACATACAAATTATACCTATATGTGACATTTTGGTAAGTGTATATACATTGTTAATGGTTCACATCAGGGTAAACATATCCAATCTCCTCACACTTTTATCCTTTCTTTGTGGTGAAAACATTAAAAATGTTTTATAGTGATCTTTTTTTAATATATAAATTATATGTGGTCATCTGGTATACAATAGAATACCAAAACCTCTTTCACCTTTGTAGCTTAGTATACTATGGTTAATCAACTCTTGATAAAAGATAAGATCTTTATCTTCTTGTGAATCTGTTAATGATAGATGAATGTGCTTTTTTTTTTTTAAGATTTATTTATTTATTTATTTGAAAGTCAGAGTTACACAGAGAGAGGAGAGGCAGAAAGAGAGGTCTTCTATCCGATGGCTCACTCCCCAGTTGGCTGCAGTGGCTGGAGCTGTGCTGATCTGAAGCCAGGAGCTTCTTCCAAGTCTCTCACATAGGTGCAGGGGCCCGAGGACTTGGGCCATCTTCTGCTATCCCAGGCCATAGCAGATAGCTAGATAGGAAGTGGAGCAGCCGAGTTTCAAACCTGCGGCCACATGGGATGCTGGCGCTTCAGGCCAGGGCGTTAACCCACTGCGCCACAGTGCCGGCCCCGAGGAATGTGCTTTTTAATACAATATTGCCATAATGATGGGTTGTTGCCTTGTCTTTATAAAAACTAAGAGATTTCAGTGTTTCTTTTAAGTAAAGGATGGGGATATAGTCCATTTACATAATAAACCAATATATCCAGTGGACCCCAATCCTCTCTGATGTTTTTATAATTTGGAATTCGTTTCTGTACTGTTAATGAGCTGTGCTACTAGCAAGGAATGACACACTATGGCCAGCACCATGGCTCACTTGGCTAATCCTCTGCCTGTGGCGCTGGTACCCCGGGTTCTATTCCCGGTTAGGGTGTCGGGTACTAGTCCTGGTTGCTCCTCTTCCAGTGCAGCTCTCTGCTGTGGCCTGGGAGTGCAGTGGAGGATGGCCCAAGTGCTTGGGCCCTGTACCCACATGGGAGACTGGGAGAAAGCACCTGGCTCCTGGCTTTGGATCAGTGCAATGCCGGCCGTAGCGGCCATTAGGTGAGTGAACCAATGGAAGGAAGACCTTTCTCTCTCTCTCTCACTGAGAGAGACTAACTCTACCTGTAAAAAAAAAAAAAAAAAAAAAAAAAGAATGACACACTGGCCTCATTGCTTTGTATTCACTTCCTCTGTTCTGGAATTAGAAGTAAAGTCCACATACTGTTACCTGGAGCATACTTAAATGCTTATCAATTTTGTTAAATTAGTATGTCAGCTTTTTAAAGAATGAATTCTGGATATTCTTACCACACAGCTGGAATAATTTCTCAGCTGAGCATTTTTTAAGTGTCTGTTGGCCATTTGAATTTCCTCCTTTGAAAAATGCCTGTTCAAGTCCTTTGCCCATTTCTTTACTGGGTTGTTTGTTCTGTTGTTGTTGAGTTTCTTGAAATCTTAGACTCTGGATATTAATCCTTTATCAGTTGCATAGTTTGCAAATGATTTCTCCCATTGTGTTGGTTGCTCTTTTCTTTGCTGAGTTTTTCTTTTGCAGTACAGAAGCTTCTTGGCTTAATGTAATCCCGTCTGTCAATTTTGACCTTGATTAAATGTGCTTTTGGGATCTTTTCCAAAAAGTTTTTGTTTATGCTAGTGTCTAGCAGGGTTTCCCCAATGTTCTCTAGTAATTTGATATCAGGTCATAGATTTAGGTCCTTGATCTGTTTTGAGTTGATTGTTGTATAAGGAGTTAGGTAGGGGTCTTGTTTTGTACTTCTGCGTGTAGAAATCCAGTTTTCCCAGCATCATTTGTTGAAGAGATTGTCCTTTCCCCAGGATTTGTTTTTAACTTCTTTGTCAAAGACAAGTTGGTTGTAGATGCTTACATTGATTTCTGGAATTTCTATTCTGTTCCATTGGTTAACACATCTATTTTTGTTAACACATCTATTTCTTAGTGTGGACTAAGCTGTATTGATTATTGTAACTGCCCTGTAGTATGTCTTGCAATCTGGTATTGTGATGCCTCTGGCTTTGTTTTTGTTGTATAAAATTGCTTTGGCTATTCAAGATCTCTTTCTTTCTTTCCTTTTTTAAAAAAAATTTTATTTATTTGAGAGGTAGAGTTATAGACAGAGAGAAAGGTCCTCCCTCCGTTGGTTCACTCCCCAAATGGCCGCTGCGGCTTGAGCTGTGCTGATCTGAAGCCAGGGGCCAGGTGCTTCTTCCTGGTCTGCCATGCGGGTGCAGTGGCCCAAGAAGTTGGGCCGTCTTCTACTGCTTTCCCAGGCCACAGCAGAGAGCTGAATTGGAAGCGGAGCAGCCGGGACTAGAACCAGTGCCTATATGGGATGCTGATGCTGCAGGTGGAGGATTAACCTACTGTGCCATGGCACTGGCTCCCTCCTTTATTTCTTATATTTTTTTCCATATTCCTTAGATTCTTTTTTTTTTCTCTTTATTCAAATCATTCTAATTTTTCCCCCAGGAACCTTTTTTTAAGGAATAAAATTCATAAGTCATGCATTTCATAAGTACAGCTTTAGGAATATAGTGGTTCTTCCCACTATACCTGCCCTCCCACCCACACTTTCACCTCTCTTTATTCTCCTATTCCTGTTCTTATTTTTTACTAAGATATATTTTCTTTTTTATTAACATTTTTAAAATTTATTTAGATGGAACAAATTATCTCATACAAAAAGTTTTAAGTACATAGTGACAGTCTCCACCTCATCCCCCTCCCTCTCTTCCTCACTCCCACCTTTCCTTCTGCTTTCTTTCTTATTTTTCTTTGAATTTTTGCAGTAACATACCTTTTTTTTCTTTGAGAACAAGTTTTGTCATTAATCGAATAAGCACCTAAGGAAGCAGGCAGTGGAGTTGGGCACTTAGGCTTATATAAAACTTTTGGGACATACGATTATCCTCCACTTCATATGCTAATTCGAAGTAGATCTTTGAGAACAAGCTTTTCTATTAACTTTCATAATACAACTCTTTGAGGACAGAGGTTATGCATGGGAAGTTAGTGCACACTGACTCCTGTTGTTTATTTAATAATATTACACTCTTTAAGATGTCAGTTATCACCAGAGGCTTTGGCATGAGCTGCCAAGGCTATGGAAGTCTTTTGAATTCACAAACTCTGTCAGTATTTAGACAAGGCTGTAAGCAAAGTGGAAGTTCTCTGCTCCCTTCAGAGAAAAGTACATTCTTCTTTGATGTTCACTTCTTTGTTCTGGGTTCTCACTCACAGAGGTCCTTCATGTGGGACACTTTTAGCTACAGTTTCTTGGCTTTCCAAGCCTTAAATGCTCTTGTGGGCTTTTCAGCCAGACCAGAATGCCTTAAGGGCTGATTCTGAGGTCAGAGTGCTATTATAAGTGATTGTCTTTATATGAGTCTGCTAAATGGACTGCTTCCTATGTTAGAACCTTCATTTTTTTTAAAAAAATTATTTATTTGCAAGTCTGGGTTACACAGAGAAGGAGAGGCAGAGAGAGAGAGAGAGAGAGAGAGAGAGAGAGAGAGAGGTCTTCCATCCGATGGTTCACTCTCCAATTGGCTGCAATGGCCAGAGCTACGTTGATCCAAAGCCAGGAGCCAGGAGCTTCCTCCAGGTCTCCCATGAAGGTGCAGGGGCCCAAGGACTTGGGCCATCTTCTACTGCTTCTCTAGGCCATAGCAGAGAGCTGGATTGGAAGAGAAGAAGCTGGGACTCAGTCAGTGCCCATATGGCATGCTGGCACTGCAGGCGATAGCTTTACCTCCTATGCCACAGCGCCAGCCATAAACTTAACCTTATAACTGTGGCCTCTTAATTAAATAGCATTTGGCATGTTAGTTAGGCTCAATGATTTACTTATTGTAGCTATCAGAAAGAGTCATATTTGGGATACATCATCTTTATATAATGTTAAATATTGTAACTAAAAGTACCCTCTTTTTGACTTGAAAAGCAGTGGGCTTCCCCAAGTAAGCAACTTTTACTTTGCATGAAAGTTGTTTCGAATTCAGCATTGTTCTCTGTGTGGAAGATATTTTAGAATCGATATAGTCTACTAAATAATTCTTTTTTTTAAATAAATATATATATAGGTAATGTGGACTGAACTACCATGTAAAAATTTCCATCTTCTTCTTTGTTGTGCTATTCTGGAATCAGAGAAGCAGCAAATAATGGAAAAGCATTATGGCTTCAATGAAATACTTAAGGTATTTATTTCTTTAATTTACATTTTAGTCTTTGATCTCGTCTTTTTTTGTGATTCTATTATACAGAACATTTCTCTGGAGTGTTACTGAATTTCTTGAGTAACTTAAATGTTATCAATAACACTTTATACTAAGACTGAGTCTCTGAGAATGACAGTTAAACCAATACTTATTGGCAAGTTATTTTTACCTGGCAAATTAGAAGCAAAGGAAATTCAGCAAATGTTCTTTAATGTGGTTTAGCTCTTGAAGAAAATAATTGTCTCTTGCTTATAACTTTGAACTGGCAGATATGGGGTAACTGCTGGATTTTATGTTGAGTTTATTAGCTGTTCTTTAGCTTTAATCCTGGGAATAATTTAATGAAAGATAGTTTAAATTTCTTGTGTACTTGTAGTATGTAGTATTTTAAGTACTTTATCTGCAATGTAATATATTGATAATACATTTTTTATATAGTAAATTGTAATGGTTTCAGTTTTGATTATCGTTTTGTTAATGCTTTTTAGCATATCAATGAATTGTCTATGAAAATTGATGTGGAAGATACACTGTGCAAAGCAGAAGCAATTTCTCTACAGATGGTAAAATGCAAGGTATAAAGTGTTTCAAATAATTGATTTTTTGTTTTTGGTGGGTTGAGATCAAGGAAGATTTTTATTCTTAAATACATGTCAGTTTTAACAAGTTGAGGGCAGACACAGAGCACTGGCTGGCATTTTGTTTACCATTATATAATTATATCACTGAATTGAAAACCATTGACTAAAACATTTAATAATTATGCAGAATGGCAAAAGTAATGAAAGTACTTAGACATTTATAAAAGCATTGTTGTAAATGTTTATAAAGCATTATAGAATTCAGGCAATGATGTATTACCCAATTAATATATATAGAATAAAATCTTGTGTTAAATATATTGCATCCCCAAATACAGAAGCTAATCAGAAATAAATAAATGAAGCCGGCGCCGCGGCTCACTAGGCTAATCCTCCGCCTTGTGGCGCTGGCATCGGGTTCTAGTCCCGGTCGGGGCGCCGGTTCTGTCCCGGCTGCCCCTCTTCCAGGCCAGCTCTCTGCTGTGGCCCGGGAAGGCAGTGGAGGATGGCCCAAGTGCTTGGGCCCTGCACCCCATGGGAGACCAGGAGAAGCACCTGGCTCCTGCCATCGGATCAGCGCGGTGCGCCGGCCGCAGCATGCTACCATGGCGGCCATTGGAGGGTGAACCAACGGCAAAAGGAAGACCTTTCTCTCTCTCTCACTGTCCACTCTGCCTGTCAAAAAAAAAAAAAGAAAAGAAATAAATAAATGAATAAAATTTATATCATTATACTCTAGTCAGTAAAACTCCTGCTTTTGAAACAAGGCAAATTTGATGTATTGTCTGAATTCAATCCAAATCAGTATACTTTTGATATATTTTGGCTTTTGTCATTTGGTCCTTTTGTCATTTGTTCACGAATCCAGACAGTTATTTAGTTCAGTTCTACAAGCATTTATTTGACCACTGTTCTGTTCAGAACATGTCAGTGAGGTACTTCTTAGCTTTAAGGAACTTACTCACTAAGAAAAAGGATCGTTTTAATAAAATAACATTATAAAATAGGAAAGAGATAAATGCCAAATATTACAATACTGTATGTTTGTGGGAATTCTGGGTGGGCGTGGAAAATACCTAATTTTAGCTACAACTTGGAACCACTTACCCAAATAAAAGGCGGTGAATGTTTCATATGGAGTGGACAAAGAAGCAAGGGAGGTATGAGAAGGGTATATGACATTTACACCATTAGAACAAATATTCGGAGCTTGGAATCAATCTGGTCTTAAATAGAGGTGTGTGTGTATGTGTGTTTTGTCAGTGAACAGTTTTTTGTGTTTGATTTTTCATTTCCAGGAATTGCCACAAGCAGTTTGTGAGATCCTGGGTCTTCAAGACAGTGAAATTACAACACCAGATTCAGACACTGGTGAAGATGAAAATGTTGGCCTGACGAGTCCTGCATCTGCGTTTCAGAGTAACACCTTGCCTGCACTTGCTGCAAGTGGAGCCAGAGATGAGAGCCCAACACAGACACCAGCATCTCCAAATGTCAACAGACTAACACCTTCATGAGCATTCTTGTATTTTTTTTTTTTTTGGAAGAGACTTTGTTGCAACTCTTCCTCAAGTACTTGAATGTTGGAAATTTAAAATCTTGGTATTGATCATGCTTTAAAGTTTATGGAAACAAAATGTACTGATGTTCTTGCATTAAAGCTTTACAAAGATTTCAGCTAATTATTTTTGTAGTTACTTCTACCAAATAGCCTTTCCTTTTCAATAACATTCCTTAGTATTTTTTATAGCCAAGTAAATTTTATTTTCTTGCTGAAGAACTGGATAAATATTACAAGTGGATGTGTTGGAAATTATGCACTTTGAGAACATTCACTTTGTTTACTCTTAAGTTTTGTGGGTTTGGTATTTTGATTAATTTAAATGTTTAGGCTTTCTTTGGCGTAAAGCTGAGATGTAGATTGTTACCCAGTGATGAAATTTTTTAAAAGTGGATTTTTTCCCCTATTGTTTACAATACTCAAAGATTTATACTGGTTGAATGTGATTTAAATTGGACATTTCCATCAATGCAGTTTAATATGTAGATAAAGAACTATTTCAACCATAGTAAGTGGATTGGCAGTATATTTTTTACATTTAACTTTCCTTGTGTATAAAAATTATATGTAAGTACTATTTATGAGGATAAGAAAGGATAGGCATATTTTCTTTAACTGAATAAACTTGACTATTCATTTATATAATAACCCAATTTGATGAAACTAATACATAGCTTCAATATGAGATCTTTTTCAAAACTATTTTCTTAACTGTTTATTTCATGAGATTACGTTCAGCCTAGCAACTGGTATAATTTTAAAGTAATTGCTTATAACTTCACTTTAATAATGTTAACTATCTTTCCTAATAACGTATTAACTATTAATCAGGTATTTAAATTTTTATAAAGTATTCTTTGCAAAAAGCATATGTCAAAAATTTCAAGATATTATCATGAGTCTCAAAATACTTTTTGTATATGAATGAAGCTATTGTTTTTACCATGCAGTATTGCATGATTTTAAGTTATGTGGAATTAACATAACTGATTCCGTTTTAATTGTAATTTGTTAACTCCTGTACATATCATTAAAATAAATTTGAAGTTGAAGTACTGTTTTCAGTTAAATCACACTTAGAAATAGCCTGCAAAGTGTTCATTAGGAGGAAAAAAAACACCATGATGGATCTCAGTGCATCTCTTGTTTTTATGTTATTAAAATAATCATGCGAATTAGTTATGGAAATGGCCCCTTTTGTACCCCCCAGTTTTTTTTTTTATCAGCATGATAGTAGGCTTAGTCTTGCCTTGGAGGATATAATTATCTGCCTTGGTAAAGCAACATGCTAAAACTGATGCTGGAAGTGTAGAGTGGAAGTTTGTACAGTTCTAAAATTTCCCTCCCAGATAGTTAGAAAGTTTCCCCAAAGTGGATTTTTCTCCTAGTTGAGTATTAACTGACAATCGTGACAATAGAACCATTAGATTTTAGTTTTTTAATATATGTGTTATCTTTCATCAGTTAATAATGAATAAGCCGGTTCAGAAAAAAGAGGACACTGATCAAAAGCTCAGCATCTCCAGCTTTTCATTTCCTGCTCCTCAGGAAATTGCTTAGAACATCTTGATGTCCTCCTTGTTCTTCCTGGACAGTGGCTTTTTGGATTTTTTTTTCCTACTGTGTAATGTGATAGCTACTTAGATTTTTTTTAAAATCTTAATACATACAGTAAGTTGAACTTCTGTCAAGTTTTATTATAAAACTACTTGTTAAGACAATTTTTATTAAACTACATCTTTATGTAGCACATTTTTGATATAGAAGTGATAAAACTATAGCATAGTGCTGAAATCTTCAGTTCACAAGGTCTAGTTGGCAAGTACTGTGTAATCTTGAGCTGGTAAGATTGTTAAAATACATAATTCAGGTAAATTTCTTAATGTAATATTTTAAAGGTTTATTTCAGATTTCACAGGAAGCTCTGTGTATCCTTGTAAAATAATGTGTGCTGGCTTATGTGATATTTAAAATTGCTAAAATTCAGGTAGTTTCTAATTTCCACTGTTAAAGGTAGTATATTTTCAATTCTGGTATGAGTTAGTGGGAAACATTTTTGCATTTAAGAAGCTCCCCAGTTTGTTCATTTCACATGTGTACATTTTCTTGATATATTAGGAATTTTAGTCTTGGTGATGAAAACTTTTTTGAACAGTAAGGAAAACAACCTTTTAGGATAGATCAAGATTTTACTGAGCATGAAATTGCCAAGAATTTTTTAATGGATGCCAACTAATTCATATGGGAATCTCACATGATTATGCCCACTATTAAAAGATAGTTTGCATAAAATAATGCAAATTGTTTATTCAAGAACCTAAAACTTCACCTGAATCATGTGCAGCTGTATCCCAGGGTAACGTAGGGCATCTTAGGGTTTTCAGAAGATGCACATGGCTGGCGCCATGGCTTAACAGGCTAATCCTCCGCCTTGCGGTGCTAGCACACCGGGTTCTAGTCCCGGCTGGGGCACCAGATTCTATCCCGGTTGCCCCTCTTCCAGGCCAGCTCTCTGCTATGGCCCGGGAAGGCAGTGGAGGATGGCCCAAGTCCTTGGGCCCTGCAGCTGCATGGGAGACCAGGAGAAGCACCTGGCTCCTGGCTTCGGATCAGCGCGATGCGCCGGCCACAGCAGCCATTGGAGGGTGAACCAACGGCAAAAAGGAAGACCTTTCTCTCTGTCTCTCTCACTATCCACTCTGCCTGTCAAAAAAAAAAAAAAAAAAAGCACAAACCTCTCACTGAATGCTTTGTCTTATGCATGTACATACATGTGTTTTGGAAAGAGATCAGTTTGTCAAAGCATTCTCTGATTTTCCTCAAACACTGAGAACCATTGTAATAAATTAACATTAGAACAGTAACGTAATCTATGACATGCCAGTGATTTTATTTGCTGAATCATGATTAACATATTCTCAGGAGAACTTATTTCCAGATCTTTGGTGTGTAATATCAAAAGTACTTGTCCATGTTGTACTTTAGATCTTCTAGAATCTTTGGAAGTAAGATCAAGAAACCTGCATTAAAACAGAGCTCCAGATGACTTCCTGAGCCCTTCTGAAGTTAGAGTTTATATTGCGTTTTGCATGTTAATATTTTGACCTAGGGTCAGGTAGGCAAGTCCCTAGGTTCTTTTGAAAGAAAAGTCCTTCATTTTCCAAGGTGAATTTGTTCTAGTCTTGGTTGCTGTTTTTAGAAAAATTGATGATGGTCATCATGATGTATTTTAGGTAGGTTTCCCCTCAATTCTTAGATGTTAAATAAAATCTAATGGATTTATAATTATTATATTTTAAAGAAAAAATTTCAGTTTTTCAACTTCTGAAAATGAACAGTTATTTAAAATGAATGTACAAGTTTCCTTCAGTATTTAATATCATTACTGTATACTAAACAGTTGTACTTATTTGTGGTTTTGGTGTAACTATGCAGCTGTTTGGCTGATGTAACATTATTTGGCTTGTTCTCTCCTCTTACAGTCTGGGGATATTACATTGTAGATCGAATCTCTCTATATTAAAAATGTAAACATTTTCTTAATTTGAGAGAGCTTCTATCTGCTGATTCATTCTCACAGTGCCTGCAGTGGTCCTGGCTGGCCCTGCAGCAGAGGCAGGAGCCAGGAACTCAGTCCAGTTCTCCCATGTGGGTGCCAGGCATGAGCTGCTTCAGCCATCGCTGCTTCCTCTCAGACTGCACTGGCCAGAAACTGATGCTTAGAATGGAACCCGGACACTCTGATAATAGGGTTGGGTGTCAGCTGCTAAGTTGTAGATTTTTGAGGGTTGTTCTAATTGCAAATGATTTCCTCACTGTTTAGTTGTAAATGCCTATTTCTTTAGGCTGTTTGTCTTGGCAGCAAAAAACATGTTGCCCTTAGAGGCAAAGATTGAGGTGGTGGATACTTCTGCAACTCTTAGATATCGAAAGCTCCTCTTTCAGCCCATGAGAAATTACAGCTCATGAATTCAATGTAAAGAAATGATTATAATCAAAAGTCTTTTGTAAGAGCTATCAGGAATCAAGCATTTCATATTTACCTAATGTGATTCAGTCCCTACAGATAAAATTGGAATGTTAGAATAATGGGGAATAAGCTATTAAGTACACCCCTCCCCTTCAAATATATTTCTCCTCAGAATGAAGAGAACAGGTTCTAGTTAGCCTTCTTGTAATCAATGAACAGTCTAGTCTGGTTCAGCATTTTTAATGAAAAAGATTTTTAACCCTGAGGTGAACTTAGGCTGTGATGGTAGACTCTAGCATCATGCTACTCTGATTAGAGGGTTGAGATCTAGTGGGTTAGTATATGATCTAAAGAGTAGAAATAGGGCTGATTTTAAACTGCTTTGTGTGATGTCTGACCTGATTTTACAGAGACTAAACACTGTTCCGTGGGTCACAAAGTCCGGGTGAGTAGCCATCAAGGAACTTCTGAGTGCTTAGCATTTACACTGTATGTGGCAGTCACCACTAGATGTGCAAATACGGAGTACATACCCAAAGAAGTCTTGGCTACCTGCTTTCTGTTAGCTGAGTTCTATGAGTTCAGTGTCCTTGGTAATTCGAGGTTCCCTAGCAGTTAGCATCTGACCCATATAGGTAGTTAGATTAAGTTTTTAGGGTGAGATTACTTAAGTAATTTTTACCTTTTGTACTCATAATAGAAGAAATGTTATAAACAAATAGATGTTCCTTATCTACTCCTTTCTCCCCCAGAAAGGACAAAGTCCAAGTTAAATTGTTGTGCATGTGTCAGGGTATAAAGTAAAGTCTAAAAACTAAATTTAGTAAACTCCTGCATACCTTTAGGACAAATATTCTCTTGGTTAACTGAGCTTTTCAGAATTTTATATGAAAGTGAGTGGATTTCCCAAAGGAGAAGGAACCCAGTCTTAGAGTTCTCACTAGCTTCCTTCACATCCTATTAACAATAATATTTTCCAATCTAGCCTTTAAACTTTGCTTTGTATGAACAGGGTCAAAGGTTTATTGACTGGTCTAAGTAGAGGGGGAAAGAGTTCTCTTCACTGATATTTCATGAGGGGAAGTGCTTCAGAAACTACAACTAGAGAACATGTGGGTTGAGTCTCAGGAAGACTGTCTCCTGCACGGTAAGGAACTTAAGGATAGTCCTGGAGGCACCACTCTTGACAAGTAAGATTTTTTTTTTTCCTAATTCATTCCCTTCGATTTTAACAGGACTGCAATTGAATCGTTCCAGACATGAGCACCCAAGCAAAGTACTTGTAGAAGAGGTTAGTTTACCAAATGAATTCCCACTTTGGTCACTCGATTTTGTGATATTTTTCATGTGACTGTATTTTCCAATTTTCTCTTCAACTCTGCATTTAGAATTAGACATGAAAAGGTAAATTTAGATGAGTGGGAGTTTGTTCTGTGAGAGGGCTTGGCTCATTGTAAACGTTTCATTTGATAGCTTCACCAAATGTGGAGTGAATTTGTGAGAGTCCTGGCCTTGGTCCAAGTTCCCTCATATTTTAATCTCTTTCCTAAATTTTTCTTAAGCACTCATTGAGGATATCACCATGGAATAAAAAGAATAGAGTCTGTTGTGAATCCTGTTTTTAGAAACCTTACATGTTTTATTTGCATTTTTACTTATATATCTGCTGTCACTGATGCAAAGCTTATTATCACAATTGCATTTAATATGTATGTGAACACAAATGTGAGTTGTGTTGATGCGTGACACTTCTGGGCAAATAGTACAATTTGCTTTAGGCACTTATGGAGTTCAAAGATTCAGAGTGGGTGTGGATGTATCATATGAGGTGCTTTATATTCTTACAAAGGATGTAAAATTTATCCTATATACTTTGGGCATAAAATGTAAAACAGATTAAATTGTACTAGAAAATGTCCATGGTACTTAGAAATGTGAAGCAGAAGAGGTAAACTATTTGGTTAGAACACAAGTTTGGAGTAGTCATGGACTGGGGACCTAGGTCAAGTTTAGTTTTGTGGCAAAAACCTCAGCTTTTGCTGTCTCATTTTTGCAAGTGAGGATGGTGCATACCCCAATTTGGAGGAGTGAATGGAGTGCATATTAAAATATTTAATGTGATTCCTGGCAGGATGAAGCATTGTAAATGCTCTCATTATCTGATGGCACCCAAATAGATACTGCTACAGGCCATCTTTTTAAACCATATTGGTTGATTTTTCCTTTTAAAACACTACAGATAAAACTTTAGGACGGGCATCATTTGATTTGTTTTCCTACCCATTGATCATTTTGATTTCAAATATGAACATGTATCTGGTTTCATCTGAACCCTTACATCACTGACCCCAACATAAATCACTGTCTTCCTTTTTCAGTTTTATTTTCTTCATATTGGGCTTGAAAGTTTTTTTGTCCATTCTTCCTTTGTGAATTAAAAAAAAAAAAAACAAAACCTAAGGACTGAAGCCAGAGCAATTAGGCAAGAGAAGGAAAGGGCATTCTGTTTGAAAAGGAGGAAGTCAAATTGTCACCAAGAATGACATGATTTCATATTTAAAGAACTCCAAAGACTGCACCAAAAACTATTAGAATGTGAATTCAGCGAAGTTGCAGGATACAGAGTAAATCTAAAAAAATCAGTGTTATTAAAAATTGATAGTGATTTATCTGAAAAAGTCAAGAAAGCAATCCTATTTCCAATCACAAAAAATATCTTGAAATAAGTTTAACCAAAAAGGTGAAAGATCTCTCCAATTAAAAGTATAAAACATAGATGAAACAGAAGAAAACACAAAGGGAAATAAATCTTGTGTTTATATATTGAAAACATTGAAATAATTAATGTACAGACTGTTCAAAGCAAGGTATGAATTCAGTATAATCCCTATTAAAATTCCGTTGATGTTTTTCAAGGAACTAGAAAAAGCACCACTAAAATTTGTATGGAATGACAAAAGACCCTAAATAGCAAAGCAACTGAGCAAAAAGAATAAAACAGGAGACATTATTCTACCTGGTTTTAAACAATTCAAAATTACAGTAATCCAGACACTATGATGTTGGCATAAAATAGACCAGTAGAACAGACAGAGCCTAGAAGTAAACTAAACATGTACAACTGATCTTGGACAAAGGTATTAAAAAATGCCGACTGGACAAATCTTTTCAATAAATGGTGCTGGGAAAATTGGATATCCACATGCAGAAAATGAAACTGCCCCTCTCTCTCACCATGGGCAAAAATTAAATATCTGAAGCTATAGAACTACTTGAATCAATCATAGTAGAAACACTTCAGGACATCAGAATGGGCAAATATTTTTGTCTGAGTCAGTCCTCAAAAGCACACACAATAAAAGCAGAAACAGACATGCTATTTCATCAAATGAAAAGCTTCTGCACAGCAAAGAGGAACAACAGAATGAAGAGAAAACCTTACAGAATGGGAGAAAGTATTTCCAAGCTATGTGTCTGAGATGGGGTTAATAGCTAGAATGTATAAGAAGCTCAAAAGCAAAATAATCTGGGGTAGGTATTTGGCACAGCTATTAAGATGCCACTTGGGGCTCCTGCATCCCTTATCAGAGTGCCTGGTTTGAATCCCAGCTCCTCTGCTTCCAATACAGCTTCCTGCTAATGTGCACCCTGCAAAGCAGCAAATGATGGCCTAATTTCTTGTATCCCTGTCATTCGTGTGGTAGATCTGAATTGAGTTCTGGGCTCCTGATTTGGCTTGGCCCAGCCCTGCCTGTGGTGGGCATTTGGAAAGTGAATCAGAGGATGGAAGATCCATTTCTGTATGACTGTTTCTGTCTTTCAAATAACAATGAAAAGTATTTTTTTAAAAAGCAAAATAATCCAATTGAAAAATGAGTGGTGGTTCTAAACAGACATTTCTCAAAGGAAGACATGCAAATGTCCAGGTATGTGGAAAAAAAAATGCCCACATCAGGGGAATGCAAATCAATACCGCAAGGAGATACCACCTCACTTCACTTAGATTGGCTGTTATCAAAATGATGAAAGGTTACAAGTGTTGGCAAGGATATGGAGAAAAGGAAACTGTTAAACACTGTTGGTGGAGATGTAAACTAGTACAGCTGCACAGAAAACAGTATGGAGGTTCCTTGGAAAACTGAAAATTGAGCTGCAATATGATCCAGCAATCTTACTAATGGGTGCATATCTGAAGGAAATAAAATCGATCTGTCACGGAGACATGTGCATTCCATGTTTATTCACTAATCAAAATAGCCAAGTAATTGGAAACCATCTAATTGCCCATCAACTAATAAATGGATAAAGAAAATGTGGGCCGGTTACCTGATGGAATACTATTCATCCATACAAAGGATGAACTCTTGTTATTTTCAACAATATGGATGGAACTAGAGGTCATCATGTTAAGTGAAATGAGCCAGATACAGAAATACGAGTCTGTGGGCTCTAAAAAAAATTGGGGGTAGAGGCTGAGGAGAATGAGGGATAAGGAAGATTTGGGAAAGGTTAATCAGTGGTCACTACATTAGTTCAGGTGTTCTATTGCACAGAAGGGTGACTATAGATCATAACATGCTGTTTATTCTTACAAAACAGTAGAAAGGATTTTGAATGTTTTCATAAATTTAATAAATGAGGAAATGTTTTCCCTGATTTAGACATTTCACAAAGTATGTGCATGAAAACATGGAACTACATAAATATATACAATTTTTATATATCAGTTTTTAAAAAGCTTAAGAAACATACAAACACAAGTGTAAGATATATGTCACATTTGCTTATTAATGAATTCAGTTAACAATCAGACCAATATAGTGAATAATTGCAAAAAAAAAGTATAAGAGTGAAATTGACATCCTATGATTTGATTTTATAGCCCTTAGATACATTTCTGTGGAATAGTGGTCTTTCTGCTTTTTACTTGTTGAAGATTATATTAGTGGTATACTAAGTGTATGATTATAAGGTAAATTTAAAGTATGTTACCCCAAAAATTGAAGGAGGGAAGTGTCCTTATGTTCTTAGAATTGTAACTTTGAAATATAGGAAATCTGTCTTCTTCATATTAAGGAAAAAACTTCCAGTATTATACTGAATAAAAGAGGTGACACTGGTCATCCTTTAAAAATTGTTCAAAATTAAGACACATGCATTAAACATTTTTGGTAGCATGGGAAATTATATAAACACCTTTATCTTTTGTGAAATGAAGGGAAGTGGTAGAAGCCGCCTGAGTATGGTATTTTGGAAATTTTCATTTGAGCCCAATTGTATCACTCACTGGCAATGATGACCAATAATATTATGAAGATTTTCCACTCAGAGTCAGAAGTTTAAGGTTATATAATGTCCCAAGTGAACTATGACTTTTTTCTTCACGTGCTTTTTCAAACAATCCATTTTTAGATATTTAAAATGCCAAGGCCTGCGGCATTAACTATATATATGACATTGATTTGGGAATATCTTGAAAATGATGTATACAGGAGTCTGCTTGAGTTTCCTAAAGTTAGTTTGCAGGCTAATTTCATTTTGTTTTGTTGATAAGCTAGTAGATCAAGAAAAATACCTTAGAGTAAAAAGTTGATACAATATTTGTGTGGCCATGTTGAAGAAATTGGGAGTTGATGGTAGTAGCAATTTCTGCCAAAGAACCTAAATAATAGCCTAAAAACTCTAAGAATGAATTATCAATGAAAAATCCATATAAGTTGATGATTTAGTTGGGGTGTGTGGGTGTAAGCAGAGAGGACATACCTATCAGATGAGATCAGCTGTATTCAGCTTGATATGCTCTATATATTGGATTAGCCCATGATATACACTTGAGAGAATGGAATAATGGCTTCAATCAGAAAAGTTTTCTGGGAAAAAGAATCAGACTTTTCTTCACTCCCAATATTAAAAGAATCACTTTTTATTCCCTTTCAATTATTTCCATACTCTCACTTCCCATATCCATCCTTTAATTACTTCATATCTGCATTCTCCAGAAGTCAACTAGGGAATCACCATGAAAATGCTCTTAGTTCATCTCTGTTTCCTTCCATCCTTCCCCCCAAACACATTTATTTTTTTGAACACATGAAGCTTAGCTTTCTCTTGATGGCATTACATTTCCTGCTGGCTTCTTATTTCATCAGAGTGATGGGGAAATGTGGCGATGCAGAGAGCAGTAGGAAATCTCTCATCTTTTTATCTACAAAATGGAAATGGGTTGGGTGGGAAGTTTGGATTGTCCCAATTGTGGACCATGGATCGTTCATCATCTTGATTCTTACTATATTTATTTCACCATTTCCATTTCTTTGTCCATATCATCAATACTGTTTCAAGAATCACTTCCATTTTCCAGGTAGTTTTAGGGTTTGGTTAGTATTTCTTAGATTTTCACCACTATCCTCAATGACAACAAATGCCTGTGCTGAAAATCTACCAGTATCTTTGACATAAAACTTGGCCCAGTTTTGTGGATCCTGCCCATATATCAGCTGTTTGTCATCTTGGCCATTCACAATCACCTGGCCTCATTCCAACTTTAGGATCTTACATTGGAATTTAGCTTTCTGATAATATCTCACTGCATACCTTCCTACCCTATTTCCCACATCCTGATTCCTGGCCTCTTTAACTGCTTGAGCCAAACCAATTCTGTTGGCTCACCTTATTACTGTTGGCTTCTCACTTATCATGATTATGAGGGACAATGACCTCATTAAAACCTGGTTACCCACATCTCTTTCATTTCTGCCAGAGATTCAAAACCAATGCTTAATTTTATATCCCTCTGGCTTCAGAATCAATGAACCACAGTAAGATAACTAACACTCTGAGCATCCAATATCTGCCAGCCACTGTGCTAAGCACTTTATATTCAATTTAATCAACATAACAGCCGTATAAGTGATAGGTATTATCACCTTCACATTAAAGAAATGGAGGTTGAGAAATGTGAAATAATGAGTCCTCAGTAAGCAGTTAGGCAAGTAGCGGAGCTAAGATTTAAACACAGATGTAGTAAAAACCAATGTCCTATTTCTGTGCACTACAGTTTATTTTTGAAGTTATATTTTTGTAATCAAAGTCACACGTGTATATGCTTTCCGTAAGCTTTGTTGTAATAATAGAAGCTGTTCTTTTCCTTCTCCCACATTCTCCAGTTCCTTCCCACAGTGAGAAGACTCAACTTTCAGCTGATTCTTTTGGTATTTGTTTCCATGTTTTCCAAATGCTGTATTATGTGTGTATTGCTGCTGCTTTGATTTTTGGTTTTAGAAATTAATCATTAATTGGCCGGCACCGTGGCTTAACAGGCTAATCCTCCGCCTTGTGGCGCCGGCACCCCAGGTTCTAGTCCCGGTTGGGGCGCCGGATTCTATCCCGGTTGCCCCTCTTCCAGGCCAGCTCTCTGCTATGGCCCGGGAAGGCAGTGGAGGATGGCCCAAGTGCTTGGGTCCTGCACCCGCATGGGAGACCAGGAGAAGCACCTGGCTCCTGGCTTCAGATCAGCGCGATGCGCAGGCCGCAGCGGCCATTGGAGGGTGAACCAACGGCAAAAAGGAAGACCTTTCTCTCTGTCTCTCTCTCACTACCCACTCTGCCTGTCAAAAAAAAAAAAAAAAAAAAAGAAATTAATCATTAACTTCACATCTTGGAGGACGGGGATTCAGTTCTTCATTCCTTCCTCTCAGTCTCCACTATCCACTCCCATGCTTTCCTACCTTTCCATTTTCCAATATAGTTGATACTGGTTGGGTCAATAGTTAGCACTCATAATATTATGATTTTATAAATGCAGTTATCAGCTAAGACATGTTCCTCTTCAACCCTAATTTTTATTTTCTTTTGAGAGTTAAATCTTACCAGTTTTTTACTTGCTGACTTTATATATAGTTGTCACAAATCCAACCACCTGTTCTACCAAATATTTAAATTTGGGCTTGTCAATTTTGGACATTTCTGAAGGGTAATTTCATTTCACCCTTTTGTTCAGGGCTCTCAGTGTTATCATTAGCTGTCAATGTTGTTTTGGGTCTTTCCTCTCAACTTGGTCAGATTCTTGAAAGTGAACATTTCCCTTCATTTGGTAGCATGGTAAATGCCTGACTGTCAGCCTTATAAGGTTTTGGAGTTTCCACATCCAGTGTGGACATTCACATAATCACTTTCTCTTCTGTGCCTGATTATTGCAAGTACAGAGGCATTTTATTTTATCTTTTCCAGAGAATAACCTCCATTGTCTATCTGGGGGAATAAGGGAAGGTAGCTTGGCTATCTAGGACAGGGGAAGACCATATGGAACATTAACTGCTTAAAAAATAACAGCAGGATTGAAATATGTACCAAAAAATTCACTCCTTTTAAAGTATGGTATTTCGTGTTCAGTGTACTCAGTTGTGCACCTTTGACCAATTTCAAATTTTATGACTTTTTTTTTTTGACAGGCAGAGTTAGACAGTGAGAGAGAGAGAGAGAAAGGTCTTCCTTTTCCATTGGTTCACCCCCCAAACGGCCGCTACAGCCGGCGCGCTGTGCCGATCTGAAGCCGGGAGCCAGGTGCTTCTCCTGATCTCCCATGCGGGTGCAGGGGTCCAAGGACCTGAGATATCCTCCACTGCCTTCCCGGGCCACAGCAGAGAGCTGGACTGGAAGAGGAGCAACCAGGACAGAACCGGCGCCCCAACTAGGACTAGAACCCAGGGTGCCGGTGCCACAGGCAGAGGATTAGCCAAGTGAGCTGTTGCGCCGGCCAACATTTTCATCACCTCCTAAAGGAACACTGAGTCAGCAGCCATCCCTTTCTTCTTCCCTTCCTCTAGCTCCTGAAAACCGTGAACCAACTTTGTCTCTCTTATTCTCCATTTCTTTTAAAATTCACCAGAAAGTTATATAAACAGAATCATGGATAATGTGATCTTTTGTGACTGATTTCTTTCACTGAGCTTAATGTTCATGTATTTATTTGGAAGGGAGGGATGGAAAAAGGGAGGGAGGGAGAGAGGGAGAGAATACCTTCCATCTGCTGTTTGACTTCCCAAATGGCTACAAAACCCAGGGCTGGGTCAGGCTGAAGCCAGGAGCCAGGAACTCCTTCAGGTCTTTCATGTGGGTGACAGGGCCCCAAATACATGGGTCAAAATCTGCTTTCCCAATGTGTTTGCAGGGAGTTGTATGGAAAGCAGAGCAGCAGCTGAAACAAGTGCTCAGTGTAGGAGGCTGGCACGCAGCAACTTAATCAGCTGTGCCACAATGCCAACCTGAACACAATGTATTTAAATACTGTAACATGTGTCAGTACTTTTAATATTGCCAAATAGTATTTAACTTGTGATATAATGTGTTTTGTTAGACTTTGATGTGATATGATTTGAATTGTTTGCATTTTTGCTGTTATGAATAATGATGCTATGAACATTCGAATATAATTTTGGTGTAGATGCATGTTCTCATTTTTCTTGTGTGTACACCTAGGAGTGACATTTCTGAATTATATGGTACTTCCAGGTTCAACTTTTTGAGGAGCCACCAAATGTGTTTTCAGAAGTGACTATACCATATAACTTACAACTAGGAGTAAAAACACTGGGACAAATGGTAACCTTATGTTTTCATTTTCAGGAACCACCCAACAGTTTTCCAGAGGCTGCTCCATTGTGTAATACCATTAACAATATTCAAGGGACCAAAATATCCTGCTTCTCACCACCATTTGTTATATTGTTTATCTTTTTAAAATTAGCCATCTTGATTGGCTTGAAGTGGTACCTTATTTTGTGTGTGTGTGTGTGTGTGTGCGTGTTTAAAGATTTATTTATTTGAAATTCAGCTTATGGTGATACAGGGAGAAACAGAGATCTTCTATCTGCCAGTTCATCCCCAGGTGGCCGCAATGGTTAGCGCTGGGCTGGGCGGGAGCTAGGAGCTTCTTCTCAGTATTCCACATGAGTGGCAGGGGCTCAAACATTTGGGCCATCTTGCACTGCTTTTCCCAGGCCATTAGCAGGGAGCTGGATTGGAAGTGGAGCAGCTGGGACTTTAACTACTGCCCATTTGGGATGCCAGCATCTCAGGTGGTGGCTTTACCCAATAAGCCACGATGCTGGCTGTATAGCGTTTTTTTTTTTTTTTTTTTTTTTTTTTTTTTTTTTTGCAATGCTCTAATGACTAATGATACAGAAAATCTTGTAAAGATGGCTTATTGGGCATGTATTCTTTGGAGAAATACCTTTTTAAATCCTTTGCCCATTTAAAAGTTGGCTATTTTTTCATTGCTGAATTGTAAGAGTTCTTTATTCTGGATAGTTTCTCCTGCAAGATGTATGAGTTACAAATAGTTCTTTCCATTATGTGAGCTGTTTCTCACTTTCTTGATGGTGTCTTCTGAAGCCCAAAAGATTTTAATTTTAATTAAATCCTATCTTTTTTTTTCTTAAAGTGTTTGTGATTGGTGTCATGTCTAACCCAAAATATGAAGATTTATTTCTTCATTTTCTTTTTCTTATCAGAGTTTTATAGTTTTAGCTCTTTTGAAAAAAGAGGAGGGGAGGAGAGAGGAGAGAAGAGAAGGGAAGGATAGGGAAGGGAAGGGAAAAGGAGAAAGGAGAATATAGGGAGGAGACAGGAGAGAGACTGGTCTTCTACTTTCTGGCTCACTTCCCAAATACCCACAACAGCTGCTGTTGGGCCAGGCAAAAGCCAGGAACCTGAACTCCATCCAGGTCTCCCACATGGGTGGCAGAGACCCAAGCATCTGCTGTCTCCCAGGCTGCAGTACCAGGAAGCTGGAGTGGAAGCAGAGCAGCGAGGACATGAACTGGCACTCTGATTGGGAGGCCTAATCCACTGCACCATAGGCCTGTCCCTAGTTTCACCTCTTAAATTTATCTGTGACCCCTTTTAAGTTATTTTTTCATGTGCAGCTTTATTGTTTTGCATGTGGATATTTAAAGTTGCCCCAGAAACATTTGTTGAAACCTTGTTTCCAGCAAGAATAATTAGATTATTGAATTAGCTTGTCACCTGTGTTGGAATTCAATTGACATTAAATGTAAAGGTTTATTTCTATCCTCTCAATTCTATTCCATTTATCTATATATCTATCCTTTCACAATACTGCATTGTATTGATTACTGAAGTTTTGAAATGGTCTAACTGTTTTATAGACTTTGGACCACTGTTTTCGATCTCCTCTGTTTACTCTGAATTCCAGAGGTATTTAAGTCTTTAGTAGATTCTGTAGTATAAATTGAGTTGCTTTTTGACATTATTCATTGATAGCTTAAGGTTCAGCTTTCTGCTGTCTGAAGTCTTTAATCACTCTTTCATCTCCTTTCAAGCTTCTAATGCTTTCTTGTTCCTGTTTTCCAGTTTACACTGTTCTTGTGTTGTTTAAGAAAAACAGCAAATCCTTTATTTTGCTATATAATAGGGTTTTTGGAAGGAGCAAAAGTAGTTACATATTTAATATCTTAAATAAATTATATTTAATATCTTTTCCTATCTCACATTTAGGCATAGACATTGTCCTACAGGTTTTATCATTCACATCTCTGGTTCTTTTAACTGCATACAGAATGCTATTGCCTTAATCCAGTTTTCATCTCCTGGGTAGACTGTTTCAAATCCTAAATGGTTTCTGCCATCAGTTTTTTTTTTTTGTAAACATATATTTATTCATTTGAAAGTCAGAGTTACAGAGAGAGAGAGGAAGAGGTGCGAAAGAGAGAGAGAGAGAGAGAGAGAGAGAGAGATTGATTTTTCATTAGTAAGATAACTACACCAAAACACCAACCCCTGTTGTCAGTCTTGAAGTCTAATTTCAAGGTGCCACTTTTCTAAAATATCACTATTGTTATGCATTTGCCCTGCAGAAAGCCCTTCCAATTATTGACTTTTACCTATAGAGAAAGGTGAAAAAATGCAAATCCTACATATTGTTAATCAATGTTGATAATCTGTATTCTACTTTCCTCTTTAGTCTTATCTATTTGGACATTCTTGTTCCACACCTATACTCCATCATCACTAAGCAACAACAGTTTTTTTTCCCTCTGTGTATTTTCTTATATTGTTCCTTCTACCTGGAATGATCTCCTTATTATTCCTATTCCATTTTGACTGACAAACTCACTTTTGAAGATTCAGCACACGCAAGTTATCCTAGTAGCCTCTCCTGACTCCCCAAGGTATGTCTTGTGTTTTTTATGTCTTCTGTGGAGAAGCCAAAATGCTTTATTTTATATTAATTTTCTGCATGTATGTTTGAGTTGAACTGTGTTCTCCTTGAGTGTAGGCACTGTATTTCACCTTTTCATTCCCAGGATTCAGTTTAAATGCCTAACACAAAGTGAGTCCTCAGCAAATCCTCGTTGAATCACACATTTTCCTAAACTACATTGTAGCTAAAATAATCTAGGTATTGTATATGGTGCCTATTTTTGTTAACACATTTTTCATGTTTGAAATAATCAAGAGATCACAGAATGTAATGGTTTAGAGCATGGATTTTGGAGCCATACTGCCTGAATTTAAATCCTACCTTGGGAATTGTGGTGCAGTGTGGTACAAATCACGCTGACATCCTATATTGGAGGGCCAATTTGAGTCCTGGTCACTCCATTTCTGATGGAATTTATTGATAATAGACCTGGAAGGACAGTAAGATGGCCCAAGTACCTGGGCCACTGCCACCCCTATGGGAAACCAGAATGGAGTTCTTGGCTCTGGTTCTTGGGCTTTGGCCTGGCCTAGCTATGAATGTTGAGTAAACCAGTAGATGGAAGTTTCTCTCTTTCTCTTTTATCTCTTTTATTTCTCCTTCTGAATCTCACTCTGTCTCTCCTTTGTCCTCCCTCCTCTCTCTCTCCTTTCCTCTGTCACTCTGCCTTTCAGACAAAATTAAAAATGTTCTACTTTGGCAACTCTTTAATTGTGTGACTCTTTGAAAATTACCTAAATTCTGTGTTATTCAGTTTCTCCATATATAAAACAGAAATAACAGGGAATGCCTTGTAAATGGTGTTGTGATGTTGTTGAATCACTTCTTGGCTTATAAAAGTATGTAGAAAGTAATTAGAATAGAAGATGGCACTCAGTCATATTAACTATTATTATTATCATGACATCAATCTACTTATTTAAATTTGCCTTCCCTATTAGCTGATCAGAGTTGATCTTTAGAGGAAATGCAAACCAAAATATTTCTTAAATTAGATCAATCATAATCATGTCCTGTAAGGCTCTAGGAATGATTAAAATCCATCCAGTATTATTTACTCCTGTTTTGAAATTTTTCATTTTGTTTTCTATATAGACAAGCAGTGTCAGTCTCTGATTTTGTTAAGTTTTTCAGTCAAGCACATTTGCTGAATAGTTTTTTTTCCATTTTTTCAGGAGAATGGTAATATTGTCCTGTGTCATGGGTGAATTTTATGACTTTCTGAAGTTTGAATAGTAGGAATATTGATTGATATATGCACGTCACAGTGCTAGATTTGATCTAGTTAGAAACATGAAAAATTCAGTAGCCATCAAGCACATCAAAGAAATGACTGATGCATAATCATTTAATTTCCTTTTATTTCTCACTTAGGATGATTCTAGAGTTAGTGTCTGAGCTATATCTATATGTGTTTAAATCAAAGCATCACATTTCCTTTGCTGTATGATTGGATAGAGGCACCACAAGATTAAGAAGGAGTGCCTTTTATGAAAGCCATTAAATACATGCAGGCACATACACATAAAGGCCATTAAGTCAGAAAAAACTTACTAACATAAAATGGCTTAAAGATTCAGCAGTGATGACCTTTCTTAAATTATTCTCCTAGTTTTGGAAAGAAAGTAAAAACCCTTTGAATTCATATAACCAAAATGCTGAGATTAATTTGCTGATAGTAGGCTTAAGAGATGACAGCTAACACCACGGGACAGATGTTGGCTTGTACAAATAACATCCCCTTATGTATTGTTCTTCACCACCCCCGCTGTAACAGCAACTCCGGCTATGAAACAAATCGCACCATGAGGACAGATAACCTCCGGCTTCAGGTCTGTAATCTGACCATGGCCATCGGCAACCAGAAATGAGTTTCTTTCTAATCAGGCTTCCATCAGTCCCCAGTCACTCATATAAAGGAGCCAGCGAGGGGAGGCTTCTCATTGCTTTTCAGCACCTAGGTTCTGGACAGCGCCTCGAGCAGGTGGCTGGTCTCGCATCCTTCCCTCCTCTCTGCCAGCGCTCTACTGCCCCTCTTGTCCCCCCCTGCTGCAGAGAAAGAAAATTACATCGGAATCCATGCAGCCTGCAATGATGATGTTTTCCAGTAAATACTGGGCAAGGAGAGGGTTGTCTCTGGATTCAGCAGTGCCAGAAGAACATCAGCTACTTGGCAACTTAACAGTAAGTACTGAGGATCTGGCACTCTGTAGTGTTTTCTAGGATAGTGATCATCTTCACCATGTGGACACAGGTGTAGAATAAGCACACACCTCAATTCCCTCCTCCTTTATCATCTCTCTACTCTGCTGAGCTGCTGTTTGCTTCCAGTCTTTCTTCTTTCTCCCTATCAGCAGGTGTACTGACAGCTATGTGCTTCACTTCCTTTCTTTAAAGTTTCTAAGTAGATTAAAGAAAAACTCTCTCAGATAGAACAAGAGGTTGTATGAATCAACGTCCTACATCCACAACCAAAAACAATATGTAAAATTTTGAAAGTCCATTTGTTATGAAGAATGAGGAGAAGGAATTTTTTACGATTCTCACAAGATCATTGTGCATCCGCCATCCCTGACAGTCTATAATACTTGGTCTTTAAACACACGACTAATATTTTCTATTATTGGCTATAAGATTAGGTTGCAATAAAAAAGGAGCTGCTTTTGCAAGTTTTCCTGCATTCCTCGTTACTCTGTCTTTTTTGGTTTAATTGATAGAGTAATGAAAGCAATATACTACTTGTTTCAATATTTCAGGGAGTTTATATTTAAAATATTGGCAGAATTTTAAAAACCAATATTTTCAAGAGTTTAGATCCCAAATTGAGCTAATAGTCATAGTATCTAAGACAAATAGCAAATAAAAATGTATTCAGGTCCCCCCAGTTGTTAAAAATATTAAATGTTGATTTCATTACCACCCTTTCAGAGTTTATCAACAAATTCTCATTCTGTTTCTAGTATAAAAAAATCTGTTTTAATATCATAGCTCCAAATGTATGCCAGAGGGTCACATTATACTGACACTGTTATTGCTAAAAATGTTGAAAAGTAATCACAGCAACTCTTGTAGAACTATTAAATCAATTTGCAAAAAATGAGGCCAATAATGTAAATAGACTTCCTAATACTTAGAAATCATGAATATTTGGATGAGACATTACACTGAAGAATTTTGCAATCATAATGAACAGCTAGAAGGAAAACAAAGACAACTCAGAGTTATGGTTAATGTATGACCCTTTCATATAAAAAATGCTGCTTGAATAGATGAGATCTGTTTGTTATATGGTGAGAAAGAGGCAGATGTTCTAAGTTCTAAGACATTTGAGCTTCTAATGATTAAACATACTGTCAAATGTCAATGTCTGCATAAACTTTGTCTCCCCAAAGTCATAAATAATAAAATATCCATTTCTGTTATATATGTATATCTAATGACTGAGGCAATAGTAATGTGTGAAAATAGAGCCAATAGAGAAGTCAGAGGAAGACAATAGCAATCACTGTTCACTGGGTTCCTTATCAAATCCACACTTCTCAGTTTTGTGGGGATGTAATAGATGGATGTGGTTATATTATATCACCATTTGCTAGGGAGATGATTCTCCATTTGCTCAACTCTGCCTTTGCATATAATGAACAAAAACAGATTATCATAATTTTGTGTTGTCTGTCAGATGAAAAGTTCCAGATTTTTAAATTTCATACTTCTGACCATGTGGCCTGAGTTGCGAGAATCTGTCATTTTCTTCTTTAGCCAACATGACCATTACTTAATTGTGAATAACAAAACATGGAATGGCTAATAAAGTGTTGATTTTTCTCAGGTGGGTAGCTACTTTTTCCTCCTTTATTTTTTCCTTTTATTTGTGGTTGAATTTTAACAACCATTTTTCAAATACTGGCTTCTGATATAGATGGTCTTTGTTAAATACACTCCTTGGGCAAGGAGGTTCACACAGACAATGCATAGTGACAATGTGGATCTAAGTGCATAAAATAAGTTTATCAAGTTCAGTGCTTGTCCTAATGTATTTCAGAGAGAAATGAATGTATTGCTTTTAAGATGAGATTAAAACTAAAATTACTGTTGTCAAAATATATTGTTATTGCCTTATTTTTGTTATGTTTAATAATGAAAGTATTCTCCATAAGGTTCAACTACCCTAAAAGATCAGATTCTGTGCTGTAAAAGAAGTCTGGAAAGAAAGGCAGAGATTACTCATGCATAATATATTATATGTAATGATGCTCAGATTTTTGTTGGCTATAAAAGTGAGGCAAATCTGACCTCCCATTCATTTCAACCACTAGATGATGCTCTAGAACCCTAAGGTAATTGTATCCCAGTGTAAATTAGAGCAATATTTATGACTGAAAATTATGAGTGACATGGCAGCTTCACTTTGAGTTTGTATGATTGATGGGACTTCCAGTATATGAATGGACTATCCAGAAGAATATCTAATGAAGGAAAATTCTGGAATCCTCATTAATATATTTTTGTGTGTGTCTACCTTCTTGAAGCTCAACAAAGCTACTTCTGGCAAAAGTGATGACAAGAAAGGCAGCAAGGGAAGCAACAAAAGCGAAAGCACTACTGAAAGTGGCAAGACAGCGGTGGTCTTCTCCTTGAAAAATGAAGTTGGCGGATTGGTGAGAGCTCTGAGGCTCTTCCAGGTGAATGTAAAATATCATTATGTAACTTTCGAAGTGACTATGCGTCTGGCTGCAAACCTGGCCTCTGCCGTGAAACTTCACTGAATCAATTTCGGGATAATGTGGTGAAAGATTCAGAGGAACCAAGGTTCACAAGGGGTTACAAGGAGAGTTTGCTAAACAATGAAATAAACAGGCTCATATCAACTGTGATTTGTTAATTCAGAGTTAGTGTATTAGGAACTCTGTACTCTGTCACCAAGTGAGAAAGTTGGTAATTCGGAAATGTAATCCTCACACCTGAAATAGCAAACACAAAAGGAGACAAACAGGATATCTTTAAACATCAGAGCCTGCAGCTTCATTTGATTTGTTAAAATGGGAATTGTATACATGTCCTAGAGTACATTTATTTTGTGATGTGAGACACATGAGTATAGACACTTGGTATTCCCCTAAACCTCATTGTTTTGTCAACTTAGTGTGTCTTTTTTGTGAACATGAGTGACTCTCCTTACGGGGTTAGCTTTCTCCTTATCTTATGGAAATGCAGTTGCACCCTCTCAGGCCCTGATCTGTGGTCTGACCCTTTAAGAGGAAGTCTAGGTGAAGGTGAGGCCAGAAACCCCCAGAAAAGCTAATGTCTTTCTACCAGTAAACACCTGATGATGGCTCCTCCACCCTTCAGTCATATTTTTGTTTGAGGTCTCCAGCTGTTGATTAGAGTCTTAAGATATGAACCAGGTTCTGTGGGGTGGCTTGAGCTGGTACAGTGGAAAGATGGTTGGGATTCAACTCTGAGAATTCAGACCTGTGCTCTCAGGCTTGGCTAATCAAGACTTCATTTGTAAAATAGAAATAATAATTCCTACCTAATAGGATTGTTGGGATGAAATAATATGGGTGAAAGTGTTTTTTAAAGTGTACAGATATGGGGCATTATTATGATGACTTTGCGATGATCATAGAGAAGGAGGAATTAGTAGGCTGATTGGGCAAGTGTTTCCTTGTTCTCTTTGACCCTGAAGAAAGATCAGGTACCATCAACAGCTGTATTGGAAACTTAGAGTGATATTTTATACATAATCATGTCATCTTGGGCCGCATCCACATAGTGCCCAAAGGCAAACCAATTTAGTTAGACATCTAAGTGCAGTGTGAAAATCCCTAGAGAAGGAGTTTTCACTTTGCCGTCAGCTGGTCATGGGGCCTTAGCTAACACACTTAGCCCATCTGGACCTGTGTTCCCTCATCTAAGAATATCTACTCTGCTTTGATCAAAGGGCACTAAAAGTCCAAAGTGACAATGCATGTAAAATCTCTTGCTTCTTGAACTTTATATTAATCTTACTTTTGTTATCAACCAACTTGGACAAAGTGGCATTATTGCAAAGGTTAATAAAAACAGAAGTTGAATATTTGTTTTCCTGGTCCTAGTACGGTCTGTCTTGATTCTAGTCTAGCACTGGAAAAAAAAAAATCACAAAACTCTTGTTCTTGTGCTGAAAACTTTTAGATCACAAAGGATTGTATCAGGAATCATTCTGATAATCAGAGTGTATCATCTGGAGTGATGGGGAGTTGTCTCCTTATTTGGGAGTTGGTTGGGGTGGAGAAGAGAGCTTAATCTTTAATTAATGAAGAGGAAAGAAAAAGTATTATTAGGGAAATTTATATGTGATTTTAAAAACTATTTTATTTATTTATTTGAAAGAGTTACAAAAAAAGAGGAGGGAGGGAGAGATAGATCTATCCACTGGTTCACTCCCCAAATGACCACAACTGCTGGGACTGGGCCAGGTTGGAGCCAGAGCCAAGAGCTTTTTCCAGATCTCATGTAGCCCATGGCACATTAGCAGGGAGCTGGATTGGAAGTAGAGCAGCCAGGACTTGAACTAGTGCCTATATGGGATGCTGGCACTGTAGGCAGTGGCTTAACTTGATGTGCCACAGCACCCACCCCTATACCTGATTTTAAATATTTAGTTATTGCCCTCACTCAAACACATTACTGTTAGGAAGCGTTTTTTTAAGATAAAAGATTTATTTTATTTATTTGAAAGGTAGAGTTACAGAGAGAGAAGGAGAGACAGAGATATTCTTCATCTGCCGGTTTACTCACCAAATGACTGCAATGGTGAGGTTGTAATAGGCCAAAGCCAGGAGCCAGGAGCTTCTTCCAGGTCTCCCACGTGGGTGCAGGGGCCCAAGCATCTGGGGCATTTTCTACTGCTTTCCCAGGCACATTAACATGGAGTGAGATAGGAAGTGGAGCAGCCGGGATTTGAACTAGTGCTCACATGGGATGCTGGTATCTCAGACAGCTGTTTGACCCACTATTCCTCAACGCCAGGCCCTATTAGGAGGCTTTTAACCTCTGAGATCCAGCAGAGGCTGAGAGTAGCTGCAGTGCATCCTTGGATGAACACAGTCTTGAGTTTGCTTTTCTTACAGTTAGGGCTAAGGCTGGGTCAGTATTCCCCAAGCCTCAGTTATTTGCATACTACTTTCCCCATCTTGGGCTGCCACTCACACTATTTTCTTATTATTAAAGTGAGTGCTTCATTTTTTAAACTTAATTTTTAAAAGGTGCTTTATATCACTATACAATCAGGAGTTTGAGTTTCAGCTATATTTTCTAGAAACATACTATTACCATGATAACATAATAAACACAAATTTTCCTGAGATAATCAGGTTCTGCTGGTGGGTTATAGACTACCCCAGGAAAGGATGAGTTCATAATTATAATGCATGTTATAGGGCTCTTTATATATTGCAAATGCCCCCTTTCTTTTTTAAATGAGATAGGACAACTTATACACAGAGATGTGAATACAGAGTTTTGTAATTAATGGAGACAGTGGCTGGAAACAGATCCACATTTTAGTCAAAGTACAAGGAGATTATCTTTTCCTCTTTTGAGGGCACTTGACACTTTGTTGCTTGAGAGTTGAACAAGAAAAGCTGGTGATGTCTCTTTTATTGTGACCTGAGAGTGGCTTAGAGATATCGTTTATGTTTTCACAGGAAAAACATGTCAACATGGTTCATATCGAATCCAGAAAATCCCGGCGAAGAAGTTCTGAGGTTGAAATCTTTGTAGACTGTGAGTGTGGCAAAACAGAATTCAATGAGCTCATTCAGTTGCTGAAATTTCAAACCACAATTGTGACACTGAATCCACCGGAGAACATTTGGACCGAGGAAGAAGGCAAGGGTGATTTTTGTTTGCTGGGTGATTTCACAATCTGACAAATGTTGCAAAGGGGAAAATGCAATCTGTGAGCTAATATTTTTGAACGTGCACTGTGTTTTTAACAGAGCTAGAGGATGTTCCCTGGTTCCCTCGGAAGATCTCTGAGTTAGACAAATGCTCTCACAGAGTTCTCATGTATGGCTCTGAGCTTGATGCCGATCACCCAGTAAGTGTCTGGTAAAATTCATTCTACACCTTCTTTCTCAGCTCTGTCCATGGGCCAAGTGATGTGCCATGTTCTGTGTCACCATGCTGTATTGCAGAACATTTTATTTTTTTTATTACCCATACCGGAGAGCAGACTTTCGAGTGATAAAGCTTCCCTGTACACATGTGTTGGCTGGAAGCAGGTTAGAAGGATAGCATTTTCACACAGCATTTATTTGTAAAAGGCTTGGATACAGGAGGAGATTCTAAACCTTGGACAATATTTCTGTGGAATTAGACAGCCTGAAATATACCTGGAGATGGTAACCCTTGGAAACACGATGAACTGAAATTGATCACACCCTGGGGAACCAGGGCAGACTAGGCATGATGGGGCTCAGTGAGAGAGTAAAATTCTTCTTGCTATTTTCCTTGACTCGAAGTAGTTAGGAGTAGAGTAATGCGGTTGACTACGGTCTCAGTGGAAAGGCAGACGAATTTAGAATAAGGCCTAGATGGAACTCATGTCTCTTCCCACATCCACCCTGAATCTATCTCCCATCGTTCTCTCCTCTACTGCAATAAAATGACCACCTTCAAAGAAATATGATGGTTGAGTAAGCATTTCCATTATTCTCCCCCACTCCTTAACATCAGTTTTTATTTAACACGAGAGACCTGGAACGTCTCGTGGTCAGAATGAAGTACAGTTAGTAGTCAGGGAGCAATAAGCAACGTGCCCATTCATTACAGGCCCCTTTTCTCCCCTGGTGCCACTTGTCTAAAAATGGGCAGATGAGAGGGTGAAACCCACGCAGATCAGTCATGCTTTTAAGAAGCCCTTGTGGTCTGAGGGTATTTACAGCTACTTATGCTCTTTAAAAGGAGGAAATCTGGGAACCTGATCGTGCAATTTTATGTTAGACAGTGGTTCGCTCAGTGTGGTCCTGGGACCAGCAGTCTTAGCATCGCCTGGGAATCTGCTTCAACAGGTCCACACAATTTTGAGAACCACTGTTTTCAAGGAAATTACGATGATTTCAACAGTAGGGAAACTTTCAGTCAAAGCAGTAATTTGGCAGAATGTACCACTTCAAACCAATTAAAGAATGGTCAAGCAGAACATTATTTACTGAATTATTTTCAAAAAGGTGAATTCAATTGAATTATTTTCAAAATGGTGAATTCACTCAAAGACACAGTATATTGGCCCGCATAGTCTTACATTGCAGAACATGTCATGGTAATTCACATGTGAGGCTTCTGAACATTTTTCTAATGTCTTTGATGTACATCTGTTTGTTGTCATCCCTTCTTCCCACCCTGAGAGGAGTCAGAATGAGCACCAAAGCCTGACTTATGAGATTGGCAGTACTTGTTGGTCTGCACAGATGCCAGCTATTAGCTTGCAGAATGACCTTGGCCAAGTCCTTCTACCTCCATACCTCAAGTTCATTGTGTAAAAAGTGAGAATAAATTCTTATTGACCTCAATGGAAAATTTAAAAATCTAGTTAAAACAACTGGAAGGCATTTTTGCAAGAGCAAATACTTAATTCCAATAAGAGAAATACTGTATTTAAATTATTCAGAACAATGCCTGGACAGGAAAGGATTTTTTCATAACCTCCTATCTCCAAATGCTCTAGTTTGAAAATTACTCAACGTGGAGAAAAGAGTTTATTTAGGCTTTCAATGGAACAACCACAGGTACCACTGACCTGGCTGTGAAAACACTTTATTCCAATACCAAATGTAAATTTTCCTGTGCTTAATTTTATTCCATTACTGCTAATTATACCCACCTTATGATACCTTCTCTTATTTTCTGTGAAGCCACTTGAAATAATTGCAATTACTTAGCAACTCCCTAGCTCTCTTGTCATTTTTTAAAAAGTGCATGTTTCTTTTATAAGTACACCAAATGTTCATTATGTAAAATTTGATATTGGTAAGTTGATGGGTTTGTAAATTATTATTTGATGAGAATGGAAAAAGTTGTCTAAGCACTTGTTATGCCTGAGAATAATCCCTGTCCTGAGAGAGACGCAGCGACCTTTGTGATTGCCTAGCTCAGAAGGGCTTGGAAGATGAGTCAGTTGGCTGAGGCTCCCTAGAAAGGATTAAATATCTATGTCAGTGTCTCTCAAAAATTCAGATAGTGATTCTATAGAGCTTTGAGATTCTGCACTTTCTGAGATCCCAGTTGATGGTCACAGTGGAGTGTCTGGGCCACATATGGAATAGTCAGGGTCTCGACTGGGAAGGTCATTCGAAGTGTAGCTCAAGGTCTACTTCTAAGGCTCAAGTTAAAAATGCAGTGTCTTGAGGCTCATCTGAAATCTACTGAATCTGAACCTTCAGGGATGGACCCAGGAATTTAAAAGGATCTCCAGAAGATTCTGATGAGCTCTGAGGTTTGAGGACTAATGTCCTAGCTCATGATTCTAAGCCCTAGCTTCCCATTAAAATCATGTGTGGGAAATTAAAAAACAACAAAAACCAAAAACCAAAAACAAACAAAAAAAGCTGATGCCAGGGCCTTGCCCCAGAGATTTTTTTTTTTTTTGGACAGGCAGAGTTAGTGAGAGAGAGAGAGAGACAGAGAGAAACGTCTTTGTTCTGTTAGTTCACCCCCCAAATGGCCGCTATGGCTGGTGTGCTGCGCCAATCCGGAGCCAGGAGCCAGGTGCTTCCTCCTGGTCTCCCATGGGGTGCAGGGCCCAAGCACTTGGGCCATCCTCCACTGCACTCCTGGGCCACAGCAGAGAGCTGGACTGGAAGAGGAGCAACCAGGACAGAATCCAGCACCCCAATAGGGTCTAGAACCTGGGGTGCCGGGCGGAGGATTAGCCAAGTGAGCTGTGGTGCCGGCCACCCCAGAAATCTTAATTCAGAACCTCTGGGAATGTGGCCAGGTTTGGAGTATTATTTAAAGCTCCCTGAGTGATTCTAATATTCCACCAGTTTCCAGTTTTTGGAAGAACTACTGTAGTGTTAACAAAAGTTTAGCCAAGATTTTAGGTTTCAGGTTGGGTCTTTAGTTCTCTTTGATTTAAACTGAGGGAGGGAAGATGGGTTTGTGTAGCAGGTACTCTCTGGACACAAGCGTTGCCAGAGAGATAAATATATAGAATGTCCAGTTAAATTTAAGATAAACAACAAGTAATTTTTTAGTCTAAGTGTTCCAGGAAATACTCAGAACATGTTTATATTAAAAAATTACACATTGTTTATCTGAAATTCAAGTTTAATTGTGCATCTTGGATTTTATCTGGTAACTCTGTCCCTGGCTTCAGTTCAGAATGAACAGCCAAGGAATGCCGGGTCTCTGTAATCGCTGAAGCAGCCAGCAACCCTTCCTCTGCCAGAGCATGGTTCAATCCAGGAAGCTCTGGATCTCGCACAGCATTCGCATAATCAGCACCACACTAGGTTAATGAGGCATGATGAGGAAATCACTCTCTTGTATCCCTGGAAAAGGTGCAGGTGTTTGCTGAGGAGAGAGGGTTGAGATTCTTCTGGAAGCCCAGCAGACTGTGATGCTGTTGCCATGGTGTCCAGTCTGGCAGGAGCCAGGGAACAGATGCTGTGCTTTTCACAGGACCCTTCCTTTTTTCATGGACCACTTTCTTTTTGAATAGTGAGGGTACCTGAAATTCTTCATTTTTCCCATCGCAGGTAGGCTGGCTTTTACTATTGAGTATCAAAACTAGTGCTTTTTAGTGAGATTGTATTTGTCCTCTACAACACAGGAGCCTTTTTTGGTGAATGTGCTAACTCTGGTCAAAAGATTTTGAATATAGAAATCATAGGACTTCACAAATTTTCTTAGAAACCCCAGTTCACAGCACAAGAAAGAATGTTCTAACTTCTTGTCTGAAGTTAATTTATTTCTACAAGATGTTAGGGTTACCCCAGGGCATTTCTCTCTCTCTCTCTCTCCCCACCATTAGTAACTCTCTTGTCACTCTTGAAAGAAAGGTCATTGGCAACAGAAGTGATGCTAAGATTTCTGGCCTTAAGGCCAGTTCTTGTCCAGCCAGATGAGAGAATGGGCAAATTTCTAGTGAGTTTTGAGATTCTCTTGAGTAGCCCACCTTACAGAAAGGTCTGCATTGGAGCTGAGATGGTCTGGGCTATGGTGGGCCCAATCCCTGCTCTTTTACTCTCAGAGCCCATGTTCCCAGTGGCTTGTGGTGTTGCCAGGGCTCCATTTTCAGTGGCTGTTACTTCTCTCTCTCTCTCTCTTTTTTTTTTTTTGACAGGCAGAGTGGACAGTGAGAGAGAGAGAGACAGACAGAAAGGTCTTCCTTTGCCATTGGTTAACCCTCCAATGGCTGCTACCATGCTGATCCGAAGGCAGGAGCCAGGTGCTTCTCCTGGTCTTCCATAGGGTACAGGGCCCAAGCACTTGAGCCATCCTCCTCTGCACTCCCGGGCCATAGCAGAGAGCTGGCCTGGAAGAGGGGCAACCGGGACAGAATCCAGCGCCCCAACCGGGACAAGAACCCGGTGTGCCGGCCCTGCTAGGTGGAGGATTAGCCTGTTGAGCCACGGCGCCGGCCGGCTGTTACTTCTAGTTCTCCTGGGGTTTGTAGAGGTGACAAGTTCAATTGAAACAGTTCCTTCTGGGATTCCAACAGCTTGAAGAAACAGCCCTGGGAAGGACTGTCTAATGGTATGTGAGGGAAAGGAAAAAGGAAAGTCTGTTGACAAGAGGGGAAGATTCTTGGGTAAACCAGAAGTCCACTCCAAAGAATTCCACTTGACTGAAAAATGACAGGCATGCTGTTTAATCTATTAAGTGGTGATGATAGATAAAACCCTTGACATTGGCTAATACTAATTAGAATTCTAATTAGAAGTACAGGAACTCCAAGTAGAATGAAGCTAACCTGCTGCCTTGTGCATGGCTCCCTTATGATTGATCGTGCAGTGTATGGCTACAGTCATGAAATACAGCAAAACCTCTTTAATTCATACTGACTGGGGGGGAGGGGGCTTCCTGATGAGTATTCTTCCAAGGGATGGAATTTTATTAAATGTTTCATTTGTTAGCTATTTACACAAAGCAATTCAAATTAGGTTAACTCACAGGGCAACCATATTAAAGGAACCTGTTTTAACGAACAGTTTAATTTCTGATTAAGATCAATTACATGTAGATGATACTTGAAAACCAAAAAATATTGTCCAAAATTTCAACTTGCTTAACCACGCCATTCTGCTTATTTAGTGGAAAAGTAAATTGCAGCCGGAAGGTCCACACATCTCGAATTAGTACAGCCCAAGTTTAAGGAGGTTTTACTGTAAGCACAATTCGCTTCTGCCTGTGCCATTAGGACAGTCATCCCAGGATAAGATTTACATTTGAATGGAACACTCAGTAAACACCACGGTGATTTTCTTTTAGGCCTTCTGCAGCTAATTTTTCAGAACTTTGTTAAATAACTTAATCTCTTTCCTGTTTCAGGGATTTAAGGACAATGTCTATCGACAGAGAAGAAAATATTTTGTGGATGTGGCCATGGGTTATAAATAGTAAGTACCTTGTATAACTCTTTCTTGTCGCTGGCTAGTTAGGAAAAACACATGCTGTGTTAAACAGACCTGTCTTCTCTTCACTTTCACTCTTGTAGCAGGCAGACATGAACCATTTTAAACACTCAACCAACTCTGTAGGTTTTAAATGCCAACACTGATGCTTGACATCTGGGTATAATTGTAAAATAATGAGATCTGCAGGCCACATGCCAAGTGCTACATTTACAACCTGTGTTCACAGCTTCACTAAGGCAAGGAGCCATTTCTGTACACCTTGCAGAGCCTGGAAACTGTGTTTCAATTTTGCTTTTCACTTGACTTTTCAGCAGCCCCCTTTACCTTCCCAGTGAAAGTAGAGGCTTTGCAAGAATGGTGAAAAGACTCACGTAAACCATCATGCTTTACATAGAAAGGGAATAGCGTATAAATCGAAGGGTTATAGACAAGTTGTATATCCAATTTCAGACCAAGGTTTGGATGAAAGTGGAGAACCTCTGTTTTTTTTTTGGGTGAACACCGTGCATAATACATAATAAGTGGCAGTGACATGTGTTTTGTATATTGTGGTGTGTTGACTTCAGACCATATGTGGAAAAATAGAGTGGGTGTTAGGTCCCTATTTATTCTACTTTCCCTAGAGGTAATTTATAGATCATAATGATGCTCTCTTTATTTTTTCTGGCATGTGGTCAGCTACATAAGCTTTCATCAGAATAATGCGTGAATCTATACCTGGCCAGGGAAAGAGTCTTTATCTAGTTGAAGTTAGCTGAGAATCTTGCCTATTTGGAGAGGCAAATTTGCATTAGTGAGACTTCAGGATGTTGTATGCTATAGAGGGTATCTTTCTTTCTTTTTTTTTTTTTTAAAGAACAATAACACACAAGTGCTCAAAGCCAAGCAGGAGGGTTTCTCATCACACCTTCCTATGGGGCAATCATTTACTAATCCCTATCTTCCCTTAATGCTTTGGTCCTCTTCTCTTCTTCTTCACAAACCCCAGGCACCCTTCATCCCTTTTCCATGGCAGGGAAAAAGTAGATATTGAAGGCTGGAACTGCTGGAGGCTGCATACTGTACAAGGATGACTAGATAGATTTAAAACATTCTAGGATCTGGTCCCAGCTTGGAGGGCTGGGGAGTTCTCAGATGAAGAGGGCCTGGCTCTTGGCAACTGAACATTCAGGAGGCGGAGGTATGCAGGAAACTGCCAATCATCATTTTACAGTGAAAAGAAACTTGCAGGTGTCCCACAAAACCCACCCTGTTGGCATGATGCAGAGGAACTTATCTGAAGCCTGTGTTATGGCTAGAGTCAAAACAAATGGTGTTTATCTAAGAAAATTTGGAGGTCAGGGACATTATAGCCTGCTTGTTTGGACAGTGCTGAGCTGAGACTGGGTAGGTAGAATAACAAATGCTTGAAAGTGGGGACACTGGAGTCAGAAATCTAGGTCTGAGACCTGGCTCCCTAGCTTCCTAGCTGGGTGACTTATCTCACTGTGCCTTAGCTTCTCCCTCTGCAAAGTATGTTTTACAATAGGACCTATCTCACATAGTTGCAGCGAGGATTACACAAGAGAAGGCCCAATGCTGTGCTTAGCACACTGATCGCTAATCATAGGTCAGTCACTATTACATTTCTCCCCACCCTTTCCATAGCTGGTTTCTGTTCTCTGGTTGATCTATTGTTTTCTCTTTTATCTATGTTAATACCAATGTTAATGCCACCATCTTAACAAATAATGTAGTTCAAACATCCATTTCGTTGGAAGACATTTTGGTTTCTCATTGAGGACTGTTTTCCTTAGTGATGCTTTTTGTGCTGGTCAACATCCTCTTATGTGGAGAAATTTAATCAGAAGCAATCATCTCCCAACATTTGTGCACATGAGGGAGAAGCTGCCAGAATGTGATATCTCCATTTGTCTTGGGTGCTCCTTGTGAATGGACAGGGTGAGGAAGGTGCTTAACCAGGGGTGGTTAAATCAGGGAAACAAAGGCCCAGGACTTGTAGACAGTAGAGTGTAAAGGCTCATTCCTCAGTGCCTCTCACACTGTCACTGCTGAGGTTTCTCTGAGTGTAAGTTTGAGGATGGCCAGGTGTGTGTGTGTGTGTGTGTGTTGCAAACTCACTTTCAGGCCCATGTACCTGCAGTAGTGCTGATGGAGAGGAGTACAGATAGAGCCTAGAAAATGCTAAGTGTGCTTGGCCATTGTCTTTAATTTACCATGCAGCAAGTAAGGTTTCCTTTTAGTTTATAAAAAAAGATGCAATTTCCAGTAGAAATAGATGTGCTTCTAATGCTGATAGTTTTCTGAGTAAGCAAGAGAAAGAGGTGTTATAAAAGCATAAATACTTTACGTAAACTCATTTTAAGCGTGCTTAGGCCTGATTTTCCAAACCAGCCAGTGTGTCCACTGTTCAGAAGAGCAGAAGATCTGAGGTATTTGGGAGGGTTTGAAACATCCCTGCCAAAGGGAGCTGGAGGAAGGGTACAACGTCTTAGTTGGAAGGAATACTTGGTATTTGAGATGACAGATGTGTTACTAGGCTTGATTTAGTCACTGTACATTGTATACACATAATAACTTACCAATTTTTTTTGATTAAAAATGGAAAGTAGGGACTATTGTGATGTGGGGAGAACAATTCAATTCCATGCTGACAATTAGTTAAGGCTCTGAGGATACTGAGGAGATGCCAAATCCACGGTCAGAAATAGAGAAAAACATGGAGCAGAGATGACTGGGATCAGCAGGCTGTGATTTGGAGTGTCTAGAGGTAAAAAGAAAGAGAAATGGAAACAGAATTATAATATATTGAAACCACAGCCGAGAAGCCCTCTGGGGATTCCCGTTGTATACTATATTTTCTATGATAGTCTTGCAAGGATAAAACAGAGGGAAAGAATCAACACAAGCAGAGAAAAATGAAGAAATTCCACTCTGTGATGGAAAAACAGCAGGCTCAAAGTCCGCATTACCGGGAAGCGAAAGACGAGGGGGTGGGAAAGCACACCACGCTGAGAACTGTCAATAGACGCCACTCGGGCGAGCTTCTGATTGACAGCTCTGCCGGGAAACGGGAGTGATTACCCAGGGGCTCGCGCTCGGCCGCACCGGCGTCGGCAAGGCCTAATTGCCGCGTCAGTAATAGCGGAGGAAGCGTTCGTTAGTGCAAGTGTTGTCTTCAAAGACCTGAGAAAGAACATCATGGACCCAGAAATCATCCCTGCGATCACATCCTGTCTTCCCCTACCCAAATAAAAGAAATTTTAGTACAAACAGGAGAAAAAAAAAAAAAAAGAGCCCCATGATTAGATGATGTAATGTGGTATAGACTTGCGGTTCAGAGGCGATGGAAGCACGTGGGGGGCAGATGGCATGTGGAGGGAGAGAAAATTATGACTGCGACGTTGTAGCTGCTAGGGTTGTTGCAAACGATCCAGTTTTTTTGTCATCGGCACCTTCATATTTTAACGTCAGCATTAACTTGTTGTATTTCTCTGGATTGCACAATTGCTATATGGTTAGGGGAAAAATCAGTATACAGTTTTTTCAGTTGATTAGAATAAACACTTTTTTTTCTTAAGGGGGCTGTTATAATGATTTTTCCTCAACAGCATGCATGCATATTTAATTTAATTATATTTTTAGGGGGTGGTGGAAGTTATTTCAATCCATCTTCCTCTCTTGGAAAGAGGCCCGGGGCTCTGACTTTAATTATGCCACTCTTGTTTGCTTGAATTGATTTTGAACATTAGTCTGATTGTGTTTTTGTTATGAATGTACTAAGGTAGCACAAGAGTGTCATGTTTGTGGGACTGCTTCCTCTTCACATTTTAGTTTTTCATCCATGGAATCTAAAATGTAAATCAGTAGATGCAAATTATCAGTAGGTAGGATAAATAAGAGAATTTCAACATGTCAGAATTTGTGACCTAGATTAGGGTTAGGAAATCCCCCAATTTGCTAAGAAAACACATCAGATTTCAAATTCAGGGATCCAAAGGATTCCTTAACGTCTCTCAGTCTCCATTTTCTTCTCTGTAAAATGGAGTGAAAAATATATCCTGAGAATATTTGAATGATTAAAGGAAGTAAATGAAGCATGGCTAAGCAATATGCTTTATTTATTTATTTTTAAATATTTATTTATTTATTTGAAAGGCAGAGTTACAGAGAGGCAGAGGGAGAGAGGGAGAGAGGGAGAGAGAGAAGTCCTCTATCTGTTGGTTCACTCCCTAAATGGCTGCAATGGCTGGAACTGCTCCGATCCGAAGCCAGGAGCCTAGTCCTCCAAAGACTTGGACCATCTTCCACTGCTTTTCCAGGCCATAGCAGAAAGCAAGATCGGAAATAGAGCAGCTGGGACTAGAACCTGTGTCCATGTGGGAGGCTGGCACCGCAGGCAGTGGATTCACCTGCTATGCCACAGTGCTGGTGCCAGCAATATGCTTTATTGTCTTGATCAAAGCAGTTACTTGGGGCTGGTGTTCTAGTGCAGTACGTTAAGCTGTCATGCCATGCTGGCATCCCATATGGATGCCGGTTTGAGTCCCAGCTGCTCCACTTCTGACCCGGTTCCCTGTTAATGGCTTGGGAAAGCAGAAGATGGCCCAAGTCTTGGTCCCCTGCATCCACTTGGGAGACATGGAAGAAGCTCTTGACTCCTGGCTTCATATCGGCCCAGCTCTGTCCATTGTGGACATGAACCAGTGGGTAGAAGATCTCTTTGTCTTTCCTCTCTCTCCCTGTAATTCTGACTTTCAAATAAATAAATCTTAAAAAAAATTACATTAAAAAAAAACAGTTATCAAAGACTACAACTTTAAAAAAATTTTTGAGGAGCACAGAGAAAAAGAGACAGAGACAGGTAGAAAAAGAGAACTTCTGTTTGCTGTTGGTTCATTCTCCAAATGTCTGTAATTGCTGGGGCAGCTGGGCCAGGCCGAAGCTGGGAGTTGGGAACTCAATCCGGATCTCTCATGTGGATGGCAGAGATTCAACTCCTGAGCCATCACAACTGTCTGTCGGCATATATATTAGCAGGGAGCTGGAGTCAGGAGTACAGCTGGATATATGGAACCCAGGTACTGTGA
Organism: Lepus europaeus; assembly: GCF_033115175.1. Taxonomy (NCBI): domain Eukaryota; kingdom Metazoa; phylum Chordata; class Mammalia; order Lagomorpha; family Leporidae; genus Lepus; species Lepus europaeus. Next base: position 48,913,913 of record NC_084836.1, on the reverse strand, counting down.
TTTCGGATGGATGTCTTAACTGGTAGACAAATGCCTGCCCTGATCAAAGAATCTAGACCAAATGCACGAGATTTACTCAAACCTCTGACCAGCTTGGTTAAACTTGGTTGTTTCCTGCCCTGTTTCTCTCTCAATATTTTTCTAAGTTAGCTTTTTGGTTTTAAATTTATTTTTCTGTTAAATGAATATGTAATCGTTGTGTACGTTTATGGAGCACATTGTGATATTTCAGTACACGTGTACGATGTTTACTGAAAAATCAAGGCAATGAGCATTTCCACTTCCTGTCATTTCTTTATGCCTCGAGCCTTCGCGTGCCTCTCTTCTAGGATACCGTGAACAAACGTACGCTGTTGATTAGCAAAACTCTTCCTCCCATCTTTACTTTGGTGCTTGTTACACAACTTCCCTCTCCCTCTCCTCTTCCTCCCCTGTCTGGCCTCTAGTAATCATTCTTCTACTCTGTTCTACTTGAGACCACCTTCTTTTTTAGCTTCTGCTAAAAGGGAACATGAGGTAATTGTCTTTCTGTGTCTAGCTTATTTCACTTCACCAGTCTTCCAGTCCCATCTATGTTGTTGCAAATTATACGATTTCATTCTTTTTTAGTGGCTCAGTAATATTCCATATGTACTTTTTTTTATCCATTCATCCATTGAGGAACACTTCTTTGGTCTCCATGTCTTGGCTACTGAGAATAATGCTGAAATAAACATGGGAGTGCAGGTACTTCTTTCATATGCTGATTTCATTTTCTTTGGATATATCCTCAGGAGCTGGATAGATGGGTCATACGATAGATACAGTTTGAGTGTTTTAAGTAAGCTCCACACTGTTCTCCCTAAGGACTGCAGTAACTGACATTCTCCTCAGCAGGGTTGAAGAGTTCCCTTTTCCTCTGTGTCCTCATCAGATTTGTTCTGTTTTACTCCCTGGATAACAGCCATCTAACTGATGAGAGAGCATCTTTGTGGTTTTTGTGGAGCATCTTTTCATACTCCTTTCTGCCATTTATATGTATTCTCTAGAGAAATATCTAATAGGGTCATTTGTCCACTTTTTTTTTTTTTTAAAGAAAAGACTTATTTGAAAGGCAGAACATGAGAGAAAGACAAAGAGAGAAGTGGGGGAGGAGAGAGAGAGAGAGAGGGGAAGGTAGGTTTGAGGCATTCTTAAGCCAGGAGTAAGGAACTCCATCCTGGTCTCCCACATGGGTGTCAGGTACCCAAGCACTTGGACCATCAATCAGCTGTTACTTTCCCAGACATATATCCAGCAAGCTGGCTTGGAAGCAGAGCAGCTAAGACTTGAACAGTTACTCTGATATCTGATGTCAGGGTCACACATGGCAGCTTAACCTGTGACACCACACCAACCCCTATTTTGCTCACCTTTTATCTGGGGGGTCTAATTCTTTTCTTTCTTTTTTATTTGAAAGACAGTTACACACACACACACATACATACATACATACAGATCTTTATCCACCGGTTCATTCAGCAAATAGCCACAACAGCCAGTGCTGGGTCAAACTGAAGCCAGGAGCCAGGAGCCAGGAGCCAGGAGCCAGGAGCTTCATCTGGGTCTCCCACATGGGCCTCCCACATGACAGGGGCTCAAACATATTTTTCCATCTTCTGCTTCTTTTTCAAATGCATTAGTGGGGAGCCAGATCAGAAATGAATAGCTGGGACTCCAACTGGTTCCCATATGGAATGCCAGCATGGCAGGTAGCTGTTTAATGTGCTGTGCCAAAACACCAGCTCCCTTATTGAGTTTTCATTTTTTCTTTGTGAAATATCATTTTTAAAATTTTATTTAAGATATACAAATTTTATGTACAAAGATTTAGGAACATGCTGATACTTCCCATTCTCCTCTCCCTTCTGCCCACACTCCCTCCTTCCTCTCCTCTTCTATTTCTTAATTTTTACAATGATCTACTTTCAGTTTACTTTATACTCATAAGATTAAGCCTACACTAGCAAAGAATTCAAGTAGTGTGAAGAAGAAAACGCTGTTCCTCAACAGTAGAGACAAGGACTGTCAACAATCATCGAAGCTCAAACTGTCAGTTTCACTACTATAGGTTACATTTTTGGTACTCTTTTTTCTTTTATTTCTTTATGTATTATGGATGTCAATCCATTGCCAGATGAATAGTTTGTAAATATTTTCCTCATTCTGCAGGTTGTCTCCTCACTCTGTTGATTGTTTTCTTTGCTGTGAGGAAGCTTCTTACATACATTTCATTTGTCTGGTTTTGTCTTTGTTGCCTGTACTTTTGAAAAAAGTCATCATGAATACTGATCTCTTGAAGTGTTTCCCCTCTGTGTTCTTCTAGTAGTTTCATAGTCTCAAGTCTTACATTTAGGTCTTTGATTCATTTTATTTTATTTAAGATTTTATTTTTTTTAGAAGGTAGAGTTACAGTGAGAGGGAGACACAGAGAGAGAGAGAGAAGTCTTCCGTCTGCTGGTTCATTCCCCAGATGGTCACAACTGCCAGAGTTGAGCCAATCTGAAGCCAGGAGACAGGATATTTCTCTGGGTCTCCCATGTGGGTGCAGGGCCCCAAGTGCTTGGGCCATCTTCTACTGCTTTCCCAGGCCACAGCAGAGAACTGGATTAGAAGAGGAGCAGCCGGGACTAGAATTGGCACCAGTATGGGATGCCCATGCGGGTGCAAGGCCCAAGGACCTGGACCATCCTCCACTGCCTTCCCGGGCCATAGCAGAGAGCTGGCCTGGAAGAGGGGCAACCGGGATAGAATCCGGCGCCCCAACCGGGACTAGAACCTGGTGTGCCAGCGCCGCAAGGCGGAGGATTAGCCTGTTAAGCCATGGCGCTGGCCCATAATGTTTTTTTAAAAAGTAATCTAGCCTCCAAAGTAACACACCATCACTCTTGCTATATTCTATTGGTTTCATGGATCAACTGTTACAAAAATGGGAGGAGGTCACATATGGACATGAAAACCCGATAGCAAGGTTCTCTGGGGACTGTCTTAGGAGTTGCTTACGAGTTAAGGCTCTCCTTAACTGCTCTACTACAGTTGGTGCTAATGTGTTATCAGAATGCATTAGCAGAACCAGTCTTGGTGAAAGCAGAGGTATTATGGTGTAACAGAACATCTTGCAATATGGATATGCTTTGGAGCTTGACAGAACTGGGTTTGAATTCCTGCTCCACCACTTACAAGCTCTGTGGTCATGGGCAGTGATTTAGAATAATCTTAATGCTCTCATCTTAAAATAGTCAATCTCTTATCTCTTCTTTGCATGGTAGGAGGATTAGCAACGATTATAGGGATAAGAAGGGGCCGGTGCTGTGGTGCAGTGGGTTAAAGCCCTGGACTTAAGTGCTGGCATCCCATATGGGCACAAGTTCTAGTCCCAGCTGCTCCTCTTCCAATCCAGCTCTCTGCTATGGCCTGCGAAAGCAGTAAAAGACGGCCCAAGTCCTCAGATTCCTGCACCCATGTGGGAGACCAGAGGAAGCTCCTGGCTCCTGGCTTCAGGTTGGCACAGCTCCGGCCATCGCAGCCAACTGGGGAGAGAACCAGCGGATGGAAGACCTCTCTCTCTGTTTCTACCTCTCTGTGTAACTCTGTCTTTCAAATAAATAAGATAAATCTTTAAAAAAAGGGATAAGGAGATGTTGATAGGTATCATTATTATTATTATTTTTTCACAGGCAGAGTGGACAGTGAGAGAGAGAGACAGAGAGAAAGGTCTTCCTTTTGCCATTGGTTCACCCTCCAACGGCCGGTGCGCTGCGGCCAGTGCATGGCGTTGATCCGAAGGCAGGAGCCAGGTGCTTCTTCTGGTCTCCCATGCAGGTGCAGGGCCCAAGGACTTGGGCCATCCTCCACTGCACTCCCAGGCCACAGCAGAGAGCAGGCCTGGAAGAGGAGCAACCGGGACAGAATCCGGCGCCCTGACCGGGACTAGAACCCGGTGTGCCGGCGCCACAGGCGGAGGATTAGCCTATTGAGCCGCGGTGCCGGCCAATAGGTATCATTATTATTATCACACATTAAGTAGCTAATGGTTCCTTGGTTCCACACAATCATTTTTTTTTTATTTTTAAAGGTCAAGTAACAGAGGGAAAAGGAGAGACACAGAGAAATCTTCCATCTACAGGTTCATTCCTCAAATGGCCACAGCAGCCAAGGCTGAGCCAGACAAAGCTAGGAGTTTTTTCTGGTGTCCCACAGGCACCCATGCACTTGTGCCATCCTCTGCTGCTTTCCCAGGTGCATTAGCAGGGAGCCAAAATGGAAGTGGAGCAGCCCGGGACTTGAACCAGTGCCCATATGGGATACTGGCATTACAGGTGGTGGCTTTACTCACCGTGCCACAATGCTGGCCCCATACAATAAATTTTTAAGATTATTTAAATTGAGCAAAGGACTTTAAAGGGTGATTGAATTAGAAGATTTCAAGCTCTGTGATGTGAACAGAAACCTATCAGTGTCATAAAATCCTGTGTGTAGCTTGTTTCTTCTTTCTGGAAAACTGACTTGGCCCAAAGTGTTCCCTGGTCAGCAAGTCTCAGGCAGGCTAAAATGGAAGAGTGAAGCTTGGAACTGGGTTATGTTGCACTCAATCTTGAATGGCTGATGGTGATAGAAATGTGCATCACTGGGTAGGTGTTTGGCACAGAGGCTAAGATACCACTTGGGATGCCTGCATCTCAAATCCGAATATCTAGGTTTGAGTACTGACTCTCCTTCAAATTGCAGCTTCCTGCTTATGTATAAATATAAGCCGGCAGGTGCTGGCTCAAGTAGTTGGGTCCCGGCCACTGTGGATTAAGTTCTCAGCTCCTGGCCTCTTCTGGCCCCGCCCTAGTTGTTGGGGGTGTTTGGGGAGTAAAGAACAGATGGAAGGTTTCTCTCTGTCAGTCTCTCTCTGCCTTTGAAATAAAAAAATATGAATGCATATTTTAAAAATGTTTATCACAAGTTGACCTCTTCACATTTTCAGGTAGTTTTAGCTTCTTTTTCTTAAATTCTCAGCATGTTCTGGGCACTGTGTTAAACATGTTACTTATTTTCTGTCACATAACCTCACAATGAGGCTTTGAGGTAGGTGCTGTTATTGCATTGCTTTTTGAAGATGAGGAACTTCAGTTTGAGAGAAATTAAGAAATTTACTACAGGTGACAAAGCTGACTGTGTTACCTGAATAAACACTAGTTGTTAGTGCTCGAAGTCCACTGAGTGGAGGCGTAAACTGAAAAGTAGAACTAAAGCAAGTATTTGTAATGCTCAGCCATTTCATATGCTGAAGACTTACAGAGTCATTCTCCAAGAAGTCCTGTTTGACTGCAGGGCTGCGCCGTCTCTTGCAGGTTGTTTGGGACATCGGCCAGTCTCAGATATGGCACATGCCTGTCCCAGTCCTGGGTGGTGCTTCTCCTCTGCTCTTCCAGGTCCCAGACTCTTCCCACCAAAAGCCTGACCCTCATGAGCTAGAGGATGAATCGACAGAAACACAGCTGGGCTGAGGCTTGAAAAACAATTGCCAGAGATTTGTCACTCTGGTTCGCACCAGTTGGTAGCCTATTTATTTCTTGAGTTTTTGATTTATAAAAGTGCACCCTTTGTGATTCATTTGCTCTGAGTGTAAGTACACAGCGAAACAGAGATCCTAAACCAAACAAAACATCCCCAAATGGGGACTAGCATATTTGAAAGTGCAATCACCAGCCCAGCAGGCACACTCAATTTGGATGAGTTTGTGAACATTCCACTCCTCCCTCAGAGTTTTCTTTTTCATCCGGAAGTGATGCTGAGTCTAACCTCCTCTCCCCATTAAAGCAAAAAAGGGCATTTTTTTGCCACCCTCTTTTTCCCACTCACACTTGCCAAATACTATAGGATGTGAAAGCAGAGCCTTAGGGGTCTGAGATGTAGTAAAATGCCATGCGTTTTCAGGTGTTTGAGTGGACGTATAAATGTGGAATGGGTGTGCTTTGGAATGAATATTTTGCATTTCCAAGCCAGCATCTTGCTTCTCAGGAGTTCCTCTTATTTCCTCTTTCAGTAGATGACTCATCAGGGGCCAGCTATAATCTTCAAGAAAAAGAAAGTATGGTCAGAGGCAAACAGGAGTGGCCTCTAGACCTCGAGAAAAGGCCCTTGGCCTCTCATCTCTCAAGTTCAGTGCTGTGCATAGTGGGCTTTTCCCAGCTTACAGGGAACTGTGACAATTTAGCTTTGTGTTGTGTTTGAGCTGGAGAGTTACTGATGCTGAGTTTTTCCTGAGAGGCATTTGCAATTATTGCAACTTGCAAAAAAATAACTGGGGTGGCCCCACCTCTCCACCTTTCCATGAATTTCAGTTGACCTTAGCACTTCTCATTTCATGCGAGAAGAGGCATGATTTATGGATCCTTCTTGGTTTCAGAATGCAGCTTGAAGGAATACGTTGCTAAGAGGAGGCCTGAGTGCTACATTACCTCTTTTTAGATAGGTAAATCTTAATTGGAAATATAACAAATAGAAGGCAGAGGAAGAATGGAAAGGAAGATTGTGCTTTCTTAACAGGGAAAAAGCTTGAGTGGGGTCGAAAGTTTTTCCCATAAGGACGTTTTCTCCCTCAGTTTCATTGACAGTCATCTTGATGAATGGTGGGCTCTACTGAGATGTAGAACCCTGCTTTCACTTTTTCCTCTTCCCTGCCTTTTTGAGAAGAGGCAACTTAGAAGGCAAATATGTTTTCTCCCCGATTGAGCTAATTTTATCCCATTCCATTATCCTCCATTGATTTGCTTTCCCAGGTTTTGAATGAAAGTGAGATATATGTGGCTGTTTGGGTACTTTGTGACTCCTGCATAAACACCAGTTGTTGATGCTTTAATTTCTCTGAAATGGAGCGGTAAATTGAAAAGTAGAACAAAACCAAATATTTGTAGTGCTGGGGTCATTTCCCAGATGACTAGACGCATTTCTGAGCAAGGTCACATTAGGTATTTTAAGAGTATCTCTCATGAGAATCTAAGTATATTTCTCTGCCCTAGAGGCCACACCTTTTCTCGCTCTCTTTTTAAAAATAATCTGTGTAGCCATTTCCATTGGTCATAGGTGTATCACATGCAAGCTGAAAACAAGAGCAATGAAATTAAATGACTTGGGTTTTTAAAAAGTTTTTTTGTTCATTACAGAATTCTCAGCATATTTAAATGCACTGTTGTTGTAAGTATTTAAAAGACTTCAGGCTTTATAGGAGAATCATTTTCATGCCAAATGTTTCTCTCTACTTGAAGTTCAGCTCAATTGAGAAAAGGAAGGGAACCTGAGAGGTATAAAGAAAGACAAAAGGAGAAATTGATTTGGAAAAGATTTCTCCTTTTTATTTTGTTGGACTTGGTTTTCTAGGTGTGTATGAATGCCTCAGTAGGATAGTGTCTGTTTATAGCATGGCTCCCAGCTGTGGAAAACACTAACACAGCAAAGCCTGTATCTCTTACTGACAAGGACAGCATTGGCACCAACTTCTAACGTGTTCCATGGGAACAAGAGGTATGGGTATTTTTACTTTAAAATGATATCCACAAACATGAAACATTCAAATTACTGCTACAAGTCCTGTGTGAAAGGTGAATGGGTTTGTATGGAGCAGTGCGGTTTTGTCATCGTCAGACCTATTCCCAACCCTGCAGGGAAGTGATGAAATTTTATTCATTTTTTATGCCTGGAGAAAGGGCATCAACTGCACTGAGTCCTTACTAGGGGTCAGACTCTGCACTGGGTGCTTTACCACGCACACCTCCTTGGCTCCTCTCAATTTTGTGAAATAATCTTATGTCCTTCTGCTTCCACTGAGGAAACAGAGACCAAACCTCAAGGCCAGGTGCACACTGGATACTCCATTTCTTGCACTGGGGTATATGGGCTAAGAGTGGGGTCTCTAGAGTCAGCTTTGTAGGTCTGAGTCCCTACCATATCGCTTTTTCTGCTGATCTTGGACAGATGACTGTGAGCCTGTCTCCTCAACAATGAGACAGGGATATTAACAGTTATTTAATCATCAAATAAAATGAGCCTTGTGAGATATCATCCATGTAATGTGACATTGTATTATTACTGTTGTCACAGTTCAGTGGATGGGTGAGTGAAAGAATGGTACTATCAAATTGGCATAGGACCGTGAGCTGTAGGCTAACCATGTTTCCTTATCCACCACTGAGAAAGGTGGTTAGCAGCATTTACTCTATGTTAGTCAAGCTGCAAGAGTTATCAGTTTGAAGCCATTAGATAGTCTAGCTCTGGGTCTCTTCAGCCTGGTGGCTGGAGATGGTTGGATGCCTTTGGTGGCAGAGACTTTTAGCTCTTTGCTCTAGTGAGTCTTTTGAGCTCAACGTTCTGAGTATGTCGAACATGCATCTAATGATGGATGTTAGGTCTGCTGTTGATGTTGATAGTTAATTTCATGGCAGTTTTTGCAGATGAAAAATCACTTCTCTGAGATGTGGAGAGTGCTTCCTGTAAGGTGAGAAAGTGGTGAGAAGCCCTATCCTGTGGTGCACAAGACAAATAAAAGCAAATAATTTCCAGGAGTTAAATCTTCACTCTGCCTGAGGCTCCATAGGTGCAGTAGTTTATTTTCATTACATCTCTTGTAAAGGCAGTGCCAGTATTAACAATGTGAACAAAACATACTAACGGTTTTGTTTGCTACCATCTGAAAGTTCCTTAGGGCCCATAGACTCATTTGCAAAAATTCATGTGCGCAAAACTCATTTGCAAAAGCAAATAAAATATGTGATCACAAATGCACCTTACTGACTGGCCTAGGGGACTCACTGAAAATGCATTTGTGCCTTCGTGTTACTCTCTGGTGTGGCTTAGCAGCCACTGGCCTGATCCCCTGGCCACTTGAGACCCCATCAAGCCGCATCACGTCAGAGGACTTGGATGTTTCAGAATCTTGATGTAACTCAGGTGGTTGTTCAGCTCCTACCTTGATTTGAGTTTTCTTTTGGGAAAAATATTGAGCCACTGTGCCTCGTGGCCTTGAAATATCTCTAAAAGATCACTAGGATGTCTAGCCAAGGGAACATTTTTGTATTTAGTTAAGTTTGGACTTTCACGTCCCTTTGGACTTACACATGCTTCTTTTTTTTTTCCTGGTAGAAACATTTGGCTGCAAACGTGACTGGGTGAGAATGATGGGATGGGAGCCAGGAAAACTGAGGTGATAAAATTAGAAAATAGAAAGTTTTACTTGTAAAGTAAGTAATACATAGGGATCATTGGAAGCTATTGGAAAATTTATTAAAATTCCATGTACCTGGAGTATCTTTTCTCTTAGCAATTTCTCTGTGTGAGGCAAGGAAGAGGTAAGACAAAGACATAACTGTCAGACTTTCTGATCCCCACCATACTTTTTCTCAAAACTTAAATTTATGGCCTATTTTAGACTGATTAGTTGATTTGTACATTCAATAAGTATTATTTGTTGAACACCATTATCACAGGTTCCATTCTGGGTGGTAAAAATAGAAGAATGAACAAAGCAAACAAAAATTCATGCCTTCAAAAAGAGCACATTTTAATGGAAGGATGAGTTTAGCAGAGTCATAGTTTACCTCTTGTTTTTATCCCTGGGTAATAATGATATTTTATCATAAAGTTACTGAGTATCCTTTGTGGTCCGAATTTGGAAGTATAATTTTATCATATGTATGGGTCACAGACTTTGCTTATAGAGTAGTGAAAATTGGTGAAAAAGTGATATTTGCTTTTGGGTTAAACCTTAATCTACTCTACTTAGAATATTTCTTTTTTTTGGCCAAATTTTCTCAGATGTCAGAGGCACAGTGATCTTGTTGAGCACTCTGTTCTCTGAAGACACCTGCATTCAAGAGGTGTTATTTCACGAGCTACAGTACTAGGTGACCTTATGGTAACTAATTGGAAGTGGGAGTTATCAGTATTGAGACTCTGATATGCTAGTACACCACCTCAATTGTGAGAAGGGTAACAAATACTTGGTAACAATTAATAGTAAATTTTGTGAATGGTAATTTTTAAATAAATCATATTTGATCAAAATAAAGCTTATTAGAATAACGTTAGAATAATGACAATATCACTTTTCTATATTCTTATATGCTTTCTTGGCTATGAAGAAAAGGAGACAGTTACAAATAACTCCCTGGATATTATGCAGAATTCGGGATATGCTCATTGAGGGATACAGAAAACAGGTCTCTCAAGGCAAGAAGGAACAAAGATTGACACCACTAGCTTTGATCTTCCCATAATCTTCTCCAAAGATCTTGTCCAAATCCTTAGAGGAGCTGCTGATCACTAAAATGGAAAATGTGTTCACTTTTAACTTTCTATCAGAAGAGTCACCCATCCCCTGTTTACCTTACGCTCTGTTTGATTCTTGCTACTGAGAAAGTCCAACTGTTTTCAAAGAATGCAATCAATGTTGTGTTTCAGCTGGTCTTCCTGTCTTGATGTAAATGCTGTCAATTGCAGCCTGTCACATCTTCCTCCACTGATTAAGTGGATTTATTCCTCACACTGGAGTTCCTCTAAAGATAACCCAGGCACAGAAACTGCATCTCATCTTCACAATTCTAGCAGCAGGGACTCCAGGAGGCAGCCAAGTTGTACCACCACAAACAAGTATTTTCTAATTCACAAGATAGAAAAAAAAATAAGAAAAATAGTTTTCTGTTGGATCTACTGCAGCAGAATATCAAACAAATAGTTAAAAAGTGACAGCATTGTGCGTATTCATCTGCCTATAGAAAGAACTCCCACAATTTCAGTCTCAGCAGGATGTGTATCCCTGGATTTCTGTATCAAAAATGTGTTTGTGAAACAGCTTTGCTCTAACAACCTCAGGACTTGCACAGACTCACTGTCTGTCCCTGCCCCCAATTAGATTTGTGGATGCACCTTCTACTCTGTATTCTCTGTAGGGACAAGAGAGTTTTCAGAATCATGCCCTCGTCTCTTGGAGGAGTGGGATTTAGCCATACAGACAGAAAGATGCCTCCCACAGCTTTCAGTGTGTCCAAAGAAATTCTTAGTACTTTGTGAGCCATGTAATCCACCAGGGACTCTTTTCCATTGTCAGTGCTGAATCCCCATGGTGACCATTTGAGCCCTTCTCAGCGCTATCCTCACTGCACAGGGCTCCCTATCAGTGCTGATAAGGCTTTCTTTGCTGTGCTTTGCCAGAAAGGTGGAATCTGCAGTGAATGGAAACTGTCCCCAGCCACTTCTGGTTTTCTCCAGTGAATTAGGAATCTGTGAATAATAATTTTGGTGGTGGTTGAGAATTCCGGAATCCCAACGAATTCTACGTATGATGAGAGTCCCTAGATATCCAATAAAATATTTACACGCATTTAGTTTATTGAAGAGTATCATCGAGTAGGGGTTATACCAACACACAATGGTCTTACTTTTCCCCATCCATGCTTTTAGCTGTACTGTGCTGCATCTTGCTCTCCTGCTGGGAAGGAAGTTTCTTAGCAACGTCTAATTTCCTGTCTCTCTCAATTATTAGTATAATCTCACTTGCATATTTAAGACCAGGTCTTGTTCATTTAAAAAAAGATTAATCGCAAACTTGATTCAAAGTATGTTCTCCCCATAGTCATTTTTCCTGAATGTGCCTGTTTTTGGGGGTGGGGTGGGAGTGAGATAGGAGGGTTGCTCTTGTTCTGAGACACTTTCTTTTCTCCCCTCTTGTGGGACCTCATTCCTCCGGATTTTCAGGCTGAAAGGAGGGTGGGTGGACCAAGTTCATTTTACATGATTGTCAGAGCATTACTGATGGGCAGTGCTTCTTTCTTTTCTTTTTCTTTCTTTTTTTTGGTTCAATTTTAACTCATTATTTGAAACAAACAATTCCAGAGACAGAAGGTTAGTCGTGACAGCAGCTTCTCCCTAGAACACAAGGGCAGGCATGGCTCACTGAAGGGACAGGGCAGTGCCTCAGAAGTTAGTTTTTGCCTTGGGAGGTCTGTCCACTGAACTAAAGGGAGACAGCAACAGAGGGGGCTAAGCGTGGTGACACCATGGCTCTTGCTAACCTGAGATGGCAGAGAGAGTAAGGGGACAGAAGTATGCATAATAGGAATCTTTTTTTTTTAAAATTATTTATTTGAAAGTCAGAGTTACCCAGGGAGAAGAGAGGTGCAGAGACAGGGAGAGAGGTCTTCCATCCAATGGTTCACTCCCTAACTGGCCACAACGGCCGGAGCTGCACCGATCTGAAGCCAAGAGCCAGGAGCTTCTTCCAGGTCTCCCACATGGGTACAGGGGCCCAAAGACTTGGGCCATCTTCTACTGCTATCCCAGGCCATAGCAGAGAGCTGGATTGGAAGTGGAACAGCTGGGCCTTGAACTGGCTCCCATATGGGATGCTGGCGCTTCAGGCCAGAGCATTAAACTACTGTGCCACAGCACCGGCCCCCACAGTAGGAATCTGCTTCCTGTACTTTAAGAGTCATTCTCTGCCTTTGAGGAAAAGGAAGAATTTTTTAATTGGAGCACCAAGGCTTTTGGCTTGCAAGGGTAGGACGGTGAGCGGACATGGTGATGACAGGCTGCCAATAATTCAGTTATCTTGTGGGAAGGGAAGGGTGGCCAAGGTCTATGTTTTAGGTAGATGGTCCCCTCTTTGCTCTTCATTCTTTCTTTTTTTTGACAGGCAGAGTGGACAGTGAGAGAAAGAGACAGAGAGAAAGGTCTTCCTTTGCCGTTGGTTCACTCTCCAATGGCTGCCGCGGCTGGTGCACCGCGCTGATCCAAAGGCAGGAGCCAGGGGTTTATCCTGGTCTCCCATGGGGTGCAGAGCCCAAGGACTTGGGCCATCCTCCACTGTACTCCCTGGCCACAGCAGAGGGCTGGCCTGGAAGAGGGGCAACCGGGACAGAATCCGGTGCCCCGACCGGGACTAGAACCCGGTGTGCCGGCACCGCAAGGCAGAGGATTAGCCTAGTGAGCCGTGGCGCCGGCCGGCTCTTCATTATTTCTTCCATGCCTTTCAGTGGTACTGGGGAAGACCAGAGAAGGTAGTTGGGTTCTTCCCTAGGTCAGACCCAGGAAGAAGGAGCTTTGCCTAATCAGGATGGGTCAGGAAACCCAAAGCCAACAGGGTCACCAGAAGGAGGTTGCTTCTGCTGCTCCTAACACAACCCATAAGGGAATGGTTGGCTCCAACCGGTGGGAGCTTTCCCTGGAATGTGGAGTATTTCAGTGGCTTTACTTTTGGACCAGAGCAGGGTTTAGGATATTGAAATATGACCCCTGTTACAGTGGTATGCTAGTATATATCTTAGGCCCTAATTAAGACATGTTTCTGGCACCCTGCTCATATGCAATTTATAAAATAAAACCCTACCCATCTATATCAAATATGAAGCAATGCATCACATTCTCATTTTTCCCATGACACTAGTCTTTAAAACGTTAATAACTGTAACTTTGATCTTTCCAAATGTCAAATTTCAAAGTCTTTAAAAATATGTTGGTCCTCCTACATTCCTGGTGCCCCAAGTGTATGTTTATTCTGTTGGGGAACCCAGCACTCCTGCATAGTCTTACTGAGATGGTTAGATGTGTAAATAAATATGAAAGTACTCTTTGTGATCTACAAATACATGCTAGGATCATGTTGGCATGATTGGACAGGAGATTTTTCTCTTTTTTAAAAAGAGTTGTTTATTTGAACAGCAGAGCTGGTGGTAGGGAAGAGAGAGCATCATTGATGGGCAATGTTTCTGATGGGGCATTCTCTGCAGGAATGCTGGTCTCTGCCTGGTGCTATGTGTGGTTTTCTGGGACAGAAATATTTGAGGAAGCTCTCAAATATTAGCTGTTATATATGCCTGTATTAACTACATGAAAATGGGGGGAGTTTCTTATTTTTCTGTATTTTAAATATTCTAATAGAAATGAAATGGAAAAATTAGCCTTTATATATAAAGCTGATTTAAAAAATGTTTACCTTAAAAGATATACCCTGGGGTAGGGTGTTAGAGAGATGTGAGAAGTCTCTTGATGTAACCATACACTGCACCAGTCATTAACTCAGAGGAGGTCAGTTAGGTACCCAGGCAGGGCAGACCAGCAGAAACAGATGAGAATATATGAGGACATCCATCCCTAGTACCAGGATCGCAAAGCTGGAAGCTCATTATGAAGTAACATGTTTGTATACCTCCTTCCTCCTTCCCTATGTTACACTTGTTTTCTTTCTGCACCTTCTCTGTTCAGCACACCTGTGAAAGGCTGCATGTTTGCACACCAATATTGAAGGGAGAAGTTTGCCTTAATGATTGTGTTCAAATGGCTTTTCAATATTTCATTTATTGCTTCAGCCTCATCACTCTCCCATCTTCTGCTCATGCACAGCCCTTATTAACTTTATTGGCTTACTTAAATTGATTTAGTTGAATTTTCTGGAACCAGAGGCAGACCATTTATATATTTATGTCCTTACATTCTTCCTATTTTTATCTTTCCTTATTAAGTTTTCATAGTTTTCATTCTAAATTCATCAAAGATACTAAATATTAGCATCCATGATCTTGCCAGCAAATATTTGCCAGTTTGTAATTTATTATTTGCTATCAACAGCCAAATTTAAACAAGGCTAATCTGGCTCTAATTTTGTTTATATAAGCATTAGTCTTGATATTTAGAGAAAGCAAATGTTAATTTCTGATTCTCTTCAATATGCATAATTCCCTCACCTCTCAGGTACTGTAGATGTTTTTTTAAAATGAAGACAGCTTGGGGGCAGGTGTTGTGGTGTCAAAGATTAAGCTGCTGCTTGGGATGCCTACATCCCATATCAAAGTGTCTGGGTTTGAGTCCCACGTCTTCTGATCCTGCTTCTGGGCAATGCATACTCTGGGAGGCAGTAGGTGATGGCTCAAGTACTTGGGTACCTGCCCCCTACATTGGAGATCTGAATTGAGTTCTGGGATCCTGGCTTTGGTCTGGCCCAGTCTTGGCTTTTGGAAATGTTTGTGGAATAACCAGCGAATGGAAGATCCCTTTCTCTCTCTCTCAATCTATTTCTCCTTCCCTCCTTCCCCCCTCCCTCTCTTTCCAGTTGATACCTCCCTCCCACTCTCCCCCCTCCCTCCTGTCTTCCCTCTCCTTCTCTCCCTACCTCCATCCCTCCCTTCCTCCCTCCCCCTCTCCCTTTCTTTCTCTCTCTGACTCTGTCTCTCTCCCTCTCTGGAGCTTTGCCTTTCAAATACATAAAATAAACAAATAATATTTAAGACCCAATTTGGCGATGGCGCCGTGGCTTACTAGGCTAATCCTCCGCCTGCGGCGCCGGCACACCAGGTTCTAGTCCCGGTTGGGGCGCCGGATTCTGTCCCGGTTGCTCCTCTTCCAGTCCAGCTCTCTGCTGTGGCCCCGGAGGGCTGTGGAGGATGGCCCAAGTCCCTGGGCCCTGCACCCCCATGGGAGACCAGGAGGAAGCACCTGGCTACTGGCTTCAGATCTGCACAGTGCGCCTGCTGTAGCGACCATTTGGGGGGTAAACCATCGGAAGGAAGACCTTTCTCTCTGTCTCTCTCACTGTCTAACTCTGCCTGTCAAATAAATAAATAAAACCGATTTGGGGGCAGTAGGAACCACATTTGGACTGCATTTTATGAACAGGAAGTATTTTGGCAAGAACACTCTGAACATATATAGAGAAGAGCAAGGGGTCTGTTTGAGACCTTTTCTCCTCCTCACTGCCTCTGCTCCGGATGGAACTGGCTCCTTGCAGGCATGCTGCAGGCACCCTACAGCTGCAGGCACCCGAGTGGCTACAGCTGTCTGTACAGGGGCTCCTGGGGTGACTGCCTAGTACAGGCTGAATTAGTAGCTGGCAGGAAAAAGAATGTCTAGTTGTATATGTGTGTGTGATTGGACTTCCCAATGTTGTGCACATGTGTTTGCTGAATGTGGGGACAGAATTTCTGACCAGTGGCCAGGATGGGCGGGGGGTGGGGGGGGCATGCTGTGGTGGCACTGGTGGCACTGTGAGAGGTCTTTCTCAAGTTCTAATTCACTTTCTCAGTCAGAGGCTACATGCAGATTCTGGTTCCTCAAGCAGTAGTCTGTCAAAGCACATGTCCTTACTCCTCTTCTACAGGTCCCAGCTGCAGCATGAGCTACACTCCTTGCTCTTGGCTGCTGCGTGCTGTTAGTAAAGCATGTGTTTCTCATCTTTTCATCAGGGAACCTGCAGATCACACCTGGCCAACTAGTCTCTGCTCAAGTTGTGCCTCTTTCAGGAAGCTCCCCCTGACTACTTCAGTCCGGGATAATTTCTCAATATTTCCAAAAAGTCATCAGCACACTACTTGTGGGTCAAACCAAGAGTTTTATTAGAACATAACATAGCTCTATTTGTTTACATATTGTCTATGGATGGTTTTGAGACAGAGTGGCAAACCTGAACAGTTGTGACAGAGACCATATGACCCACAGGCATAAAATATTTCCTTTATGGTCCTATACAGGAGAAGTTTGCTGACCCCTGTCCTACACTGGGAGGGCTAAATGTATGTACCTTTCAGTTTGACCTGCTTTAATGCTCCTTATTTTGTGGCTTGAGAAACTCTCACTTTAAATTCACCATAGTCTTTTAGTGTTTCCCAGACATGTTGGGCAGTGAACAAATAATCTCAAATGATCTCAGAATGACACTCAGAGGTTGGGCTGAGTTTGGGCAAGGCAATTTTCTTTTTGAAACTACATATTTATTTTTATGTATAATTTCAATTATATACATGTATATATGTGTATATGAAATATATATAATATATATGTGTATATATGTATATATATATGTATACACATGTATATATTTGACCAGTAGAGTGATAGTTGGGGGTGGGAGACACATTTTCAATTTGCTGGTTTACTTCCCAAATGGTCACAATGACCAGGGCTGGGCCAGGCTGATGTCAGGAACCTGGAGCTCCATCAGAGTCTCCCACATGGGTTGCAGAGGTCTAAGTACTTGGGCCATCTTTTGTTGGTTCTCGGGCACATTAGCAGGGAGCTGGATTGGAACTGAAGCAGCCGGGACTTGAATCAATACTCCAGGATGGGGTACTGGAGTCATAGGTGGCAGCTTCACCTGCTGTGTCAAAATGCTGGCCTCAGCAATTTTATTTTCAAGAGACAATGTTCATTTATTACTAGTGTCAGACGATTGCAGAAAAGGCTCTTGGATCAGTTTTGCACCTGAGTCATTCTCTTTGAACCCAGAACTCTTGTTACTTAAGGAACATTAATCTTATCAAAGTTCTATAAGACTATATGAAAATGAACCTTAATAAAAAAGGTATGTAAAAGTCCAAATACACACACACATACACACAGGTTAGCAGTGACTTTAAAACAAAATTATGCGGAGGGCCGGTGCCGTGGCTCGCTTGGTTAATCCTCTACCTGCGGCACTGGCATCCCATGTGGATCCCGGGTTCTAGTCCCAGTTGCTCCTCTTCCAGTCCAGCTCTCTGCTGTGGCCCAGGAGGGCAGTGGAAGATGGCCCAAGTGCTTGGGCCCCAGCACCTGCATGGGAGACCAGGAGGAAGCACCTGGCTCCTGGCTTCGGATTGGTGTAGCTCCAGCCATAGCGGCCATTTGCGGAGTGAACCAACGGAAGGAAGACCTTTCTCTCTCTCTCTCTCTCTCTCTGTCTAATTCTGTCAAATAAAAACAAATCATGTGGAACAGGGTCTTTATTTTTTTAAAGATTTATTTATTTTTTGAAAGAGTTACACACAGAGAGAGGAGAGCCAGAGAGAGAGAGAGAGAGAGATATCTTCCATCTGCTGGTTTACTCCCCAATTGGCTGCAATGGCTGGAGCTACACAGATACGAAGCCAAGAGCTTCTTCCAGGTCTCCCACGTGGGTGCAGGGGCCCAAGAGCTGGATCAGAAGTGGAGCAGCTGCGACTTCAGCTGGTGCCCATATGGGTTGCCAGCACTGCAGGCAGTGGCTTTACCTGCTATACCACAGCGCTGGCCCCAGCAGGATCTTTTTAGATACTCAGGTGTTCTGCTTTATGAGAATCTGACTTGCCATAGGTGTTAGGGACAGAACACAATGAACTCAATGACCCCCAGCTGGATTCATTTGAGTTTCTTCTCTCCTAGTGGTCAGCCCATTCCCAGGGTGGAGTACACTGAAGAAGAAACCAGAACTTGGGGCATTGTCTTCCGAGAGCTCTCCAAACTCTACCCCACTCATGCTTGCCGGGAGTATTTGAAAAACTTCCCTCTGCTGAGTAAATACTGTGGCTACCGGGAGGACAACGTGCCTCAGCTTGAAGACGTCTCTACGTTTCTGAAAGGTAAGGCTTCACGCCAGCCGCCCCTTCCCAGCTGGTACCTCATTTGCCTTCCAAGGACATACATTGCGGCCATGGCCCGTTTTCCCAAAATGGAAAAAGAGTGAATTAAAAAGAAGAGCATTGAACCAGTAGTTACCTGTGGGCACTTGCAGGAAGCAGAGCCGGACTTTGGGGCAGCAGAGATGGGTTCCGGAGTTGACCCAGTCCCAGGCTTGCTGACCCTCTGGCTGGCTGTTATAAATGGAGAGCCCCAGAGGACATTTGCAAGTTCAGCTTTGAGCTTTGCCTGATCCAGAAACTCCTCTGTTGGGTTACAGAGGATGCAGTGGCCTCCGAGGTGCTTTATATGTTTTTGTTGTTAACAGTTATTTATTGGATGAAGAAATATCACAGATAATGTTGAATGTTGGAGTCTTTCCTCTGGGGGCAAATCTATCAATCAGTCAATCTGTTTAAGTCTACACTGTGTGCCAGGAACTGTATTCATTGCTGACGTTACCGTAGTGCACAGAGTGGTTCATAGAGGATGCTAATTTCAGTCTCTGTGTGTCACTCTCTGGCCTTCCTGGAACAATAGCTGGGAACACTGAGGGCTCTTGTGAGGGGTCGGGTGGAGGCAAAGTGTCACGTGGTCCTGTTCTCTCTGCTCTTCCTTGTGCTTGGGTCCGTGGGCTCTCTTCTCCTGTCTTCTCTCCCCTTCCAAGGACAACAGTTTGAAAAGCAGAAGCCACGTTCCCTCCTTCCATTCCTGGAACTCACTTTGTGACCTGGGTGCCCATGTTGTTCGGTGAAACTTTGTCTCCCCAGGCTGGCCCCTAAGGGCCCCTCTGAATTCATACCACCGACGCCTCCTCCTCCCATACTTAAGCACTCTTTGTATTGGTGTCTTATTTCCGTTCTAACCAATCACCGCTAATTTTGTGACTTAACACAAGTTACTGTCCTACAGTTCTGGAGCTCAGAGTCTAAGATCTGGGGTGGGCAGGACTTGTTCCTTGTGGAGCTGCTGTTCCCTTGCTGCTTCCAGCTTGCAGGATCCCCTGCATCTCCCAGCTGCAGGTGTCTCCCTTGCATCCACAACTTCTTGCTTCATTGTTGTATCTCCTTCTCTGACTGGGACTCCTGCATTCTTTTAAAAATTATTTTTAAAATTTCAGTTTATTTAAGGCCGGCGCCATGGCTTAACAGGCTAATCCTCCGCCTTGCGGCGCTGGCACACCGGGTTCTAGTCCCGGTTGGGGCGCCGGATTCTATCCCGGTTGCCCCTCTTCCAGGCCAGCTCTCTGCTATGGCCTGGGAAGGCAGTGGAGGATGGCCCAAGTCCTTGGGCCCTGCACCTGCATGGGAGACCAGGAGAAGCTCCAGGCTCCTGGCTTCGGATCAGTGCGGTGCGCCGGCCGCAGCAGTCATTGGAGGGTGACCCAACGGCAAAAAGGAAGACCTTTCTCTCTGTCTCTCTCTCTCACTATCCACTGTGCCTGTCAAAAAAGAAAAAGAAAAAGAAAAAAAAATCAGTTTATTTGAAAGGCAGAGACAGACAGATGTTCCTTCATTGCTGGTTCACTCCTTGGATGTCATCCATTTCATGAGGTGATTGGGAGGGGAAATGAATTGATAGACCTTAAAGCCCTAGTGTGCCTGACACATGTTAAACCTAGCAGCATCTTAACTATTATTATTTTTGTTGTTTTCCATGGCCTTGGGGGTGGAGCCTGGTTGGCATCACTCATTAGCACATGGAAACCCAGTGGAAGTGTCTTTGTGTCCTTATTTCTTTCAATGGACTCACTTTAAAAATACTCAATTTATTAAAAAGAAAATATAAAAAGTGGTATCTACAAATTCAAAGTTCTTGAAATAATAGTTTTGTATTTTTTCTAATTTACATAAAATACATACCTGTTAAACTAAAAGAAAAGTCTATCAGCTGACACTCATGTTCCACCTGTGGGATAGAGTGGCTTAACTGTAACAAGAAAAACTAGAAACTATGTTTTTGTTTTTACTATTCAGTGGGGAGCCATCCAAAGCAAAGGCTTTTATTTATTTATTTTCTTAAGGGACAACATTTATTCCTTTTCCAAAGGTTACTGTAAAGCCAGGTGGAAGAGAATGGTTTTAGCAATTAGAAAAAAAAGTACAAATCTGGAGTTTGGCCATTGCAAGTCATTTGCAACAGTGGGAGGAAAAGACAATAATTTCTTTCACACTACAGACCTCTTACTACCCCACAGACAGACACAGTTGATTGACAAGTGCCACAGGGTGTCAGGTTAACCTGAAGGAGGAACAAGGAACAGCATCCCGTAGTTAAGGAAGCAGACTCCGGCTAGAGATTTTAATGTGGGGAAACCAGAGGACACTGTCTCCTGCCAAAGATGGAGGCAGAAGCAGAAGCCCAGGTGTCTGGTTACTCCAAGTATTTGTTATCAACATAATGTGATCGATTAATTATAAAAAAAAAAGTGCAGTTTTCTGAAAACAGGATTTCACGATGAAAGAGTTTAGACATAGTAGAACAGGGAACAATGGGGAATTTTGACCTTCACAGTAAAGATGTGTTTGCTTGGAAGCTGGGATTAAGAGGACGATCACAATGTGGAGGAACCTTGAGGGGGACTAATGATGAACTGGGGTGACCGTCCCACTTGCTGTTTACCGGAGCCCACAGCATTTCCTTAGCTGCTTCAGCGCCCTGTCGAATGACCTTGAACTGCTCACCTTTGCGATTGGCCAAGCACGCCTGCAGCAGAATTCAGGCCATGTGGTAGACTCTGAAATCTAGGCCTTTGCCAGAATTCAGGGAATGAGGGGGTCTCTGACAACAAGCCTGAGTTTTGAACTTGAGTAAGACATTTATACAAACCCAGACTGGGGCAAGGTCCTCCCCAGCCCCTGTGCCACAAGGCACAGCATAGGGGACTAAAAACTCAACAGGGAGAAGGCAGGACGCTCGGGGTTTGGGAGTATCAGTAATATTGGTAACATATCCATTAAAGGCCCCATCTGTTATTAAAGGTCCTATCTGGGATGCCAATTATGTCACTGGGTGCTTATTAATAAATTAGAAATATTAATAAGCTGTGTGGGCTCTCGCCTCGTATTCAAAGAATTCTGAATACTGGCATAAATAAACGAGGCAGCGAGGTAAGTTTTAAGCTTATTCAGTAAGATAAATGCATAGGAGAGTGAGGGCTGTACAAAAGGGAAATCGGGATTCAGACCGAGTGCCAGGAGCCAGCCACGTGGAGGAGCATGCAGGCTGGGTGGTCCGAAGGCCGTGCACCCCACCCTGGAGGTGCAGGGCAGCGAGGAAGAAGGGCAAAGAGAAAAGGGCACAAAGGCTGGGCCCTCCATATTTCAGGCCTTAAATCCACTTCCAAACAGGAGTGGTTAATGAGCCTGACTGGCCGCTGGGCGCACAGGTGTGGCCAGAGAGGGGGATGAGGTCTCACGGGGCATGGTGAAGGTGTGGTCTTCCAGCTCACAAACCTCATCAATTCTATCCTTTCTGCCTGCTTACATCATAGGCACCCCATCTCTGGCTCAGGAATTTGGAGAGTAGACAAAAACTTAGTTGGAAAAGAATTGAGGGAGAAAACCAGCAATTGCCTTCTGCAAAGGAGGTGAGGTCAAGGAAGGGGGCAGGGCCAGGAGCCTTTCACATCACTGACCTAACCTGGGGAAGTGCAAGGGACCATCTTCAACTGGACTCATCCACGGAAGGGAGGGGCAATAGCCCCTCCTTTCTGGGCACAGGGTCCAGGCAGTGACCCCACAAGGCGGCACAGTTTTCTTATTTTATTTATTTATTTAAGAGGTAGACTTCAGATAGAGGGAAAGACAGAGAGAGAGAGAGAGAGGTCTTCCATTTGCTGGTTCACTCCACAAGTGGTGCAATGGCCTGTCCTGTCAAAGCCAGGAGCCAGGAGCTTCTTCCTGTTCTCTCATGTGGGTACAGGGGCCCAAGCACTTGGGCCAACCTCCACTGCTTTCCCAGACCGTAAGGAAAGTGCTGTATTGAAAGAGCAGCAAGTAGGTTCATGAACCGGTGCCCATGTTGGATGCAGGCGCTGCAGGTGGAGGCTTAGCCTACTATGCCACAGTGACAGCCAACAGTACAGTTTGCTGTAGCTTAAGAGATCACCCACTGGCTCCCACCCAGCTACTCAATCCCATCATCTCTAGCCAGTGCTGGGCCACTCTCTGGCCCGAGGGAGGGGCGGCTCTGTTGCCCAGGGCCCTGCCTCTGCTCTCCTGTCTCTGCCCTTGCGGGCAGCACTAGCCTCTGCCCCCTTGGCTTGGGGCTCCTGGGTCTCCGGGGTGGCACAGGGCCTTCCCTTCTTGTCACTGCAGGTGCTGATCTCTCCCTGCTTCTTGTGCTTCCTCTGGGGGAGTGGGGAGGAGGCAGAGGTATCCCCTCCCCGCCTCCTGATTTCTCTTAAAGGACAGACTGCTCAGTGTGAAAGGTTCTTCAAGGAGAATTTTTTCTTCTTCTTCTTGGGGGTCTCCTTGGATGGAACCTTTCCTCTTGGCCTCACAACCTGACTAGGGGATGCTGGCTCACTGGGAGGCGACATCCCTTCACCCTTGGGGGTTAAAACCCCCTTGCTTTTCACAAGGCCATTGTCTTGTTCCCCTTCGCCAAGGAGCTCTTGCTGCAGATGGGGGTTCTGTTTCAGGCTCGCACCGCAGGGGACAGGTTCAGTGTGGAGGTGCAAGTCGGCCAGGCCTGCGGAGGGCTGGGGCTGCTGCCTGCAGTGTTTTCTTGCCTTTTAAAACCATCTCAGCTGTTCTGAGGCATGCTCCTTCTAAGCTAAACTTTTCAGAATGGGAGCCTTTACAGTGCTAGTATGTGGGATAAGAACAGCCCTCCTGGAAATACACCAGACACAGAAAGAAAAACACTGCATGATCTCACCTATGTGAAGTCCAAATAAGTTAAGTACATAGAAGCAGAGGGTAGAAAGGTGGTTACAAGGGGCAGGAAGGTGGGGAAATGGGGAGAAGGGGAAAAGGGCACAAAGTTAGGATGAGTAAGTCTGGAAATGTAGTGGGCAGCATGAGGACCACAATTTATAATACTCTATTGTATAAGGGATATTTGCTAAAAGTAGGTTTCATGTGCTTTTATCACACATAGACACACACACAAATACATACACAAAGATAGCTGTAGACAGGAGTATTAGCTTGGCTGAAGTAAGTACTTCACAATATGTGTATCAAAACATCATAGTGCATACCTCAGATATATACAATTTTCATATATATTTTAAAGATTTATTTTTTATTTATTTTAAAACCAGAGTCACAGAGACAGAGGGAGAGAGAGAGATCAAGATCTTTCATTTGCTGGTTAATTCCCCAAATGGACGCATTCGCTGGGCCTGGGCCAGGTTGAAGCCAGGAGCCAGGAACTTCTTCTGGGTCTCCCATATGAGTATAGAGGCCCAAGCACTTGGGCCATCTTCCACTGTTTTCCCAAGTGCATTAGCAGGGAGCTGGATCAGAAGTGGAGCTGCCAGGATGCAAACTGATGTCTATGTGGGATGCCAGCATCTCTGGTGGTGGCTTAACCCACTATGGCACAGTGCCAGCTTCCACATTTTTATTTAAAAAAATAGAAATGCCAATGAGAGAAGGGGACAGAATATAGGGCAGGCACATCAAAACATTTAACAGTTTTATAAAATGTGTCCTTAAAAATAAAATGAATGGGCCGGTGCCGTGGCTCAACAGGCTAATCCTCCGCCTTGCGGCACCGGCACCCCGGGTTCTAGTCCTGGTCGGGGTGCCAGATTCTGTCTGGTTGCCCCTCTTCCAGGCCAGCTCTCTGCTGTGGCCAGGGAGTGCAGTGGAGGATGGCCCAAGTCCTTGGGCCCTGCACCCCATGGAAGACCAGGATAAGCACCTGGCTCCTGCCATCAGATCAGCGTGGTGCGCCGGCCGCAGCGCGCCGGCCGCGGTGGCCATTGGAGGGTGAACCAACGGCAAAAGGAAGCCCTTTCTCTCTCTCTCTCTCTCTCACTGTCCACTCTGCCTGTCAAAAAAAAAAAAAAAATTGAATGGCCCTCCCATTGTAGATTTTTCTGGGTCTTCATGAGAAGGAAGCTTTAGGTAGCCCTTAAACTAAAGACACTGATTACCCACAGCCTAACTGACTACGTGGTATAGGGCAATTACATAGATTTTATTACCTCCAAGCATAAACCAACAGAGCATATAGTGCTTTAGTGGACCTCTTCAAATTACAACAGTTAATGTAACACCAGAGTAAACAACAACAAAGAATGAGGAATTGGGTGGTACTGCTAGCAGAATTCTGTAGGGTAAACTGACTTCAAGATGCCAATGGATGGGGTGTTTGCTGTGTGGTACCCATGCAGAAGATCCCTAGGTGTATGTTTCAGAAAGATGCCAGATAACCTGTGGTAAGCATCACCTTAGAATATACTTTTCTTTTGTGTATTTGAGATTTCTTATTCTAATTTAACTCCCAAATTTAAATCCTTTAATATTATTTTCACTTTTCTTTCTGTTTTAATGAGTGTCTGTTCCCTTAGAAACTATCATTTATGAGTGCATTTTTGTCAACAGAATCCCAGACTTGAATAGCTGTTGAAAGTACATATGTCATTCGGTTGTTACCTTGACTAATTTTGTTTCTGGTATATCCTTATTAATAACAGGATTTCCTTCTAGGACCCTAAGGTGCTGTGGAGTTGTCATTTAACTGCCTTTTTCTGTTGGCTCTTTAGAAAGGTCTGGCTTCACTGTGAGGCCGGTGGCCGGATACCTGAGCCCTCGCGACTTTCTCGCAGGACTGGCCTACAGAGTGTTCCACTGTACTCAGTATGTCCGGCATGGCTCGGACCCCCTCTACACCCCGGAACCGTGAGTACCTATCCCCAAAGCCCAGGCTGGGACTGAAACGGCTGCTCTGCAGAGTGGTCAGTGCTCACTTGACTTGACTTGGGTCCTCTTTGACTTCTGCCCTGGTTTGGTCATACTAGCTGGTTAGTCTCTGTATGTGCTTACAGCAGGAGATGCGCATGGGGCCGCCAACGCTGTGGCTCTGGCTCATCTCTGTGATTCTGTCCCCACATGAACCCGCTACGTGGCCTGACCTCCATTCCTGACAAGGAAGGAAGGCAGAGAGGGGTAATGTGAACTTAGATACATAGCCAGGACACAGTGTGGCCGTCATGTTCAGGAGGTTCATGCACACACACCCCAGCAACTCAAACTTAATTCCCCTATGTTCATCTGTTTTCATTATATCCAAACTCAGAACTCTGTGTGTACTCTCCCTGCCATCTTAGTTTCTGGAACATTCTTCCAATCTTACCTAACACCTCCAGGTATGTAAGAACTTGGTGATTCTTCTTGGGCCTTTTGTCCTCCTTTGGGGCTTTTATACATTCTCTCCTGGGTGCTGGGAGGGCTAAGGTGAGCAGAGAAGCAGAATGGAGATGTTCTTTTGCTCTACCATGAGTGGGGAACGGGGGAAAACTGTGAGTCCTGTGTGTGAGTCCCCATTTGGTCTCATCATACATGGGGTTTCACAGTCTATGGATGTGAAATGCTTTTGTATGCTGTTTATTTTAAAATGTAACATGTATTGGGAGCCTACTATGTGCTTACATGGCCTGGGAACAAGCCAGTGTTCCTGCCCTACTGGATAAATGGGGGTGACAGTGGGAGCATACAGAAAAATGGGTAATATGGAGTCAAGTCTAAGTGCCAACACTAAGTGCTAACAAGTAGAGTGCAGCCTAATAGAGCAGGGGGCGGTGAGGGGAGGGTGGTCCTGGGCACTGCGTTTTGGGTTGGGTTGTCAGATCAGCCTCTTGGGAAGTGATGTGAATGTCTCCAGGTGGAAAACTCTAAGCTAAGGGAACAGAGAAAGTGCAGACCCTGAGGCTGGAGCTGTCATGGTTTTTCTGCCCCCTTGGGCTCCATTCAATCGTGCACCTCATCCTAATCGTACCCTGATTTGTTGCTCGTTGTTCTTCGGCCACTCAGGTTATCACTTTGCTTATGATGCTGCTTTACTTGAATAGGCTTGTGATTAATGGGCTGCCAGGGTCTTCACTGGGGAGTAGAAAGCCCTTCAAGGTTCAAGCAGTTAAGTAGCTGATGGTGGCAGCAGTGGGCAGGGATTAGAGCTGGGTCTCTGAAGTCCCTCTTTTCCTCCTAGGCTGCATAAGGCTCACTGGTCAGGTCGGTCTCTGCAGGGTTGCTACATTGTTTTTGCTGCTTTCAGCTTATCTGAAGTGTTTTCAGGGTACACAAAGGTTACTTATATGGCTCAAGACATTTGGGAAAGAAATGTTTCTTCAAGTGGAGTGAGTGCTCAGAGTAGGGTTGTGCGAATTAGAAAGGCAATCTCAAAATCGAGCCCAGAGGGTTTACAAATGGCCCTGTTTACAAATAGCAGGCATTTTGTTAGCTCCCTTTGAATAACTGGCCCTCCTGAGACCTGGGATAGCGTGCCAATAGGTATGCAGGGGGGCGGGGGGGGGGGCAAAGAAATGAGATTTTAGCCACAGAGGTCTATAAAATTTGGGGATAATGTGTTACATTTTTTCCAAAGTACTTTCAGTAAATTCATTCAGCAAACATTTATGTGCAATGCTAGCAGGGAGGTGCAGTGGATTGAAAGATGAATAAAATATAGTAGCTATTTTTTTTTAAAGCAGCTCAGATTCTGGCAAGGGAGATAGAAATATAAATAATTAGGAAGGAATGTGGTGTGGGCTGTAATCGAGGTGTGTACAAAGTGTTGGATGAGCGCAGAGGAAGCAGCAGTCCTGAGAACGTTTTTAGAGAAGATAGAAACTTAGTGGGAGTCTTAGCAGGGTGAAGAGGGAAGGTCTTGCCAGCCGAGGAAAGAGGAAGCACAAAGTTGTGGAAGAATGCAAGAGGCATCCATGAGCAAGGCTTGTTACACCAGGGTTTCAGGGTACAGTTTATGTAGTAGAGATACAATGTGTCTTCCAGCCACATTATAAATGGTCACCTGTCAAAGTAGGCCCTGTAGGTTAAATTTTGTAGGCAATCGAGAGCTATTCAAGGTTCTGAAGCATGATTAGATAAGTGTTTTTGAGAAAGATGACTGGGCCTGGGGGCTAGGGAAATGTGAGTGCACAGAAGGAAAACCATTCAGAGAGTTCACATTCCAGGAGAGGAATGCAGTTTATAAGATGCTGAGCCATTGAGTTAGGTGTAGTAGAGCAGAGAACACCCATTTTATGCTAATATCATAGAGATGGAACTAACAATGCTCCTGTTTGATGACTATGATATGGGTGAGGAGAGGATAGGAATCCTAAAGGTAGTGCTAAGGATTTTTAGATTGGGAAGCTTAATAAGTAGTTATTTTTAATAACAATTGAAAATATTGGAGGAGATCAGGCTTGGAGGGAAGAGGAAAGAATGAGGGAGAGGAGAGAATTTGGGTTTGGTCTATGTAGTAATATTTGAAAAAGATTTATTTTATTTATTTGAAAGGCAGAGTGACAGGGAGAGGGAGAGATAGCAGTCTTCCATCTATGGGTTCACTCCTTACATGGCTGCAATGGTCAGGGCTGGGCCAGGTTGAAGTCTGGAGCCTGGAACTCCATCTGGGTCTCCCACATGGGTGCCAGGGTCCCGTGCACTTGGGCCATCATCTGCTGCCTTTCCAGGCACATTAGCAGGAGCTGGATTGGAAGAGGAGCAGCTGAGACCAGAACTGGTGCTCTGATATGGGATGCTGGTGTTGCAGGTGGTGGCTTAACAATAGAGTCCCTGGTGTATGTAGTCTCTAATGTGCTCATGGGTGAGACCTACAAATGGAGAAACCTCTGGTAGTTGTAAATGGAGAGTTCAAAAGTGAATTTAGAGCTTCCAGAATAGATCTGAAAGCTTTTTCTTCCAAAACTCCTGTGACTATACTGACTAGGGGAGATTAAATCAGAGGATGGAAACTTTAAGTTCACTAACAACTTGAGGTTTTTACAAGCTCTTCATTTTTTTGTGAATTTCATATCATGCATTTGTTCTTAAAATTTACTTTATGAATATGTAACATGTGTATGTGTTCAGAGCTCCAAGGGGACCAGGAGATGTCCTGTGAACTGTGAGTTCCCTTCCTTCCTCTATCTCTTTGACATCCAATTCATTCTCTCCCAAGGCCACCACTACCACTATTTTTCATTGCATCCCTCCAGAAATAGGTTATGCACACAAAATTCTCTGCAAAGTCCTCTTCAATGCTTGTATATTTTGCAAAGTCCTCTGTACCTTCTCGACCATATAGTTTGAATCTATGAGACACGGTGCTGGGAGTGCTGTTTCCGGCCCAAGCACTTCCATAGGCATTGTCTCTGTAATGAAATCCCATTTCTTCAATTGAAAACCAACAAGAGAGCAGCTTCTCCAATTTGTGAAGTTCAACTTGGCTACTGTGTTTGGTGCTTGTACTCGGCTTCCGAATAACTGCTTTCAATTGCTTAACAGTGGTGGTGGAGGCAGCATTAATGAGACAAAGCTGAACCCTGAAGACCCAGGGACTGAAATGGAATGAAAGCAGCAAAAAAAGACATTATCTGAAAAATGAGTTTTATTTTCCTTTTCAGTCTGGGACAAATGTATTTTGCTATCACAGCTTTTGACACACAATGAGTGTTAAATATGTCTTTAGCATTTTACATTTTATATCTTAAAGAGTGGATTCTCTAACTTGGCCAGAGAGTTGGACTTGAATTATAAAGTGATGTTACATTGGATTGGTTCCTTGTGGAAAGTTTTCTGGTCTGGAAGACAGTGGAGAAACTCCTCCTGGTTTTCCAGGATGTGGTTGATTTTCCATCTTTTTATGCCTGGATTGAAAGGTCACTGTTCTATTAGAAGAAGGGAGGTGCTACTGGTCCTTCTCCCTTGGAGCAGTGCATGAGGGGGTGATTCTGTACTTCAGTGTTGTCTAGCTGCATGTTTTGCTCAACTGTGATCCCAAGAAACTGATCAAGTATTAACACTTTCATATCATTCTATTTTAAAACTCACTTGGTCAAGTTCAAGGTTATTTCAGTGATACCATCTCTCTCACTCACTAGAATGAGAGAAAAAGATTTCAGAATTCTAAGTTACATAGGCATATGAACACTACCTGACATATGTATAGTGGCAGAACAAAAATTTGAAAAGTCCTTTACTCTCCGTGATCTCCCTTATATCTCTATGGTGACACCATTGTTGGGGCTGTCATGTGTGTCTTCTGGCCAGCTCATCTTCCTTTAAAACAGTTTCTTAGCCTCAGTGCTATTGACTTTTTGGTCAGATAGTTATTTGTTGTGGAGGATATTCTGTGCTTTGTGGGATGTTCAGCAGTGTCCCTGGCCTCTACCAACTACATGTCAGGAGTACCCTCTGCACCTGCCAGGTTCAACAACCAAAAATATTCCCAGGAGGACAACATCACATCATTGTCTTAAAATAAGACATTTGACAGATCATGTTCACATTGCTCTATCTGCCAGGGATCAGGGATTGTACTCCTTTCTCTGTCTCACTCTTTTAAAGATTTTTATTTTTATTTATTTGAAAGAGGGGGGAGAGAGAGAGAGAGAAAGAGAGAGAGAGAGAGAGAGAGACAGAGACAGAGAGACAGAGAGACAGAGAGACAGAGAAAGGTGTCTTCCATCCGCTGGTTCACTCCCTAGATTGCTGCAACAGCCAGAGCTGCGCTGATCTGAAGCCAGGAGCCTGGAGCTTCTTCCGGGTCTCCCACCTGGGTGCAGGGGCCCAAGGACTTAGGCCATCTTCCACTGCTTTCCCAGGCCATAGCAGAGAGCTGGATCGGAAGTGGAGCAGCCAGGACTCAGACCAGCTCCAATATGGGATGCTGGTGCAGCAGGCTGGGGTTTTAACTCGCTGTACCACATTGCCAGCTCCTGTACTCCTTTCTCTTAAAATTGGTAGCCTTTTCCCCCTTTAATTTGTTTAAAAAGATGTATTTATTTATTTGAGAGTCAGAGTTATAGACAGAGAGAAGGAGAGATATGGAGAGAGGTCTTCCATCTGCCATCCCCAAATGGCAGCAACTGCAGGAACTGGGCTGATCCTAAGCCAGGATCCAAGAGCTTCCTCTGGGTCTCCCATATGAGTGCTGGGGGCCCAAGCACTTGGGCCATCTTCCACTGCTTTCCTAGGCCATTAGCAGGGAGCTGGATCAGAAGAGGAGTAGCTGGGACACAAAGTGGCACCCATATGGATCCTCGCACTGCAGGCAGAGGTTCAACCTACGCTACAGTGCTGGCCCCAGCTTTGTTCCCTTTTAAAAACTCTGATCTGAAAACAGTATCACCTCATTTAACTTCTTTTGTTTCCCTGTTACCTGTGGGAATAAATGTCTGATTTCATCAAATTTTATCTTCAGCCTGTCACTCTTCCCTTTCCAAAAAAAAAAAAAAAAAAAAAAAATCCTCTCTCCAACCACATTGGACTTCTCACCATGTCCATGAGCCCACTGGTTTCTACCTCTATCTCTTTGCACAGCTGGGTCATTCTGTCTGGAATGACCCTGGAAAAATCCTTTTAACTCTCTAGGATTAAGCTCAGGTGTCATCTCAGTGCAGCCTTTTCCAGGCAGTGTTAGATGTGCCAGTGGCACTTGGCCTTGCTTCTGCTTTAGCCCTTACACCACTGCCTGGTAATTGTTTATTATGTGCCAGTCCATTTCATAAGGCTGTAATGGCCTTAAGGCCAGTTGGCCAAGGTAATACAGAGCAAGAAGATCCAGACTGAGCTTGGAGTGATCATCTAGTTGGCAGGTGAAGTGAAAACTGAATCCAGAGTGGCCTAAAGCCATGAACGGCACAGCCACCAGGAAATGCCAGGTCTGGGAATACTCAGAACCAAGAGCCAGTCTGAGATGTGTAGAGTGGGGTGTGCAAGGAGGAGGTGCCACTCTCGGTCTCCATGGAGTCTCGTGCGCACACAGTGGGGGTAGTGGGCCTTTTTCTGAAGAGCTGCTGCCCCATCTTGCTGGGTGCCTTCCACAAGTCCCAACTTTACTCTGATTTCTGATACTCAGCACCTGTCCATGAATAATACCAGTTGTATGTCCATGAATACCAGTTGTACATGTTCAGTGTCCTTAGGCGAAGCCATAAACCTTTAATGGTAGAATTTTGGATGCTGAAACTATGAAGACAGGTCATGCAGACCAGGCTAGCCTTCTCTTCAAATTGCACTTACCCAGGGACCACCTAGCACATTCATTTATTTTTGCCTTTTGGATAAAGACAGTCTCAGAATTAAAAAAAAAAATGGTGATTCACTGTGAACTGAAGAAGAGGAACCATGGAAAATTTGAAGGTTGTCATTGCTTCCTTATTAAAAAAAAAAGGAAAGATAAGAAAGGTTGGAAGGAGGGGAAGAGGGAGAGAGTAAAAGAGAGAATAAGCTGAATTTAACATAGTACTGAAAATACATGCATTTGTTTGCCTCTTTGGGTAACTAACCCTAAATACTATCATGCATAAAAAGCAGGAAAGCTCATTGCCAACCTTTGTAAAATAAAGACATGTTACAAATTACATTTGGGCAATTTTAAATGTTGTATCAGGAAGAAATTCGGTGAGATTGGCAATTTCTGCCAGGCGTTGGTGCAGGTCCCAGAAGGGCTGCCATGTTTGGTGCTATGATGGTAATGTTGAGGGTGGGTGAATACTCCTTCTCCAGCAGAGATGGTGGATAAGAGAGTCAGCATGCCTCTGGATTTGTTTCTAGAAACTTCTCAGTGAGTGGAGGTGGAATCAGGGGTTCATCACATTCAGAAAACTCTTGGGTACCCAGGGAAAAGAAGCAGGTGGGAAGGAGGGAACAAGCCTTCCCTCCCTGGACTGGCTTGCTCTGTTTGGCCTCTGATATCAGGCTTCTGGTTCACTGGGAGTATTTTGGATTTTCAAATGTTGTCTTTATCACACTCCTTCCAGCTCTGCCTTAGTTCATTTGGTGGTTGTTGAAAACTTGCTGATTTCATTTACATGTGCACATGTACTTGGCGTATGCTTTGCAGTTATATCTGTGGTCTCAATGGTAAGTGAAACCTTGGAAGTGCAAATCTCTCTAAGAAGAAATCCAATTTAATAAAACCACATTCTCCTGGGGCCACATTTCCTGCTTTCCCTCAGACACTAGGGATTGACTGGAGTCTAGGAAATGGAGGCAAATAGGACAAAAGATCTTGTTTTCTTCAATTAAAAACTATTTTTATTTTATTTGAAATATAGAGAGGCAGAGAGAGAGAGAGAGAGAGAGAGAAAGGGAGAGAGAGAGAGAGAGAGAGAGAGAGATCAAGCCCCTGGTTCACTCCCCAAATGCCTGCAATAGTCAAGACTGGGCCAGGCTGAAGTGAGGATCCTGGAACTCCATCTGGGCATCCCAGATGGGTAGCAGAGGCCCAAGTATTTGAACTGTCATCTGCAGCCTCCCAGGGCATTCATTATTAGGAAGCTGGGTCAGAAGCAGAGTAGCCAAGACTCTAACCAGGCACTTGGATATGGGATGTGTGTGCACCAAGTGGTGACTCAATCACCACCCCCAAGAAAACCATGTTTCCTAAGGTGTTAGTTAATATATTTATTATCTTGCATTCTTCAATATTGGCCAAACCCATCCTGGTTTAGATTTCTGGATGGAGCCAAAAGAGTCCAGGTATCTCCCTCTGTTCTGTACTGGGTACCAAATGGAACATAAAAAATTGCCCAGAGCAGTGTTAAAACACACATCCACAGCATGACTCCTATGTGTCTTGTCCATTGCTTGGGAATAAATAACCAGGAATTTTAAATATATAAGAATACATCCTTCAATAGTATTCTTTGAGGTCAAGTCAATACAATATCTGTATTTGTAGAAGATCTGTTGCCAAAGTAATAAAGCAATTTTGCATCAGAATTTTCTCCTTAGATGTTTTAGGGAAAACATTTTAAAATATTCTATTTTATGTTTCAGATATCACACTTAACATGGTAGTAACAAAAGTATACTTGACACAGCATCATGGTGTGCATCAGGGAGTTCCAGATTCAGGGCTGCAATGGGATGATGGAGCAGTCAGCACATACTAGTAAGGCTGTATCTGCTCTTCCTGATGGTGTTGCTTTGCAGATTGAGGAGCAAACTGTCTCACTATGAAGAAATAATTCACAACACCATGGACCAATATTGCAATGTTTATTGCCATAATACGACTAAATGCATTCACATTAAGGAAAATCTCTTTTGTCATGGTTGAACAGTTTAGGGGCAATTAATGTTATTTTTAAATATAACTATTTTAAAGTTTAAAAAGGACTTTATAGTCAGGTGATTTTTCTTGTAATTGCTATTCTGTTTCAATTTTATAAGAAAAATAAAAGTGAATTATTTCTAACTATTTTTTTGTCTATTTCTCAGTCAAGTAAGTGAATTTTACCCTTAGACCTTGCTTATTAGAAAAGAGGCCTCTCTAGGACAGACAGAAGATGCCATTTATTTACTTTTCTTGGGGGTTGGACATTATTCCAGTTCATTATTAGTTAATAATTGATAGGTAAGTAATACTATCAGCATGTAACAGCACAGATTTTCATATTTGTAAGAAAGGTTGGCTGCTCCTTCCTTGATTGAACAGGTGCCTGTCACTTTCTATCCTTACTCCCATCTGAGAGCCTCTGGGTTGCACAATGTCTGATTTAAGACCTGGCTGTCATGGATGCTTTTAATCAGTCCTTGCTAAAGTTGAGCTTGCATAGAGCCAGAAAGATAAATCAGCTTGTCTGAGTGTAGCTGTCCTTCCCATAAGCCCCCTTTTACTTATGCTTGCTCTTTCCTATCGGACATGTGAGCACAGTGCCCGGCCTCCTGGGCAGCTACTAGCTTCCTCCACAGCACTGTCCTTGCTGTCCAGGATTGCTGAGCGGCCTCTCCACCCGTGATGCTCAGGAAGTCCATCCTGCTGCTTCACCCAGAATGCACACCTCCAGCTCAGTAGCCACCTTCTCTGTGGGAGAATCTGGGCTAGGGCTCTTCCCAGGCCAAGTGAAGATTTATCCTTTCCTCTTCTAGCATCACTGATTTCAACAGCAGCAGCAGCAATCATACTTCTTTAAAAAATTATTTGAGAGGTAAGAGAGAGAGAGAGAGTTCTCACCTGCAGGTCTACTCTTTTTTTTTTTTAAAGAGATTTATTTATTTATTTAAGAGGAAGAGTTACAGACAGATGGAAAGACAAGGAGAGAGATCTTCCATCTGCTGGTTCAC
The DNA here is from genome assembly GCF_033115175.1 of Lepus europaeus. Taxonomy (NCBI): domain Eukaryota; kingdom Metazoa; phylum Chordata; class Mammalia; order Lagomorpha; family Leporidae; genus Lepus; species Lepus europaeus. Next base: position 48,879,255 of record NC_084836.1, on the reverse strand, counting down.
TCCCCAGATGGCTGCAACAGCCGAAGGTTGGCCAATCTAAAGCCTGCAGCCAGGAGCTTCTTATGGGTTTCCCATGCGGGTGCAGGGACCTGAGGACTTGGGCCATCTTCCCTGCTTTCTCAGGCCATTAGGAGGGAGCTGGATTGGAAGAGGAGCAGCTGGGACAAGAACTTGCGCCCATATGGGATGCTGGTGACACAGGCAGAGGCTAACCTACTATGCCACAGCACTGGCTCCAGGTTTACTACTTGAATGACCATAATAACTAAGGCTGAACAAGAGCCTGAGCCAGGATCTAGGAACTCCATGCAGGTTTCTCACGTGAGTGGCAGGAATCCAGCTACCTTTGCCATCACCTGCTGTCTACCTCCCATACCCCCCGACCCTAGTCCAGGAAGGTGTAGTCAGGAAATGGAAGTGTGGGGTATCAAACATGGGAACTCTGGTTTGGGGCTTGGTCCTAACTGCCAGTGTGTGACCAAGCAACAATACATTTCTTTAAACAATTTATTTATATGAGGTGAACAAATTTCATGTATTTCACATATACAGTTTAGAAGCACAGTGATACTTCTCATCCTACCATCCCTCCCATGCTCCCACCCTGTGTCCTTCCTCCTTTTTATTCTTTTAGTTTTCATGATGACATACTTTCAGTTTGTTTTATATTCGTAGGCTTACCCTCCACTAAGTATTCAGCAAATAGTAAGAAGGGAAAAATGCTGTTCCTCAACAGTAGAAACAAGGGCTATGAATAATAATCATTCTTAAAATATAAATTTCACTCATGTACATTACATTTTTTGGTACTCTATTAGTTACCACAGATCAGGGAAAACATGATATTTGTCTTTTTGGGACTGGCTTATTTCACTAATTATAATGGTTTCCAGTTGCATTTGGGTTGTTGCAAAAGGCAGGATTTCATTCATATTTATGTCTAGGTAGTATTCTACAGTGTATATATACCATAATCTATCCAGTCATCGGTTGATGGATGTTTGGGTTGATTCCATAGCTATTGTAAATTGAACTGCACTAAACATGGGGGTACAGTTAACTCTCATGCTGATTTTATTTCCTTTGGGTAAATTCACAGAAGTGGAACAGCTGGGTCATATGGTAGGTCTATTGTCAGTTTTCTGAGGAATCTCCATACTGTCTTCTACAATGACTGTACTAATTTGCATTGCCACCAACAGTGGATTAAGGTATCTTTTCCTCACCAGCATTCATTGTTTGTTGGTTTCTATATGAGAGTCATTCTAACTGGGGTGAGATGAAACCTCACTGAGGTTTTGATTCACAATTCCTTGACGGCTAGTAATCCTGAGCATTTTTCAAGTGTCTGTTGGCCATTTGGATTTCCTCTTGAAAAATGCCTGCTAAGTCCTTTGTCAGTTTCTGAACTGGATTGTTTGTTTTGCTGTTGTTGAGTTTTTTGGGCTCTTCATAGATTCTGAATACTAATCCATTACCAGTTGCATAGCTTGCAAATATTTTCTCCTATTGTGTCAGTTGCTGCGTGACTTTGTTGAGGCTTTCTTTTGTAGTGCAGATGCTTCTTAACGTGATGTAATTCAGTTTGTCTATTTTTGCTTTGATTGCCTGTGCTTCTGTGATCTTTTCCAAGAAGTCTTTGCCTATGCCAATGTCTTCCAGAGTTTCACCAATGTTCTCCTTCAGTAATTTGATGGTATCAGGTCATAGATTTAGACCTTTGATCCATTTTGAGTTCAATTTTATATAAGGGATCTTGTTTCATACTTCTGCATGCAGAGATCCAGTTTTCCCAGCACCATTTGTTGAGGAGACTGGCCTTTTTCCAGGGACTGACTTTAGCCCCTTTGCAAAGATTAGTTGGTTGTAGAGTGTAGATTGATTTCTGGGGTTTCTATTCTGTTCCATTGGTCTCCATGTCTATTTTTGTGTTAATACCAGGCTGTTTTGATTATTACTGCCCTGTAGCACGTCTTGAAACTTAGTATAGTGGTGTCTCTAGTTTTTTGTTGTGTAGGATTGCTTTAGTTATTCTGGGTGTCTTTTATTTCTGTATGTATTTTAGCATCTTTTTTTTTTTTTAGCTCTGAGAAGAATATTATTGGTTTTGATTGGCATAGCATTGAATCTATAAATTGCTTTGGGTAGTATAGATATTTTGATGATATTAATCCTTCCAATCCATGAACATGGAAGATTTTTCTATTTTTTTGTGTCTTCTTCTGTTTCTTTCTTTACTGTTTGTAAGCTTCATTGTATAGATATTTCATTTTCTTTGTCAAATTTATTTTAAGGTTTTTACAATTTTTTATAGGTATTGTGAATGGGACTGATCTTTCAAGTTCTTTCTCAGCCATGGCATTGTTTGTATATACAAAGGCTTTGATTTTTGTGTTTTAATTTTATATCCTACAACTTTACCAGACTTTCTTATGAGTTCCAATATTCTCTTAGTAGAATCTTTTGGTTTGCTTGTATATAAAATTATATCATCTGCAAAGAGGGATAATTTGACTTCCTCCTTTCCAATTTGTATCCCTTTGGTTTCTTTTTCTTGTGTAAAACTTCCAGAACTATATTGAATAGCAGTGATGAAAGTGAGCATCCTTGACTAGTTCTGGATCCTAGTAGAAATGCTTCTAACTTTTCCCCATTCAATAAGATTCTGGCTATGGGTTTGTTATTTATTATCTTGATTGTGTTAAGAAATGTTTCTTCTATACCCAATTTGCTTAAGGTTTTTTATTGTGAAAGGATGTTGTATTTTATCAAATGCTTTCTCTGCATCTATGAAATAATTATATTTTAAAAATTTTTTCACTTTGTTAACATGATGTATAACATTTATTGATTTGTGAATTTTGAATCATCCTTGCATACCAGGGATAAATCCCACTTTGTCCAGGTGAATGATCTTTCTGATGTGTTGCTGAACTTATTTGGCTAGTATTTTGTTGAGGTTTTTTACATCTATGTTCATCAGGCAAATTGGTTTGTATTCTCTTTCTCTGTTGTATCACTTTCCGGTTTAGGAACCAAGGTGCTGCTGGCCTCGTATAGGAATTTGGGAAGAATCCCTCCTTTTCAGATGTTTTGAATTGCTTGAGAAGAATTGAAATTAGTTCTTTCAGTATGTGGTAGAATGCAGCAGTGAAGCCATGTAGTCTTGGGCTCTTCTTTGTTGGGATAGTCTGTACTACTGATTCGGTCTCTATCTTCATTATTGGTCTGTTGAGGTTTTCTATGTCTTCATGACTCAATTTGCATAGATTGTATGTGTCCAGAAATCTATCCATTTCTTCTAGATTCTCCAATACTTTTACCATTACAAGCAAACATGTATAAATCGGCTCCATGTAGGTAGGCACTGTTTTTGAAGTTGCACATGGATGAAGTTATTTAATATTCACTAAGCCCTCTGAGCTTGTGTTCTCCCTCTGAATTTATAGACGAAAAATGAAGCACAGAAAGGTTAAAGAATTTGCGATGGTGACACAGCTGTTGGGAATGGAGCAGCCAGGATTTGAACTTGCTGACTAGTGCCAGTGTCTGTAGGCTTAACCCCTATTGTTATGAAACACTAATGCTAAACAGAAAAGCTCAAATCTTACATGCCTATTGAAATTGAAGAGCTTTCTTCTTGATTTTCTAATTACAAATTTTGTATGAGAATTGAAAGTGATTTTTCTCACTTTGATTGATGGCCCTGTTCTGCCAGAACCCTGCATCCTCTGTGCTGATCAGATGGTCAGGGTTGTGCTATCCCGTTCAGTCCTGGGCCAGGCTTGTCAGAAGCTCACCTTCTCCTTTGATCCTTGGTTGGCCGGCTCCGTACCCCAGGAGGAGGCCTTTCCTGTTTGGCTGTGAGTAAGAAGTTAACCTCACTGCAGTGCAGTAACATGGAGAGGAGATTGCTATGTCGTGTCCTGAGGCAGAACGACCTGTACAGATTGTATGCCCAGAAATCCAGGGCCCACCGTCAACTCTTAGTGTGACTGCCAGCCAGCCACTTAGCCTCCCTGTGTGACAGATGATGAAGTAACACTTTGATCTTGGGAGATGATGTACATACCAAATAGGTCTACTCTTACACAGCCCCTCTTAAATTCATGCGCAGGCTGATGTGCCTCATAAAATCCCAGCACATCTTTCGTTACAAGGCCATGTTCCTAGACCTGGACTCCCAAGTTTTCAAAAATCATATCTTGCCTCATTTTATGTAGCACCTAAAAGCAAAAATAAGCCCTAAAACTTTTTACAGAGTCTTTTGTCTCAAGAGCTCCAAACACTCTAACAGTGCAAATTCTATTTAAAAATCCAATACATTATTTAAAACCTGTGCATTTCGAGACCAAATTTGAGCCTAAGTGCCTACTGGGGCCCTTTTCTTTTAAGCTGTTTCCTGCAGTGAGCTTCAGCTACCCCTCTCCCCTTTTTAAGCAGATTTCTTCCTTTACCACCTCCACCTACCTCCCACCTCTGGCACTCAGGTCTGTCTTTCTTACGTGGTGCCCATAATCCAAAGTTCCCACTTGTAAAGACTCACATATGAATCAAAATTTGTATTTCCTCAGCACCCTGTAGCCAGAGAGAAGTTCGTTATGTACCTTCAGGTGTGGAAGAAATAGATGACCAGGCAGCAGATTTTCAGGGATATTTGCACTTTAAATTATTGAATTTAGGCAAGGAAGTGGTAATTGCTGTCCACCCCTCTTTGCTATAGTGTAGAGAATTACGTCTACAGACGGGCGCAGAAGCAACCACAAGGGAGAAGGGAAAACGGACCTGACATTTCCCACACGTTCTGTTTGACTGGCATCAATCCACTCATCTCCGTGAGGGAGGCAGAATTGTCATCATTATACAAATGGCAATTCCAGGGTTCAGAGAAATCCTAATTTCCCTGAGGTCACAAACTAGGAAATGGCAAAATCAAGAGCTGGTTCAAAGCCGTTACATGACACTGGAAATGAAAAATTGCATACTCGGGTTTCACTTGGATGCCCCTCTATTTGTAGCAGTAGAGCCCAGTTATTCCTTGCTCTGTGCAGTTGAGTTCTGAAAGCAGTCATAGAGCATTTCTCTTGGGCCAGGCTTCTCTAAGCACTGGGAACCCAAAGGTAAACATGGCATGTCCTCTGTCCAGGAGAAGTCTAATGTTTAATAAGTGATAAAATATTTTCTAAAAAGCAAAACTAATGTACAACAGATTAAGGTATAAATGCAATTTAACCTAATATGAACAATAATACCTGGTTGATGGGAACTTATACTTTCAACACATTATTTAAGTACATTGTTTAAGAATTCTAGGATGGGCATTTTAACCTCGTGATTACGATGTCAAGACACCTGCATCCCATATGGCAGTGGCTGAGTTTAAGTCTGACCCATGATTCTAGCTTGCTGATAATGAAGACCTTGGAAGGCAGCAAGTTATGGCTCAAGTAGTTGGGTTCCCTGCCACCCACATGGGAGACCCAGATTGCATTCCTAGCTCCCGCCTTTGCCAGGGTTTAGCCCAGAATGTTGTAGGCATTTGGGGAGTAAACCAGCAATTGGGAGATCTTTTTCTCTCTGTTTCTTTCTCTTATTTTCTCTCTTTCTTCCCTCCCCCCCCTTCTCCATCCTTTCCTTCTTTCCTTTTTCTTTGTTTCTCTGTGTCTCTACCTCAACTAAATTGGTGAATAAAGAAAGAATTCCAAAGGATAGGAATGCTTATGGTCTCAATTTTAAAGAAAAATCTCTAAGGTTACAGTGTCCAATATGCTGAGATTTGACTATTTACATTTGTCAATTAAAACTGAGTAGAGTTATACATTCAGTTGCTCAGTAGCCCTAGATACATTAAGGTTAACATTTTTAAAATTTATTTTTTTTGAGATGCGGAAAGACAGAGGGAGAGATCTTCCATCTGTTAGTTAATTACCCAATTGCTCACAACAGCTGAGGCCAGATCAGACACTAGGAACTCAATCCATGTCTTCCAAATGGATAGCAGGGACCCAAGTACTTGACCCATCATATTCTGCCTCATCATATTCTGCACATTATCAGGAAGCCAAAATTGGTGATGGAGCTGGAACTCCAACCCAAGCACTCCAATATGGGATGCAGGAATTCTGATAGTCTTCTTAACTGGATGCAAGCATGGTAACCAGCAGCTTCTTAACTGCTGGGCTAAATATTTGCTCCAATTTCAAGTGTTAAATAGGCACCTGTACCAAGTGACTATTGTTTTGGGTGGTACAGATACAGAACATTTCCGTCATTGTAGAAACTCCTATTGTATGGTGGTACTTTAAGTAATTTGCTTATAAAAGAATGTGGGAAGGGGCCAGTGCTGTGGCACAGCGGGTTAAAGCCCTGGCCTGCAGTGCCGGCCTCCCATATGGGTGCTGGTTCTAGTCCCAGCTGCTCCTCTTCCGGTCCAGCTCTCTTCTATGGCCTGGGAAAGCAGTGGAGGATGGCCCAAGTCCATGGGCCACTGCTCACACTGGCTTCGGATTCACATGGCTCTGGCTATTGCGGCCATCTGGGGCATGAACCAGCGGATGGAGGACCACTCTCTCTGTCTCTACCTCTCTCTGTAACTCTTTCAAATAAATAATACAAATCTTTTTAAAAAATGTGAGAAATGGGTTTAGGACAGATTCCAGAGTATATGCTTTTAATAATTATGCTATATTACTTCCTTAATTTTAGTGAAATTGGATAGGAGGAGGGAAAATTTGATATCTCTTATAGCTTCGATACATAAGAAATATCTCATAAGTGTAGGGGACCAGTAGTATCAATGGCATTTTCACTACAGTCTTTTAGTGGTTCTTGTAGAACTAAAAACTATTTTGTTCAATCAGGAAATTTTATACTTGCTGCTTATTCTTTTATGGAACCATAAGGTGACTTTTGCTAAGAGTTGTTATAAAATTATGCCTTGTTTACTTTTCAGCCACAGCTCTAATATAGTACCTGGTACATAATAGGGCCGTCATAAACATGCTTGGAACCAAATGTTAAAAAAGATGACTCTCATATCTTTCCATCTCACAAGAATTGGAGTGAGGAAGTGTGACACTAGTGGTTTCCCTTATGATTCCCAGGGGGGAACATAAAGATTTCCTCCAGGGCAACCTCAGATGTTCACTTCCTAAAGAGAAGGCCCCATTTGTGTTTATCTACGCTGTGATTGGTATATAAGAGTTGCCTAAAATCTTATCTGGGCCAGACTTTATAGTATTTTCTCTAAATGAAAGAATCTCTGTTTATGGCTTCAAAGGAAGCACCACAAAAAACTTTCCTCAGTATCGGGTTAATTTCCCCTATCATCTCAGTGCAGTGAAAACAAACCAAGTCACCCACTGGCCATGCATCGCGTGTCTTGGTGTACTAGCCTGGATTACTTGTATTTACCCTTCAAATATTGTGTGAAAACTGGAAAAAAAAATACTGTTTTGGCTCCCAGCTCCTCCTCCTGCTTCTTCTCATCAGGGTGAATGCTCCTTCCCTCCTGCTTGCCTGTCTTCTCTTCTCTGCACGGTTTAGCCAAAGTGTCAGCTTCTGTGTCATTTAGAACAAACCAAATCTATAGACATAAATTTTAAAAGAGAGATGTACTGACCGGGGATGGGAAAGCACACACTGGATGCTCACTCACTGCCTCTTAAAGGCTTTCATTTACAACAAAAATGAAAAAAAAAAAAAAATAAGCGTTGCTCAAGATGTAGTATGAGGAGTCAGCTTTGGAAACTGATAAGCGGAGAAAAATGCAAGACTCATTTTGATTTTGAACTTAACAACCGGGACCCTTATTTCCCCGCAGCAAGATGATTGCAAGTTTCTTAGAATGATTTAAGAATTCCCTGAAGACATTTTGCCCACGCCCCTCCCTGGGCCTATTTTGACAGGCTTTAGAATCCTCCTAACAGGGCTTATCAGAGAAGATTCCAATTTAGAGCAGCAAAAGTCTAGTGTCTGATATCGGTTCTGGCTTTTCTTTTTTTCTAAAAGGAGACATGATGTTTTACAGCGTTAACAGTTTTGAAAGATCCTACATTGCCAGTGAACAGAGCGCTTTTGTGAAAAGGGCTCTGAAAAGCGTTATTCAGGCGAAAATGCATCAGAGGAATGGGAGTTAAAAAGAGGAAAGTTTGCCGATGTAGAGATTGGAGGTAGCATGTGCTGACAGGTGCAATTATAGCCAAATAATTGGCACTTTTAAGAGAGATCTCGAGAGATAACGCAATGGTTGTGGACATCTTGGGGTCCAGCTGTGGATGGTCTGACCAGTGTAGCAGTATCAATCTACTTTATACACAGGGCATAAACAGGGAGATTGGCCCTTTGTAAAATAGGGTGAAATGGAGTGATTTTGGCCCAGCAGACCTTAATTGGTTAAAAAAAAATCTGGAGAGAAAGCGTGGTGGTCTGAATTATCCTTCAGACTCTCCAGAGGCTTCAACCTCTCTTGGCCCCCAGAAATGGTCATCAACCCAGCTTCTGGGTCCTTCAGTCTAAAGAAATTAAAGACAATGTACATTCTCCCGAGTTAATAAGTTGCTTTTATTTCTAACGTTAATAATGTTTGCTCTTCGTTTGGATTATTTCTAGACACTTTGGCTTCCTTTGTCTACAACGTGTCTTAGCCAAAGACAGTGAAAGAGAAGCATGTGGAGTTTATTTTTGAGAATGTTCCACCAAAGTCATAAAAGATAATAACCTTGGTCCTGGTCTTGAATTATGGGAGTGTGAAGCTGTGGCCCCATGACAAGTGAGGTTACTGCACAACTGCATTGACTCTTTGGGAATCTCAGGGTCTGCATGAGGATGGAGTTGTGAGCAGGGTGTGAACTCGCAAAATAACAGTGTTTCAGCTTACAGCAGTGCAAAGGGGATCCCTAACACTCCATCAAAGATTCTGTTATGTATCTTGCTTCAGGCTTTTGCTCTTAATGAAACAATATAACTTATTCTATATTGTGTGATTTTTTTCCTTACAAATTTCTAATTTCTTTTATTCTCTTCCATGTGTGGGTTGGTTACTTAGTCATTGTAAACCTGTTAAAAGTTCTTAGGTTGGCTAGTGAGTTACAGTTTTATAATGACACCTTAACTGAAAATCCAAGTGATAACTCTTTTTCTACTGTAGAGAACTGATTCCTTAATGTCTTTGGAGGGCTAGTGTTTTCCTCCCTCTGGCCTTAACTGCTGATTTTTTGCTTTAAGTTTTATGAATACGCTTTAGGACTTCATATGTAGGTTCACAGATGTAAGACTTTCATCTGCACCAGCCTTTTTCAGATACTCAAACTCAAAAGTAAATCTTGTGCTGCACCAAGAATCCACCAGCACTGTGCTCGTGACCGCTTTTCTTCCATAACACAGTGAAAACGCACTATAATTGTACTTTCAGTTTCTGCTCACCTTGTTTATTTATACCATGACCTGATAACATCTTCAGCCTTTTCGTAGAGTTTGACATCTGGTCTAATTTGAAATTACAGTACTTACATGATAGAGATATTCAGAGTTTTCCATGGTGGGCCTCTTGATTTTAATTCCATGCGGGCTGGATGAGCTCTTAAAAAATTGCTGACAAGAGTGTGTCTCGAGATTCCATTCCTTGCACTGAAGCACTAGACTTATTACTGAATTAAATGTACATGAAAGAGTAATTAGCTACCTATTTACTTTCAGTCATTATCTCTCATGTTCTCCAGGATCATGATATAATTTTAGTGAAATTAAACTTTAACAGCACAAAATTACATGATCACATTCAGTTTTATCTTTTTTTATGTTTTAAAAAAGTTGACACATAGTTGTTATATCTATGGGGTATAGTGTGGCATTCCAATATATGAATACAGTATTAATGACAAGATCAGAGCAGTGGCATATTTATTGCCTTAGACATATATCCTTTCTTTACATTAGGAACATTAAAAATCACGTCTATCAGCTATTTCGAAATAGTCAACTGTTGTTAACCATAGTTATCCTACTGTGCTGAGGAATGGTAGAAGTTATTTCTCCTATCCACCTGCACCCTGTCCCCATGAATCATTCTCCCTCCACCCTTCCCTCACCCACACCTTTCCTGGGCTCAGTAACCACTCTTCTGTTCTTTACGTCTTTGTGATCAACATTTTGGCTTCCACATGGAAGCAAAATCATGCATGACATTTTCTGTACATGACATTTCATTGAACATAATGTCCTCCTGTTCCACCCATATTATTGTAAATGACAGAGGCTTTTATTCTTTTTTATGGCTGAGTAATATACCATTGTGTTTATATCCCATTTTCTGTATCCATTCTTTCCCTGCTGGATACCTCAGTAGCTTCCATAGCTTGGCTTCTGTGAATAGCTCAGCTTGAGTTTTAAGTGCTATTTAATTGCTTGAAGTCTCCCAGGAGAGCTTCTAGCACTATCAGTTAGGAAATGCAGCTCAACCATGGCTGTCTCATTGTCATCTGGAGACCTTAAAAAGAAATGATCAGGTCTATCTTGCAGAGCTTGATTGAATGACTTGGTCTTAGGTGGGGGTCTCATCATTTGGGATTTTTTAAAAAGATCCCCAGGTGATTTGAAGAGCTGAGAACCAGAGTAGCAGGAAGAGCCTTGGATCATACTGACTACATTTTTACTTCCATTACTAGCTTGGTTAGAAAGTCTCCCTACGGCCTATGTCATGACCAGTCCCCACCCACTTCTCATTTATGCCATATCACCAAATAAAAACAGAGAGCAGAATAAACAACTTTAGAGTCAGAAGAATTTGATTTCAAATTTTGCCTCTGTCTTTTACTAAAAGTGTGATTGTCCCTTTGGATAAACTTAAAAGTGTTCTGAATTTTAGTTTCTCCATTTGTCACATGGGAATAATAGACTTCCTTGCAAATGAAGATAAATTATTATGATATGATAGCATTTAGTACAGACTTGGTACTTAATAGGAGTCAGCATAAGTTCTCTTCCCTCCTTCTTTTTCACTTCATCTTAGGTAAAATGAGGGACATGGATAAAATTTAAATACCATTTATGTCCTAAAATCCCGTGAATATGATTTTCTGCCTTAAACAATGTGATTGGAGAATAACCGCCACAATTCTTTTCTACAGTCAGTTTATGTGCAAAGAAGGAGGTCATTGTCACAGAGTTGACAGAGGATACATTTGGACTTTCTTGAATATCTTCTCCACATATTCTCATGTGACTACCCTTTCAATCTGACATGCCTCTCATGGGGCTGGCCAAGACTGAGGATATGGTATAGTTGTGGGAACAGGATTTTTTGATTGATGGATGCCATCTGTTTGATGTGGACATCAATCTGTACCCTTGATCATCAGTCAGTTGTTTTAATTATATGACCATCCAACCTACTTTATATTTGTGGCAATGGTGATAACACCTGATGTTTATATTACAGCACCTATTTTAATTGATATACTTCAGAGGAGCACAGGTGAAATCAGCAACATGTTTCAATTACTACCTGGCTAATTAGCTTTTGTCAAGAAAATAAAATGTTGCTGCATCTCAATCTATTCCCAGAGAGTTATAGGGGAATTCATTGAGATAGTTTGGCATCAGGGACCAGTGACTCAGACACATCCTTGTCCTTTGCCTACTTAGCCATCTCTGAATGGACACTCAAGCCAATGAGAGAGGCTTGAAGCTTCTGTGATCACTAGTTCAGGCTAACCAAAGCAGAGAATTGGGAGAGTCTTCCAAAGAACTGTCTCGCAGGAGTTACTTGTGTTAGAGAAATTGTGGGAAAAGCCACTTGATGGTGACAATGTGATTCCCTTCTGTTTCCCAGTGCCTTGAAATGTACCATGGATGCAATGGAGCATAAAGGTTAAAAGCAAGAGTTAGAACATCCTGACAGCCAATCCAGTTGTTGAATTCATCACTGTTAGGGCGAAGTTACAACAAATTTAAATACCCTAGCTGGCTTTGATTCATGATTCTAGAATCAGACAGCCCTCAGAACCAGACCGCATTCAAAGAAGTCTGGGACTGCATTGTGATCAGATAGCACTTATGGACAGAAAACAGAAGTGACAGACAGCGTAGTTGGTTACAGCTGGGCATTTTGCCTTACTTGAATCAACTGGCCAACTGCAAGTGAAGCTCAGCTGCTATGATTAACTAAGATGGCTATGTGTTACCAGAGTATACTCCTCATTAGGTATTCAGTTATTTTATATGTTAAGTTAGATTGCAATTTGTTACCCAAGTACTCGAGTATAGAGGCATCCTGAGGCCCAAATTTAATTTAGTTTAACAGTATCTACAGCAAGAATCAGCTGTAGATACTATAGATTAAACTTTTTATGTAAAAGGCCAGTTAGTAATGACTTTAGGATTTTCATGCCACATGATCTCACTTACATCTACTTCACTCTGCAGTTGTGGTGTGGCCAAAAGTGGCCTTAGACAAAATGTAAATGAATGAGCATGGCTGTGTTCCAATAAAACATTACTTACAAAAACAGACATGGGTCAGATTCGAACTGTGCCTGTAGTTAACCTACCTCTGATGTACAGGGGATTTTAACTAGTAAATTACTTCAGTTCTCTAAGATTGTCTTGAGGATTAAAACACATTATGTATACCATAAGATATTACAATGTGCTTAGCTAATAGCAAGTACTTGAAAATAATTGCTTTGATTTTATTAGAAAATACCATATATCATAAAAATTTTAAAAAAAATTTTTTTTGACAGGCAGAGTGGACAGTAGAGGGAGACAGAGAGAAAGGTCTTCCTTTGCCGTTGGTTCACCCTCCAATGGCCACCGCGGTAGGTGCGCTGCTGTCGGCGCACCACACTGATCCGATGACAGGAGCCAGGTGCTTCTCCTGGTCTCCCATGGGGTGCAGGGCCCAAGGACTTGGGCCATCCTTCACTGCACTCCCTGGCCACAGCAGAGAGCTGGCCTGGAAGAGGGGCAACTGGGACAGGATCGGTGCCCTGACCGGGACTAGAACCCGGTGTGCCGGCGCCGCAAGGCGGAGGATTAGCCTAGTGAGCCGCGGCGCCGGCCTATATATCATAAAATTTAAGTGCTATTGAATGTAAGATGCATCTGAATTTCAGAAATGCTGAAGTACGATTAAAAAGCTTGGAATTGATGAGATATGGTAACAGTAATTAATTTTACTGCCGAGGTATATTTAGGAGTTTAAGCCTTGCTCTTTCAGTGACTGTTTAAACCTCTTGTTTAACGTGACACTGTGATGTTTTCTTTGTCAGAGACACATGCCATGAACTTTTGGGACACGTCCCCCTACTGGCGGATCCTAAATTTGCTCAATTTTCACAAGAAATAGGACTGGCGTCTCTGGGAGCATCAGATGAAGATGTTCAGAAACTGGCCACGGTGAGTTCATTTGCAACTTAAAAAATGTTCTAATTATGTCTATTTGTAGGGTAAAGAAAACTTCAGAGTTGTTTTTGCTGTAGTTTATTTTTGTATCATCTGATACTTTGTATTTTCATGTTAATGTGATATTAATACAAAGAGAAGATATTCAGTGCAGCTCATTGATACAATTCTAAGAATATTACTTTCTTTCCTTTCCTTTTTTTGGACATAATGTTTTTACTTTACATTTTAGTCAAGGCCTAATTCTCCACTAAGTAGAGTTCATAAAGTAAAAAGTATAGGCAATGGCTATAAACAATAATCAAATGATGGTCATTTCACTTATGTAGAGTAAATTTTAAAATAATCACAGATCAATAAGAAATATAGTAGTATGAATTATAGACAAATGTTCTGGAGAGAGCAGGCTAACCCTCCCCTTTCCCATTTGTGTTCTTTTGAAGCAAAGTGAATTCTTGACTTGTTGGCCACAAAAATATTTTTATTTTATCTTTCTCATTCAGGGCCAGCTAGATAGTAAATATTTCAGGTTCTCCAACCATAAGATATTTTTCTAAATTACTCCACTTCACCACTGTGGTACAAAAGCAACCACAGGAGATACAGAAATGAATGAATGTGGCTGCACTCCCATAAAACTTTATTTACAAAAGATGGTAGTGGGTCAGACTTGGTGTGTGTGTTATAGTTTGCTGACACTGTAGAAATATTAGTAATAGTAAAAGGTATATATTTATGATAAAGTAGGGTTTGTACTAGGTTATCTGTTTGGTTGAGGTGATTGTAGCCACATATAAGAATCTCAAGCTCAGCAGTTCTTCTAAGATCAAAACAGAAAAGGACTTACTAGATGCAATGGAATCAGCAAGGTTTTCCTGAAAACAAGCAGTATGAGAGCAAAGGTGTGACTCTGGCTGCTACCTTTAAGATGCTGAAGAGCAAGTTCACATGCCTTACCTTAGCCACCTTCAGAAGAGTCCAGGAAAGGAAAGAACAATCTCACTTTCCTATAGGCACCAGCCTGTTAGCCTAAATGAGCAAGGTGACCAGGAGAAGAACAAGGGATCTTAAACTGTCTGCATTTTGCATAGCTGCAAGGTGTCCGGCGCATAACAAATCTTCCCAGGCAGACGAATCAATTAATTCACAAGGCTTTTATTGGAATTCCACTCCTGGGCGAGGTTCCCGGGTCCCAACAGAGCGGGGGCCAGGGAAGTCGCGCGTCAGAGATTGGGAGGGCTCCTTTTATAGATTCAGGGCATGGGGGTTAAAGGTTGAGGTGGGTCTGATCCTCATTGGTTGACCTTTAGGCACCCGCGAGGACCTTGACAAGGACTTTTCTTCCCCGGAAGTGTAGGCCTTCCCTCCTTGCGGATCCCAAAGCTACCCATAGCTACACACAGCAACTTTCCAATATGTAGCAATAAGTACCCCCAAGAAATAAGTTGTATCCTGGATTTCTTAGGACATACAGTGCTTTTAGCATCTTTTCTATGTCTGTCTTTTAATAGAAAGACGAGAACTGAGGAATGTTTCTCTCCCGAAGGAGCAGCAGTGGTGCAGGAGCCATCTAGGTGGCAAGGACTCTGCTGGTGGGGACGGCAGTGACCTCGGGAGACACTGACTCTTGTGCAGCAGGAGGCTGCTCCTCAGCCCCCAGTGATGGTTGTTAGCATGGACATGGCGTTTTATATTGCCAGATCTTCCAAATTTTTGAGAGAGATTGGTTATCAAGAGTTCTAAATGAAATTGAGTTATTTAAGAATTTTGGCTCATTAAAAATCCCACCATTATGAGCTGAGGAAAATATATTTGTAGACTGAATCTGGATCTTGACTTCCGATTTGTAACCTCTACTGTAGGAATTACATATATTTTTTAAAGAGTTTTTTTTTTTTTTATTTGAAAGGTAGAGTTATAGTGAGAGAGACAGAGAGATAGGTCAATCCCCAAATGGCTGCAATGCTAGGAGCTGAACCGATCCAAAGCCAGGAGTCAGGAGCTTCTTTCCAGTCTCCCATGCAGGTGCAGGGGCCCAAGGACTTGGGCCATCTTCTGCTGCTTTCCCAGGCCATAAGCAGAGAGCTGGATGGGAAGAGGAGCAGCCGGGACACGAACCTTTGTTCATAGGGGATGCTGGTGCCACAGGTGGAGGCTTAGCCTCCTACACCACAGTACCAGCCTCAGGAATTACATTTTATGTGTATGAGTTACCTAGTCCTATATGATACATTATCCCAAAACTTGGTGGCTTAAAACAACAAACACTTATTTGTCTCACAACTTCTATGATTGGGAATTTGAAAGCTGCTTAAAAAGTGTTTTTTTGTTGCTTTTTATTTTTCCTCCAAAGAAATATTTTATTTAAGGCATATAAACTTCATGCATTTCATAAGTACAACCTTTGGAATATAGTGATTCTTCCCACCATACCCGCCCTCCCACCCACACTCCCACCCGTCATCCTCCTCTCTCTCCCATTCCCGGTCCGCTTCTCCACTAAGGTCCATTTTCAATTAGCTTTATACACAGAAGACCAACTTTATATTAAGTAAAGAGTGAAGCAATTTACATGAAAAAAAAACCCCAAAAGACTGTTCCTCAACAGTTGAGACAAGGGGGCTGTTCAAAGTCTCTGCACTGAGTGGTTTAGACACAGAGACTCTCATGAGTTTGCAGTCAAGATGTCAGCCGGGCCTGTGGTTGGTCGAAAGTTTGGGACTCTGCTTCCAAGACAGCTCACTCATGTGGTTATTGGCGGGAGGCCCTAGTTCCTCCCCATGTGGGCCTCCCCATAGGCTACTTGAGTGGTGTTTATGATTTGGTTACTGGCTTCCCCTATAGAAAATGATGAGAGAGAAGGAGAGAAATGAGGGTATGGGGGGTGGGGGGGGGAGAGAGAGAGAGAGAGAGAGAGAGAGAGAGAGAAAAGAGCAGAGGCAGAGAGAGAGAGAAGGAAGAGATTTTGCCTTTTGTGACTTGATCAATGACTGTAAACATATTCTATCCATTAGAGGGGACTCGCTCCAGACCATACTCAAAGGGAGAGGAATTATCTTCTGCCTTTTGGAAAAAGGAATGTCAAAGTATTTGTGGACATATTTGAAAACCACCACACCATGAGTCCTATTATTCAGTTCTCAAACCTTGACTCTGGCTTTAAAGCCCATGATTTGGAAACCCTGGAAATTGTCTGGCTTTATTATAGCACTGTCCCAGCACTATGCGACTTGTTCCCTTGACCAGAGAGGAAAATACTGCTTACTCGTCTGACTCTCAACAGTCGCAAACCCAAATTCAACTCTGCCAGGCTCTGGAACTGCCTCTGTGTGCGTGCCCGTGAGCGCAGTGTGGAGGTACATCTAACCAAGGAGAAGGGATAGGCAGGAGTTAATGAATGAGCATTGCTAGGGTCTGAGTACAGTTTGTTCCCTCTGAAACTCAGGTTGAAATTTCATTGGTATTTTGCAGTGTTTGCAGGAGGGACCTTTAAGAAGGCATCAGGTCCTTGAGAGGGATTACAGGGTTCCTGTGGGCCAGGGCTAATTCTTGCAGGGCTGGGTTGGTTACTGTGAGAGCAGGTTCTTAGGGTATGAGGCCCTCACGTATTGCCACTTCTGTATCACCTGGTTGCCCTTCCACTGCCCACTGTGAGTGGAGGCAACACAAGGCCCTCGCTGGCACCGTACTCTTGGACAGCCTCCAGAACCATGAGCCAAGAAAATCCTCCTTCCTTATAAATGACCCAGTCTCAGGTATTCCCTTACAGCCACAGGGAACGGGCTGTAGCATGAACGTAGGGAATTCTTACAAGTGCTCTTATTCCTTTTTAAACAGCACTGGCACGGATGCAGATTTATTGTCCTTTAGTTTTACACTGTACCAAGTGATGATCCATGAATTCCATCATTCAGACTGTTTTTAAGGAAAAGGACATACTTCTCACATTTTGGAACATTACAGCTCAGAGGGATAAAAGTAAGGTTTTCCACAGGAAAGAAAGTTTGTGCTGAGCCTCGAAGACGAGAAAGCACTAGTCACGTTGGGAAGAGGGCAAGGAGGAACAGAGGATAGTTTCTGTCCGAGTCAGACATTTCTCTGGTTTGGCAAAACCGGGTTCCTTTCTGGAGCTCTCAGGGGGAATCTGCTTTTCTCAGCTTCCAGAGGCTGCCCACATTCCCTAGCTCAAGACCCCCCTTCCTGTGTCTTTAAAGCCAGCAATGTTGCGTCTCTCTAATGTTTCTTCTGTCTTCACATCTCTAAGATGGCTGGGAAATGTTCTTCTCTTCTAAGTGTTTATGTGATGAGATTGGACCCACCTGGATGATTCTTGCTACTCTTCCCATTTTAGATCTGTACCTTTACCAAATGCAAAGGGAACTTATTCATATAAGTTGTTGAGATTAGGGCATGTACATCTTTGGGGACCATTATTCTTCATTTCTACTTTTCTACTTGCAAGCAAAACCCCTAATGATTGTTCCTTGAAATCTATTTTACCAGAGCCAGCAACTTGGTAGGATGGTTTTTTAAAGGAGCTTAAAAATTTATTTATTTGAAACACACATGAATCTTCCATCTGGTGGTTTATTCTCCAAATGCCCACAGTAGTCAGGGATGGATCAGACTGAAGCCAGGAGTTGAGAACTGTAAGTGGGTTTCCCCACTGGGTGGCAGGGACTAAAGTACTTGAACCATTATCTGCTGCCTCCCGGGGTGCACATGATCAGAAATCTGGATTTGGACGTGGAGCCAGGACTTGAACCCAAGCACTCCAATATGGCATGTGATCATCTCAAGGGGTGTCTTAACCACTGGGTCAAATGCCTGTCCTCTTTAAGCACTTAGTTCCTTCATGTGATTCCAATATCTTTGACTTTGGATTGCCTTAGTTCCAAGGGATAAAACACTCTATCTGGTAAAGATCAATAGGTGATTAGTCATGTTTTCCTCTTTGCTTCCTCTTCCCTCTTTTTTTGGTGTCTTTCCTGGAATATGTTTACTTTTCTGCAAAAGCCAATTCAAAGCAACACTCCAAAATGGCTAAGTAATCCTAGATACTGTGAGGTAGGGCTAATGAAAAGACAAAGAGGTAAGACTTGCTTCAATGAACTCAGAATCCAGTACACGAAAATAGAGAAAACTGGAGTCTATATCATTTTTTATTTGTATCTATGAACAGATATATAAGGGAAGGGGACTTAAGGGGAGTTTTCCCAGCATGTTTGAGTTTTGATTTCCGTGTTGGAGAATGGCATGTTGAACTGGGGGCAAGGGCCAGAAGAGATGGTCTTCTCTATGGAGGAGACACTGATGACCTATGAGGCTGTGTTAGGCATCCATAAAGAAGGCCGACCTGCCTGTCATCCTTAGAGTGGTTTTGACAGAACAAAACAAGAGAGTGTAAACTTGCAAAAGACTTTAATGCAAAAGATTCAGAATCTCTTCTAAGTGAAATGGAGAGTTTATGAGCATGCGTATCTTACCACAGTTTAAACATTATCTCATTTCTCTTTTCTTGAGATCGCTCAGATGGTTTCTATCCCCATTCCAAGTCTCCCACTTTCTGTCTCTTACAAGCTTTGCAGTTCCAATTCTTTCCAAGTTTTAATTGGAAAAGGGCTTTACAGACTAAAGAGAAATTTGGAAGGATTTTTTTTTTTCTGGTGTGATACGAACCTGGGGAGAAGGGCGGACTCACAGTGTGAGGAGGCTGGGATGATTTTTCCTGAAATGACACTAAGACTGTTGATTTCTAGAGGCACGCTGCATCCCCCAGTGAAAAGCAGAAGGGAAAACAGCCAGAAGATGGTCTTGAAAGGAAGCAGAATTAGGTTCCATCCAGCTGATTTCAAAGTAAACCTGTAATAAATAACCTGTTGGAGAGCATGCATATTAATAACCCTCAGGCCGTAAGCTGGAGCTGCAAGGCTAATTTAGTGACTGAGAGATTAAGAGTTGAAGCCTTACGGGCAGGGGTAAAAGTAAAAAGTTCTATGGGGAGGGTGTTCGTGGTGGCAAGCCAGGTCAGATGAGAAATAGAGGCCTTCTGAAGTACTAGAGGCAAATGAGAGATGAGATGCACAAAAGGAGGAAAATCCATGGAGAGCACAAATGGAAAGCCACGAAATCGCCACTTACGCAGAACGGTAAGACAGGCTGTATTAGTCTTTTACTCCAGGTGAGATTTATATTATTAATGACTCTGTGTATAGAGGCCTGTTTTTCCCTGTTTAGTGAATTTAAGCACTTATGAAAAAGAGAGTCATGCTTAGTGGAAGCAGACACTTAATAACTTTCTGTGATGCCTACAAATCCATCTCAGGGAAGAAACAACCTCTGCTAGGACTAATTGGCTCTGACAAACTCAGTTTTGTCCAAAGCAGCTTTTGAACTTCTGGGTCTGATTTTCAAAGGGTCTGGGCTATCCTGCCTATATTGCTGTATTTCTGCATGATATTTATTTTGACATTGTAATCATGCTCAGTTTTGAGAATGAGACTGTGTGCTGGTTTATATGGGCAGTGGTTTCTATGCCCTGGGAACCATTTCAGTGAAACTCTTTTTTTAATCTAAGAAATTGATGGTGATGCTTGGAAAATGAATTTCAAATGCATTGTTAGGCATAAGTAATTTGCCTGGTGGATAATGAATAAAGCCACTAGTTTTGGTAGCCATATTCTTTTCATACTCCTCACAGATGTCTGAGGTCTGTGCATGATAGATATGCAAAAAATATTCCCAGTAAGGGCTACTTAGATTGTGTTATTATTTTGAGACTAGTCAATTCTCTCCATGGTACTGGCTAATGTGGATTTAATAAATGAATGAGAATGTTAGGGGTTGCAAGCTTAAATGCCTTGAGTGGCAAGGAAGGTAGCAAAGACATGTGAAGTAGCCAGATACAAGTTTTAAGGAGTAGTAGAGCTTGTAGATTACTGGAAAATGTATATTATGCTTGAAAGGCTTCAGATTACAAATTTAAAACAAAACAAAAGCTTCTTTGCAGATCATTTCTATAAGCTGCAAAGACCAGGTTCCCAGTCACCAGCCCTTGTCTCTGAAGTTAGATTGTTTTTAAAGATTTATTTATTTATTTGAAAGGTAGAGTTAGAAGGAGACACACACACACACATACACACACAGAGCACGAGCGAGCTTCCATCTGCTGATTCACTCTGGTTTACTCCCCCAGATGGCCACAATGGCCATGGCTGAGCGAAGACAACGCCAGGAGCCAGGAGCTTCATCCAGGAGCTTCATCCAGGTCTCTCACATGGGTCTCAGGGGTCCAAGCACTTGGGCCATCTTTCACTGTTTTTCCCAGGCCATTAGCAGGGAGCTTGATGGAAAGTGGAGTGGCCGGGACACAAACTGAAGTCCATATGGAATGCTGGCATCACCGGTGGTAGACTCATACATTACGCCAAAATGCTGGCCCCCTCTGAAGTTAGATTTTACAATAGATCATTCCAGCCTTGAGGGACAAGTCCATGCTAGATTCAACTTTATATCACTTTGTACCTTCTCAATTACTGTTGCTGGATGACAGAATGTTTCCTAAGAAAAAATGACCAATGTGCTTGCGAGAGAAGAATCTTACTTCAGTTGAGAGGTGAACTAGTTTTGAATTACAATTTGAAACATTAATAAACATGACTCACATGTATGCACTGAACATGTGTCAAAAGATTCCTTTAACTCTTTTTAAAAAAAAATTTATTTATTTGAAAGAGTTACACAGTTACACACAGAGAGAAGGAGAGATAGAGAGATAGAGATAGAGAGAGAGAGGCAGAGAGAGAGGTCTTCCATCTGCTGGTTCACTCTCCAACTGGCTGCAATGGCCGGAGCTGTGTCGATCTGAAGCCAGGATCCAGGAGCTTCTTCTGGGTCTCCCATGCGAGTGCAGGGGCCCAAGGACCTGGGCCATCGTCTACTGCTTTCCCAGGCCATAGCAGGGAGTTGGATCATAAGTGAAGCAGCTGGGACTAGGACTGGTGTCCATATGGGATGCCAGCACTGCAGGCCAGGGCATTAACACACTGCACCTCAGTGCCAGCCCCTCCTTTAACTCTTTAATGAAGGGAAACATGATGGTAAATCCAGTTGAAAGAAGAATTTGAGGTCAGCTCCGTGGCTCAATAGGCTAATCCTCTGCCTGCAGGGCCGGCACACCAGGTTCTAGTCCCAGTCGGGGCACCGGATTCTGTCCCAGTTGCCCCCTTCCAGGCCAGCTCTCTGCTGTGGCCCAGGAGTGCAGTGGAGGATGGCCCAAGTGCTTGGGGCCCTGCACCCACATGGGAGACCAGGAGAAGCACCTGGCTCCTGGCTTCGGATCAGCGCAGTGTGCCAGCTGTAGCGTGTCAGCCGCAGTGGCCATTGGAGAGTGAACCAACGGCAAAGGAAGACCTTTCTCTCTGTCTCTCTCTCTCACTGTCCACTCTGCCTGTCAAAAAAAAAAAAAAAAATTGAGGTACTGAAAAACAGTCACTCAAAGAAGAAGGAATCCTAGAATTATTTGTACAATGACTATTGTCCCACAGGGCAAGAAAACCAGAACCTTGAGGTTGTATTTTCTATTTTTTTCTACTAAACAGAAATCATTTACATGAATTGTAATAGACAAAAATAATTAGCAATTTGTCAATCTTCCCTCGTTGGCATTTCACTTGGCAGTGCATAGGAGGTCATCAAAAATTCCATCTCCTAAATCAGAGCTTTTCTAACCGGGTGTGTACACAGTCACCCGGGGATCTTGTGGAAATGCATTCTGGGTCAGAGGAGGTCTGGTGTGTGGCCTGAGGTTCTTCATTTCTGACAAGATCTCAGGTGGTGGTGATGCTGCTCAGAGGGGATCCACCCTCTGGGGATAGAAGCAGGGACATTTTCCACAAGGAGGTCTGTTAGACTGTTCAAGTATGTGTTTCCAGAGACACACAGTAGCTTTTCAGCCTTACCTCCGTATTTTGAATAGCTTTTCTGAAAACTGGATTAATAAGGTAGTGTCAGAGCAGTACAGGGCTGTGGGAGATGAGTTTGCTCAGGACTTACTCATTCAAGGTCTGAACATGGAATTTGCAGCCGTGAGAGCTGGTCCCTGCTTCCGTTTTGTGTATCTGCTCTCACTCTCCTTGTTCATCTGCTGTTTTTTCCATATGACTTATATGATTTGTTTTTACTGGGGTGCACAAACAGAAATTTACTGATCAAGTGAATTTAGGAACTAATCCTAAAAAAATATTGATTTCTTTTTCCCCAAATGTTAGGAAATGTAAAGGGGCATTTTTTAACCAAAGGGTGCGTCCCATCTTATGATGCAGATGGCTTTAATTCAGTCCATTCATTTCTGACATCATAAAGGCATCTGAAACAGACAAAGCCGTGCATCATCTGTAGGAGAAAGCAATCAGGACGAATACACTGCAGATGTTTTCCAAGCAGAATAAATCAGCCTCTGGCCCAGTTGGAATTTTCCCTCTGCTGAGAGTTTTAGGTCATGCATTTGGTTCTGTTGACCCAGAAACGTGTTTACCTTCACTTTCTGATGGAAGGGGATTCTGCCAGAGTCTTGATAATGCTGATGCCAGGAAGTACTGGTTAAGGGTGAGGGAGGAGACCAGCCTTTCCCAGAACACTAGCCTCACAAAATGTTATCCCGAGCTCTGTCATTCAAGACAGGATGTGTGAAAATTAGGGAAACACTGGCTTAAATAAACAACTTTATTTCAAAGTGTAGGACTTTTTAGGACCTTTAGTAATATGCTGATTTCCCCAAAATGCTAAAAGGGTTTTTTTTTTTTAAAAAAAGATTTATTTATTTATTTGAAAGGCAGAATTAGAGAGAGGAAAACTCAGGGACAGAGAGAGATCTTCCATCCACTGGTTCGCTCCAAATGGTGCTGGGCCAATCCACAGCTAAGAGCCAGGAGTTTCCTCTGGCTCCTCATGGGTGCACGTGCTCAAGCCCTTGGGCCATCTTCTGCTGCTTTCCCAGGCCATAGCAGAGAACTGGATTGGAAGTAGAGCAGGTGGGTTTTGGACTGGTGCCCATATGGGATGCTGGCACTGCAGGCGATGGCTTTACCTACTAGGCCACAGCACCATCCCCTAACAAGGTTATTTTTTAAATGTATCATATGTCCTTCATTCTAGTATGGCATTGATTGTTAAAATATTTTTCATTGAACAGTGGCTTTTTTTGTTTGTTTTTCTTGTTAAAGGGAAAAAAAACATTCAGCTAGCAAATTTTTTGACATTGTAAGAGTTAAGTTCATTTTGGAAATGTTAAAATGTGAAAAAAGTAGAGAATTAAGAAAATACATTAAATGGAACCAGTCTCTCTTTATGGAATCCACATTACCATCCCAGGCTATTAATATTCCAAGGAGCACAGTTTGGGAAACACAGTCTAAAACTGTTTTCTGAAAGGGTGAATTTGTTGTGAGCTGAGACCTGATCAGCTAAATTTTATTTATTTATTTTTTCAGGAAAGAATTGTCAGGAAACTAACACTAAAGAGTTTTGTGTGTTCTTTCCTTTATCAAAACAATTTATTTGCACTAAGAGTTTGTATTGACTGGCATTTTTGATGGTCGTAAATCAAGTGTATTTGAATTCCCAGGCATAACCAATACTTTCTCATGTTGACAATGGTAATGAAATGTACAGTCTTAAGCTAATAGTCAACTGTAATTCACATTATAAATATAACTGAATTGCTAATTCACATGTTCCTAATTGCCAAGGACATTAGCGTGTTTCTTGGTCTCTTATCTTTATCTATCTGACTGGGGGCAGGGAACCTTTGGATACTGAAAGATTTATGGCCAGCTATAATTCCTTCTGAACATGGATGACGTTAAAAATGACCATCTTAGTGTCTCTACAGAAAGCTTGAAACAAGCTCCAGGCTTATTTATTCCATGTAGAGTCTTTGAACTACTTTAGCTCTTTGGATCGTTTGATACAAAGCTGACAAAAGGCTAAAAGAAATGCACTGGTATAATTCTTAATTGAGATGTTTGGATGGATGATCAGTTTGTGTGTTATTCCTAAGAGCAAATTAATGAAAAGTTAATAATATCTATTCCAACTCATTACATTTACTTTTATATCTGCCGTCAATATAGAAAAGCAGTAGCAAGTTGCAAGAAACTCTAATTCTTAACTAGCCCCATTAAACTTAACTTTTGTCCTTTTTAAATTGTTTTCACTGCTACTTTCCTTTGGTCTTATTTTTATTTTAAGAAAAATTGATGTATTTATTTGAAAGTCAAAATGACACAGAGAAAGACAGGGCCGGGGGGACAGAGGAAGAGTGTGATCTTCCCTCCACTGCAGTTATATGGTTCATTTCCCATATACCTGCAACAACCTGGGCTGGCAGGAACTCCATTTGGTTCTTCTATGTGGATGGCAGGAACCCAAGTACTTGGGCCATCATCTGTTACCCCGAAGGAGCAGGAGCAGAAAGCTGGATCATAAGTGGAGTGGCTGGGACTTGAATTGGCACCCTGTGATACTATGTCATTGTCATTGTCTCAAGTGGTGGCTTAACCTGCTGCACTACAATGCCAGTGTAAGGTTGAGACCTTAGGTTGACACCAAGTTAAAACCAAGACTACTTGGCCTTTTTTTTTTTTTTTTTTTAAACTGGGTGCTCCAAGGCCTCATTACTTATGAAAGACTTTCCTTTGAGAACATTTAACATTGCAGTCCAGGCTGTTTTGCGTTGTCTCTGTGTGTGTGTGTTTTCCTTGTGATATTTCTTGTTGCCATTAATGGGTGTTTGCCATCTAACCACAGTTATTTAGAATTAAAAAAAAAAACAGGCCTTACATTTCCTGCTATGTTTAAAAACAAATCTATCTACAATCTGGAGGAGCCGTCCATTTTTATAGCTCAGATCTTTCCTTGTCATTTATAACTGTACCCTAGGGGCTTCAGAGACCGAGCATGTAACTGCAGATGAGAACTACAACACAACAAAGCAGACACATCGTAGGTGTTTGAAATCTCATGAAAACAGAGCTGACTGGTAGCTCTTCCTTTTCTGTGTGCTGGCGGCAGACCCACCCTGCTGGGTACCTACTTTGTTGTATCTGCTTGGTACCTTCATCATCAGCAGCTGGGATCTCAGCACTCATCAGCATTTGATGGAGATGCTACTTGGGATGCTTGAAGGACAGTGTATGGTGTGGTGCCATATAGTGAAAAGAGCCTGAACTTTAAATTAGCACAGCTGAGTTTGAGTGCCAGCATTGTTACTTCCCAACCTGTGATCAGGTTAGGCACTAAAATAAATTTTATTACCCCTTGTTCCTCAATGCCTTTTTTTTTTTTTAAGATTTATTTTATTTATTTGAAAGACAGAGTTACAGAGAGAGGTAGAGACAGAAAGAGAGGTCTTCCATCTGCTGGTTCACTCCCCCAGATGGCTGCAACGGCCAGAGCTGCGCCAATCTGAAACCAGGAGCCAGGAGCTTCTTCTGGGTCTCCCACATGGGTGCAGGGGCCCAAGGACTTGGGCCATCTTCTACCGCTATCCCATGTTATAGCAGAGAGCTGTATCGAAAGAGGAGCAGCCAGGACTAGAACCAGTGCCCATATGGGATGCTGGCATTTTAGGCCAGGGCGTTAACCTGCTGCACCACAGCACCGGCCCCCCTCAATGCCTTTTTTAAAGTGGGGATAGTCTCTTTCTACCACTTGGTGCTGTTTGTGGAACAAATGAGATTGACATGCTTTTGTGATGTGTTCTCTGCATCATGCCCTGGGATGGTAGTCCTCGGATCTCCCTAACTCCTGACTGCATCAAAAGAGCTATGCTGTTGGATAAATAATTTTAAAGTCACTTTAAACAACCAGATTCTCCAGCTCATTCCATGCTTTACAAGTCCCGATATCGAGTCCTTCTTAATTTTTCCACTCACAGTAAGTTAGTATGCATTCATCAGGCATAGCAGATTTCTGCAGTCATTCTAATTTCCATAAAATCGTACAAAAGAAAGAGTTTCCTGACTTAACTACAATGGAGTAGGCTCTCAAAATCTTAACTTGTATTAACAGAAATATCTGCGGTGTAATTCCATTCTAGCAAAAGCAGAAAGAAGATGGTTGGGATTTTTTATGAGCTTGAATAGCAGAGGTAATATTATATCAAACTATAGGAATTTAATTACCCCATTCCACAAATGTAGTTTTCAAATAAAGGAGTCAAAAGGATTTCTAAAGCTATTCTTCTGAACTGTGATATAAAAACTCAGACTACATTTAGTAGATGTAAAATGTATTACTGTACGTTATGAGCCACCACAGTGAATGGCAGCACAATAAGAAACATGACATGAGACTGAACACAGAGTGATTAAAAATCTCTTTGCTTTTTTTTTTTTTTTTAGAAATATTGTAATTTACTTAACATTTCATGTGCTTGCAAGGATAGGCTCTTCTGGAATGTTCCTGATGGGTGGATTCACACTGGGGAAGCGTCTCTGAGAAAATGGAAGGGCTGTCGCTTCAAGGCTTACATCCAGACTGGGTGTAGGTAACAAATGCTGTTGGGGTTGGAAGGGGTAAATTACTTGGTGTGGGGTAGAGGATTCATTACTATTCTCAGATCTGAAAGTCTATCCTTTATAGTGTTAATAAAAAGAGAATTCCCTCGGCAATGAAAGGGAGGTAGATGTATGTTGACTTAGGGACTCCATTATTGAAAAGTCTTTAAAGTTTACAGAAACTCGTATTTCTCCTTCTTATTACACAGGTGACACATATTCAGTGCAGAAAATTTTAAAAAATAGATAAGGAAGGAAGAGAAAATAAAGATCATTCATAATATCACAGCAGCAATGACTACTCTTAGCATCCTGACATACAGCCTTCAAGTTTTTCTGAAAAGTCTTTTTGCCATGCCAAGTAAGAACTTAGTAAAAAGGAGTCCTGGCTTTGGAAAAAGGAGCAACGATGTGTTCATCCATTTATCAAACACTTGTGCTGTCAGGAAAGACTTTATCTTTTATACCCACAGAAGCAAGAATAAATTGAAAGTACTCCAGAAATATGGGGTTTATGACTTTTCACTCCGCTAAGTTGCAAAGTGTTTTAGTGAGCAGCATATGTAGCTAATGAGTTTTGTTTGCTTTTCATTCTTTTTTTGAGAGAGAAAATGAGAAGATAACACTTTTTAATTAAAATATTGTTTCCACACATAATTTCTCAATATTTAAATTTTGCTTCACTTTCTTCCCATTGGTGGGGTGCTACTTTTGTTCAGGCTAATCAATCAGTCTTTCTCTTGTTCTCTTTTTGAGCAAGATCATAAATATCTCTCAATAGCAAACCTATTTTAAAGCTTCCCCTTAGCACTTACTTCAGTATGCTCAGACTGTAGGGAGTAAAAGGGAGACTGGAATCCAGAAAATAGAGTGAACCCTGTTGTACAGGGCGTCATTTGTTTATCTTGAGCCTTTGCTTTGTAAGGATTGATAAAGAGGCAGTGTAGTGTAATGAGTAATTCAGAGTATAAACTTTGCCATCAGATTATCTGAATTCATATCTGGGTTCTGTCACTTACTGTGTTGTTGATGTTAAAGAAAAAACTATTTGTGAAACTCAATTCAGAGTGGTAAGGCAGACTTCATTCAGGGCCAGCAAAATAGGTATGGAACCACTGCAGTGGGGACTTTGTGATAGGGGGTAGAGATTGGGTTTACCTTCTAATGTAACAAAGCATATTGAAAATTTATAGCCAAAGATCAGGTTGGGGGACTGGGTGGGAGTCGGCACCTAGAGAATAACTAAGAGGAAATCTGGAGGTGAGGAGGGAGTCTGGCTGAACTCACATAATCAGACTTTTGATGAAGCCAGTCCAACGCAATCAGCTCTCACAGGGGGGAGAGTAGGGGCTGAAGAGTCTATTCAGATCCTGCAGGTTATCAAATACTAAGGTTGACTCTGATCAGATCGTGAGAGTGGGGGAGACTGGCTACAGAGTTAGTAGATGCTTGCCCACACTGAACAAGGCAGAGATGAACACGGGAGTCCCAAAGTTGAGACTAGCTGAACAGAAGCTGACAAGAATCTGGGCAAGAAGAGAATCTTTGTCAGTAATCTCTGGCCACTTACTTAAATCCTCTGGGCCTTGATTTTGTCATCTTTAAAATGAGATTAATAATACTATCTAATCCTGTGTAGTTCTGTGAGAATCAATGAGATAATGCATTGTAAAGCTGCTTAGCACAGTGGTAAGTGTTCAAAAAATGCCAGCTAACATAGTTCCCACGATTACACTCTTAGATGTACATCTAGGTGGCCATATCAGCAAGCACCTGTGCTCAGGAAAGGTCCCTGAAAAGAGTTTCCATCCGTCCTTGGGGAGAAAAATAGAAATTTGTGACCTTGGGTGATTTTCTAACTTTCAAGAAATCAGGCTTTCCCTTCTGAAGTACAGACTATGCAGTTTATTTTACAAAAGGGTTTTAGATGGAGAAAACCTGCTACTTTGCAATGTGAAGTGTTTTAACCATAAACAATAGAAGTGAGACCTCCCCAACAAAGATGTCAAGTTTCTCTCCAAAGATGTAGGAGGTCTCTCCTGAGTCTAATGGTGTACCTCCTCTGTGAACATTGAGAAAGGCAAGTCATAGGAGCAAGCTTGGGAGAGTAAATGAAAAAATATTGTTTGTGCCAATGAGAGTACATGAACTATGAATTCCTGACTGAATTTCTCAAGCAGATTAGGCGCGATGCTGTTCATTGATACATGCAACCCTCCCATGATAACTAAATAAAGCAATAAATACGAAGTTTCAAATCATGGCTGCTCCTCCTCCTGAGTAAAAGCTTCTGAGAGCTCAAGCCAGGTGTTTGCAGTTTGGCTGTAAGATGACTGTATTAACATAAAAGTGTGTGTGTTCTTTTTAAAGCTATTGGAAGAGTTCCAAAAGAGGTGGTTTGCCCTCATTTTGATGCATTTTGGATATGTCTCCATGTTTGTACACAGGGGTCCTATGTTGGCCTCTAAGAGCAAGATATAAAAGTTTTCTGTAGTAAAACAAGAGGAGGTAACTTGAAATGGCATACTTTAGAAAAATTTAAATGTTTAACTCTCACAAAATTTTCTTTGGCTATATGCTTTATCCTTTCTCAAATCTAATTAGAAGATGTATTATTCAAAAAGTCAAGCCTATCATGCAGGAGGAGGGGGGCATTGGATTCTGTTTGTTTGCAAAGCTGTTCTGGCAAAGGCATGGCCTTGTTGGATGGGGGCCTACTGAATATCTCTCCACAGCTCTGATAGACTCTATCATGGTTCATTCATTTATTGATTCAAGAATTGTTCACTAGACATACCCTATGAGTCAGGCCTTGGGAATTCAACTGTGTGAAACAGGTGAACATGATTCTACTTTGGGGGAGATTACAGCCTAGTGAGATACAGATAAGAGAACAGGGACTCACATGCAGCCAGAGAGATGCAGAGGCAGGAGGAAAGAAAGCCTTGCCTTAGGTTCAGGGAGCAGGATGGAAAATCAAAGGGGGCTTCCTGTGGGAAGGCTTTTCTGGCAGTCGGGTGGGTAATTTTTTACTTGCTGTTATATAGGATAGGATAGATGTTAGTCCTTTAGGCAACTTTTCCATACCAATGGGTCGTCTGGGTATTGGAAAGCCCCTTAGATTGAGTTTCAAAATCTGTTGATCTGCAATTAAGTGCATCCAAGTATGTAATCTCACAGTAAAAGCAGAGCCCTGCCTGAGAGAAGGGGTGAATCAGCCATTCAGGTAATGAGGTAGCCTTCACTTAACTTACAGCTCTTAGATTTGTTTAGCATTTGGCATGTGTTTATCATGTGAGATTCACAATGGTGCTTCAACCTAGGCAGGACTCATGTTTTTGTCCCTTCACACAGATCTGGTATCCACATGGTGCTGTCTACACACTAGTTGCTCAATGAAAACTCAATGAGAAGAGTAATTCCCATTTTATACCTGAATAAAGGGAGGCTCGATGAGTAGAGTGACTTTCTCAAAACCACACAGCAAAATAATGGCAGGAATTGACCTGTTAGATTTTCTGAGTTTTGGCCCAGTACCAAACCACATCGTAAGAGTTGCAGGTCTCAAGGAAAGTGTGACCATCAGGGCAGTAAAGGCACGTGCCTGGTGTGTCACAGAAACACAATTCAGACTCTTCTCTAAAGGGATGACAGGTCAGTATTTACTGTCTAGGTAATGTCTGTGGTACATGATGTTACATTCAGATAAATATATAAGTATGCACACATTCAAACACATACATACCTGCATATTGATTAAATTTTTTAAAATGCCTATATTTATATATCAGGATATATCACATGTATGTCCACATTCCTAGATTCTCTTAAAAGGACCAGCCTCCCTTGGAATCAAATTGCCTTTGTACCAGGGAATGACTGGCCAGAGTTGACTTGTTCTTGTCCCATTAGATGGGGTTCATGATACTCATTTGGGAAGTAGAATTTTATCAGCAGCCACCTGCCCACCCTTTCTCTGCTGATTAGAGGGCTTGACTGATTAGCTGCAGGGTGAGGAACATTTTTTCGGCCAAGGTCATTGGATATTTATAACATCACTTATGGGCCATACAAAATTATGAACTTAAAAATTAGCCTGTTATAGATTTATTGAATTTTGAGTTCTGCCTTCACTTGCCTTGACAGGGCCAGACCAAATGATTTCACAGGCATTATACAGCCTGTGGGCCAGACTTCCTGAACCCCTGTTAGGGAAGGGAAACAGAATAGGGGGATTGTTGTTCTAGACTGTGACAAACACCAGCTCTCCTGGTAGGGACAGTCAGAGTCAGTTTGGCAAAATAGCTTGTTACGAGCCAGCAGAAATATTCCAAGTCATGCCATTCTTTCTGGTTACATGAATTCTTACCATCCCAAATTAATTTTGTGCCTCTCACATAATGCATCTACATCAAATATAAGTAGATTGCTGTAGTTTAAAGTAATACTCTACAGTACTTAGCTTTGTGCTTTGTAATATGGCTTTTCCATATAAACACAGCATATTATATTTCTAACCTAGCTTCATTTATCATAGTCACATCCCTCAGGATTGATGCTAATTGCAGTGCTGTTTCACACCGGTGAAGCTCTGAGGACTCTCTTCCTTTTATGACTGGTTTATAGTGTGTGCTCCTCACTGGCTCCTGTGCTTAGTCATTTAGTTGATCCAGGTGTCACAAATGAAATGAAGGCACTGGTCCTAGGGCAAGCTCTGGAGGGATGGCTGCAGGAAAGCTAGACATACCCCTCTTTCCTGGCACACACCAGACTCAACCTTCAAGGACATGATGTAAACATCAGTTATAGGATCCTCTAGTGTCCAGTCACCCTGGAAACAGAAGGAGGGCAGTTTGGTACACTGCAAACAATATGGACAATGTTGAGGCTCGGGCACACCTGATTCCCATAGAGCTCTATTGCCTCTAAGCTTGAAGAGGTTACTCAACCTAAGTCTATTTCTCCATCTGTAAAATGGGGAATTTAGTACTGGTATGCAGTAAGAATTCAATAAATGATAACTATTTATTTTCTTTTCTCCATGTCACAGACAAGGAACCAAAGGCTCAGAATGGTTCAATAATTTTCCCAAGGTCAAGTAAGTGGCAGAGCCTACATTTGAACCTTGATCTCTCACTCCAAAGCCAATGTACTGAAACTGCCATATTATATTACCTTCACAGTGCCTGCCTCACAGGGCTGTTGTGAGTGTGATGTAAAGGGCTTCACACTGTGTGGAGTGAGGGCTTCAATAACTGGCAGTGATTATCATTAGAGGTAGGGGAGCTCAGCTGAGCTGAAATGCTATCTAGAGGTTCAATTACCTGCAGCCCCTCATGGTGACAGGGACCCTGGTCCACAGGTCTATCTTTTCAGCCCCATTTACACATATAGATGGTTGGCATCAATTCTGAGTGTGAGAGATGATGCTGGTAATGGTAATGCTTAGTGACTAGAAAAGAAACATGACTTCATTAATACAAACTTAAAATAGAAGACTGCTCAGTGCAACAGAGCGGTAAGAATGGCTCTCCCAACTAAACAAACCTTTCTCGTCTGTTCTCAGACATATAATCATCTTCCACGATTCCTGATCTTGCCTGGAAAGAAATAGGTGAGAAAGTGCAAGCTCTTTAGCCCTAATGTCTTGGAGGGTGTTGCATTTAGTAATGCAGGGTTAAAAATAAAACGACCCTCTAAATGCAGTGGTGACTACCCCCAGTGAACTTGGGAGTCAGTAAAAACCTCATTTTTCATCCTAGCATTGGAGAGCTGACCTTTAAAATCACCACATCTGGGGAGAATGTGTGATTTGAGGCAGAACATTTTATAGCATGCCAAAGGATGAATGGCTGAGAATGTGCTCATCAGTTTTCTTCTCCTTCAAGTAGCTCAGAATTGCTTAGGTTATAAAAGTCAGTTCTTAGGTACTTCCAAACCTATAGCATTTGCTTAAGTAGGTCTTCTGTGCAAAGTAGATTAAGCACATATCTAAATGGGATGCTGATCCATGTGCCTACTCTCAAAATCATGTGTGTGTGTGCGTGTGTTCTCACAGTGAACTGTAGTTATGTCAAGAAATGGCTGGTTATATACTAAGTCCAGCAAAGGGTCATTTGGAAAAACACAGGATTGCTTTGAAAGAGAGCCTCACTCTGTGCATTGCTTTGTATGGAGATGTTGCAGCGAGGCTCATGCGCTGCATCAGGGTCCAAGGGATAATACTGCTGAATATAAAACTAGCTTTGGATTTGTGAAACTCAAAATACTTGCAGGTCTAGAAGGCATAAAAGAAGCCTATTTCTGTTCGTAATAGCCTTCCTAAAGAGCCATGGAATTTTGTGGGAAATAGAATTGGGTGGATGGGCATCTCACAGATTCATCTCCAGGAGAAAACAGCATCTGTCTGATGGCGTGGGTCATTGTCTGCTAAATGAAGGTCTGGGCGGTGATGCCAGTAGAAATTTCTCATAGCTGCTTACTCTGCGCAGTCTGCACCGCGAGGCACTTCAGTGCTTGGATCTGTCACAAACCCCTCCATCCCTTGACCAGGCACAGTTAGCACTGTCCTGGCTAGGCTCCAGTTGGCTACAACCTTTAGAAACAGCACATTGGAAAACTTCCCCCCTGACATTTTCTGATGAGGATCCAGATGTCAGAATTAATGAGTTTTCAGAGTAGCTGCTTGTGATGAAGGAGGCCAGCAGCCACTTAACTGCGAGCAGCTGAGACTCACTTGGGAGCTACCTGTTGGTAAACCTTTGCACATCTGCCTGAAAGCCTGGGGTTCAGGGCTTGGCTGTAGAAGGAGGCCAGCTTCTTCCTTCTTCACTGACTTGGAGGACTATTGACTGTGGTCGACGGGAGCATTGGGCGGCATTTCCTGGTGATTAAGATGCTCGATTCTCCAATTGGAGTGCTTCTGGCTCCGGCTCCCAGTTGGAGCTTCTTACTAATATACACGTGCACAATGGCTCAAGTGATTGGGTCCCTGCTGCCCATGTGGGAGACTTGGATTGAGTTCCTGGCTCTTGGCTGAAGCCAGCCTGAAGACTTGCCCAAGCCTGACTGTTGTGGGCATTTTGCCAGGTGAACCAGTGGAGGAGAGATATCTGTTTCTCTTTATGTCTCTCCCTGTGTCCCTGTGTCGTCTTTTTTTTAATTTTAAGATTTTATTTATTTGAAAGGCAGAGTTACAGAGAGGCAGAGAGGCAGAGAGGCAGAGAGAGAGAGAGAGAGAGATTCTGTCAGCTGGTTCACTCCCCAAATGGCCACAATGGCTGGAGCTGAGCCGATCAGAAGCCAGAAGCCAGGAGCTTCTTCTGGGTCTCCCATGTGGGTGCAGGGACCAAAGGACTTGAGCCATCTTCTGCTGCTTTCCCAGACCATAGCAGAGAGCTGGATCAGAAGTGGAGCAGCCGGTACTTGAACCAATGCCCATATGGGATGCCGGTGCTGCCTGCAGTGCCGGCCCTGCCTTGTCTCTTAAGTAATGAGAAAAGAAAAAGAAGGGAGCACAGATGAGGTCAAGGAATGGATCTCTTTCTAAACTTATAAGTGAAAACCAATTTGATAGTTACTGCAGAGGAGTACCTGGCTCCTGGCTTCGGATCAGTGCAGTGTGCCAGCCGTAGCGGCCATTTGGGGGGTGAACCAGCGGAAGGAAGACCATTCTCTCTGTCTCTGTCTCTCTCACTGTCTAACTCTCCCTGTCAAAAAAACAAAAAACAAAAACAAAAAACCAAAACAAAACAAAAAAAACCAACCAGGCACAGGAACATTCTGAACTGAAGCACTGCGGCTGAAAATCGCCTGTGTCAGTGTCTTCTTCAGTAAAGGTTGTTTTCTGCTGACGCCTTTTCTTCCCACCGCCCCCACCTCCCAAAGATGTTCATCTTATATTTGATGACCAATTTTCCACAAGGTTTGCTATAATGTTTCCTCGGTGCATAGGAGTCTCCATTTTCATTCATTTGATGGCTGTTTTTAACCTAAGACAATCTAAGCTGTTTTCACAATTCAGGGTCATTGTGTTCTAGCTGACAAGACGTTATTCAAATCTCAACCTTGTCTTTATTTATATTTATATGTATGTGTTTGAGAGACAGAGGAAGAGACAGAGGGAGAAAGAGCAAGTGAGAGAGAGAGAGAGAGAGAGCAAGCAAGCAAGCACCCATCTGCTGGTTCACTTCCCAAATGCCCTCAGCATCTGGGACTGGGCCAGGCTGATACGAGGGACTTGGAACTCTATCCAGGTCTCCCATGTGGGTGACAACAACCCAAGTACTAGAGGCAACATCTGCTGCCTCCCAGGATGCATATTAGCAGGAAGCTGGAACCGGGAGATGTGGGACTCTTAACCCAGGCATTCCAATATGAGATGTGGGCATTCCAAGAGTGCCTTAACCATGAGGTCAGAATACCCGCCCACAGCCTTTCTCTTTTTCTTTGCTTGTTTGCGTCTGTCTTGGAGTGAGGTGACTCATTGACAAAAAGGGCCGTGTCTACAAGTTTAGGGTGGAACCTGTGATCTAGTCCCTTCTGCAACTAGAGTCACCTCTTCCTTCCTGTGATGAACATCCCTTAGACCTTCTCTCACTTCCCAACATTTCAGGTCTTAATGTCCTAGACAGGAATTGTAGAACTTCTTCCTGCAGCCCATGTTAGGTCCCTTGCATCCTCCCAATCCAAGTTTCAAATTCTTCCTGTCCCCAAACAGATAAGCAGACAATTTCAAGACAGAGTGAGAGATTTGTGGGACGGTAAAAAGCAAGGGTTATGATACTCTTTTGATTTGTCTTCTCTCCCTACCCACACTGCATCTTTCTTGTACATAGAGGCCAATCTCAAGAACTTAGTAAAACAGAATTTAATAAATATAAACTTTAAAAATGTGGGTTGAGACTCGCTGAAGGGATATGGTAGTTTTGATTTAGCAACTCAAGGAGAGTATTTGGTAAAGTGTGATACTAGGGATGTAGGGGTAGTTCTATTTCCACAAAGCATTTGGATCTGTGCCACTTGGAGTCTGTGTGATGACAGCCTTCCCAATCTGTGAACATGTGAGTGATGGCTTCCTTTTGCTGCAGAAGCATTCAAAATGTGGCTGTAGTGCTGTGACTGTAGAGTGGCTGTAGTGCCAGCACTGCCGAGGGCCACGCTGTTGGGTCCTGGAGTACTAGACTGGCCCTAATGTCTCCCAGTTCTGAGTGTCTAACATTTTTTTATACTCTTATTTTACATAGAACTCGCCTAGAGCAGAATAATGAAGCATGAAAATAATCCCCTCTTTCTGCTTATTCTTGAAACCCAGTGCTACAAAGCCATCCCACTTAGAAACTATTGCTCTTTGAAACAAGGCATTGGGATAGTCATTAACAATGACTATTCTTTTTTTCTTTTTTAAAGATTTATCAATTTGAGAGGCAGAGTTACATATATATATATATATATATATATATATATATATCTGTAAAAAATAAAAAATGGCTGCAATAGCCAGAGCTGGGCTGATGGGCTGAAGCCAGGATCCAGGAGCTTCTTCTGGGTCTCCCACATGGGTACAGGGGCCCAGGCACTTGGGCCATCTTCAGCTGCTTTCCCAGGCTATTAGTAGGAAGCTGGATCAGAAGTGGAGCAACCGGGAGTTGAACTGGCATCCGTATAGGATTCTGGCACTTCAGGTGGAGGCTTAACCTACTATACCTTAGTGCAGGACCTTTGTGGTTTATTTTTATGTGTCGCTCTTGGGAATGTACAGTTTAATTTTCAGGGAAGCAGAGGTAGAGAGCTTCCATTCACTGGCTCACTCCTTGAACGCCTCAATGGTTTTGGGCTGAGAGCTGAAGCTGACAGTCTGGAACTAAATCCATCTCCCAAGTGGGTGGCAGGGACCAACTACTTACACCATTGCTTGCTGTCTCCTAGCAAGAAGCTGGAGATCATTAGCAAGAAGCCGGATTCAAACCCAGGCATTCTGATATAGAATATGGATGTTCCCAAATGGTAGCTTAACTGCTATGCCAAAGGCCGTGCTCCAGGAATTTTTAAGTGGTTGAGGAAACAGCGACAAAGTTTAAAATTCAATAGGGAATTTCTTTCCCTACAACATTGGGAGAATGATGAAGCAGTGGGTATTTCAAGGGCAGTAAGACTTTTACGGCTCAAGGAATGGTTTCCTTTTTAATTCTTATTTTCCAATGTTGATTTTTTAGTGCCTTAATAATGCTATTCCGAAGCTTCCTGCTTAGCTATCAAGCATCATTCTTGTTTTAATTCTATTATCATTTGCAATTTAATCAAGATTAAAGAATTTTGGCTAAAGGTGAAAAAATACCTGCTGCAAATAAACTGAAATTTTGATGTAACTAAAAATCAAACTACTTGCTGGGGGTGGGTGCTAGAAGGGTGAGTGGCAGGGACCATCAAATGCTCCACTTTTTCGACAACTCTGCAGGTATCTACCTTGGTCTGCTAGTTGTTTGGACCAAGATGGAAGGATATTAGCAGCAACACTCTGAAAGGAAGTACATAAGAAGAGGAGACCCTTGTCTGTGTTTTCATTTGCACTTTGCAGAGGGGCAGACCCCTGATGTTAGAACATCTTTAACTGGCATTCTTCCTTTTATTATGGCACAGGTGCCTTATACAGCAGATGCTGTTAGACTTGCATAGAGCAGGGTCCAGGAGTTGTCAGCTCTGTTAGCACTAGCATTTATGTGCTAAATCATGGTGGGGGTGGTGGGGTTAGTAGAAGACAGAACCCAGAGGGCTCTGCACCATGGCATAGCCTATGGTACTGGCATCCCATATGGGTGCCGGTTCATGTCCAGGCTGCTCCCCTTCCCATCCAGATCTCTGCTTATGGCCTGAGAAAGCAGTGGAAGATGCCTCAAGTGCATGGGCCCCTGCACCCATGTGGGAGACCTAGAAGAAATTCCTGTTTTTGAAATGGCCTAGCTCTGGCCATTGTGACCATTTGGGGAGTGAACCAGCAGATGGAAGACCTCTCTCTTTGTAATTCTACCTCTCAAAGAAATAAATAAAATCTAAAAAAGAAGAAGAAGAAGAAAGAACCCAGAAAGGGGCTGCAGCAGCATGGATGGCTAGGGAAGTGCACTTGGGAAATTTTGGTAATGTCTATTGGCATCCATTCTTTCTTTTTTGAGATTTATTTTAGTTACTTGAAAGGTAGCGTGACAGAGAGGTGGAGAGACAGAGGAGGAAATCTTCTATCCACTGGTTCACTCTCCGAGTGGCCACAGTGGTAGGGTCTGGGCTGGGCCCAAACTAGAATCCAGGAACTCCATCTGGGTCCCCCACATGGGTGGCAAGGGTCCAAGTACTTGGGCCATCCTCCACTGACTTCCCAGGCACATCAGCATGGAGCTGAATTAGATGTGGAACAGCCAGGACTTTAACAAACATCCATATGGGAATGCTAGGATCACAGGGCAATGCTTAACCTGCTGTGCCATAACACAGGTCTTTATTGATACCCATTTGGAAAGCGTTTTAGTGTTTGGCAACGACAACTACTCTGGCTGTGTGACTGGCAAATAGAAACCATGCATCTATAAGTGCAGTTGCTGATGAGGAAAGGCTGCTATATTTGAAGTGGGGAAACTTACAGTTGATTCCTAGGCCTACCAGCCATGAATGGTGAATCTTGAGCACATCATCTGAACTCTGGGTCTCAATTTTCCTGAATATAGTGTGGAAATAATAACTGCGCTATTTCACAAGCATGTAGTAAATAACATATGTGAGAACACTTTGTTAAACCAAGAAGGCTTCTTTTGGCTTAAACTTCAGTGTTGTCTTGGTGCCTTACTGTCACAGCGAATTCTGTTGTTTGGGGATATCTGCAAGTCAGGATGCATTTACACTTATGTTAAACCTTAACATCAGTATTATATTTCTGTGTTTTTGGAGTTCTTGGGTCTGCTTTTTATGTATTTTTTTCTTGTTCTCCTCTTATGTTAGGGTATGCTTTTGAAAGTTACCTAATGAAGCTTCATTAGAACTTATACAAGACAATGAAAAGTGGGATCTGAGTGAGAGCCTGGGGATTCTCTTAGAAACACAGTGAATTTAGCACTTAACTTTTTGTTATGTTTAGCACATCTCAGGCAGGTCTCTTTCAAGCTTTCTTTGCTAACTTTTTCTTTTTCTGTTTTATCTTTTTGCCTGTGTACTGGATAGGTGGATAATGTAATTCTAGGCATGAAATGATGTATATGAATACTTTAAAATACATGATACCAATATACAAGATCAAGTTATTAGGGAAGGGGATAAAAATATATATATCACTCATTCAGATAGTTATTAAATGATGTGCGTAAACCTGGAGAAAGTGAAAGAAGTAGAATTCTTGGATTTCTTTCTTGAAGTTGGTAGGTACCACTTTAATTTATGAATGTAGATTAAAAGGAAGAGATGATGAAAACAGTACAAAGAAGTGCAAGGGCTGTGAGAAGTGGAAGGAAAAAGGGCCTATCAATGAAACAGTAAACATTTCCCTATAAAGGGCTCCTTGGCAAAGTCAGTTGTCTCTTTAAACGGAGTACATGAGCTTAGCAAGAGCTTCAGGTACCTAACAGAAAAAGAAGAGCGTTGTATGTGGTGCTTTTGTGACTCATTGCATGGGACCACTGTGTATTTTGTTGGCATGATTCCTTCTGTGGACTTGGCTGCCTTAAAGCTTTTCTCACTGCCCATTTGGAAAGAGCAGACCTGTTGTGAGATAGTGTACTACCAGCAGTGATCTGAAGATGGCAGCATTGGGCGACCTATTTCATTTTCTTAAGCCGTCTCCTGTTGCCTAGCTGTTCCAAGGCTGTGTTTAGATTTCAGGTTGTCACTCAGCTTTCTTCTGCTTAATGACTGTATGTATTTAAATGACTCTGCTTTTCTTCCACGGGAGAGGTCTAGCCTATCATTTCTGTTTTGGCTTTTAGTTAATGGTTATATGTAATTATATTCAAATAAAATATTTATAAATAATTATGTATTATTAGTGGTATGTAAAATTTGGAGTGCACGAGTGTCAGCTTTGATAAATGGTACCTTTAAGTTCGTTTCTGTTTAAAAGACATTAGTGGCCAAGAATCTGCAGGTGTTTTTTACAAGGGTCAGGGTATTTTGTCTTTCCTTCCTTTTTTCTGATAATCGGTAGGATATTTGTTTGGTAAACCTCTAGGGAATATATTAAAGCTCCACATCTGGAGAATTCTCAGAGGAAATGAATTGTTTTCTTAAAGTTTGAAGAGGCAATGAGTTAAACTTAGATTCTGAAGGGTCTTGCAGAGGTCATCCAGCTCAACCCTAAGCAGTCTTTGCCTTTACAATCACAGACAGGAGAAGCTAGTTATCTCCAATTATTTATCAGACCCTATGCATCATGAGGTCTTCACCGGTATTAACAATGGACAAAAATTATCCTGAGCAAGTCTGTAATGCAAATTTTACTAACACCCAAAGTTCAGATGCAATTTACTGCTTCTTGTTATCAGTTAGTCACACACAGAGCTGCAAATAGAAAACTGTCTCAAAGCAAAAGGTCTAATTGTATGAGCAGAGCAGGCTACCAAGCAGCATCCAGGACCTGTCTGTGGTTGATGACAGCAGGGAACCAAAGGGGAAGGCAGGTAGGGAGTGAGCAGATGGAGCTGGGTAAGGTCAGAGTTTCTGGAAGGACTCCCAGATGAGGTATGGGGCCAGAGAGCATTCTGAGCAAAGGGGCCTGGAGACACACTGTGGCTCTTCCTGGTTCTTTGTCCCAATTTTAGAAGCACATTAACTACAGACACATTGGATAAGAGATTTAGCTTTGAATCTTTAAATTGATGTGTATCTCTTAATTCCTGCCTTTAAATAGGGTGGAATGCTAAATCCACGTGAAGACCATGTGCATGGCTTCTACAAAGCTTCCAAAGAAGCTCTCTTAGTCTGTTTGCATTTGGATCATAATAGTGACCATGCATTATATCTGTATTGACATAGTAAGGAAACATAAAAATCTACTTAATAGCTGACCTAAATGCTCCTGTACCTGGCTCCATCTGGGTATTTTGGATGCTTTTGAATAGATAGTACTTTTTTTTTCATACAAACTTTTCTATATTCAACATGATGTCTCCAAGGATTTCATGTCCTGTGCTTTAAGTGCAATATAAATTGGGGAAATCAGCCAAAGTCACACTAAGAGAATACCATGAGTTTCTGGTTTCCTCTGTTTTCGATTTTCATTTCCCTATTATTTGCTTCTAAATGCATCCGTTTTTTTTTTTTTTTTTTGGGGGGGGATGTCTGGACACTTTAAAATATGATAGATGTTGATGTCAAACTCTTTGAATTACTTAACTCTAGATCTCTTAAATGTCACCATCTAGGCTGGTTTTGAGTAAATCACTTCATCTTCTTAAATCTGAGTTTTCCTTTTGGTAAAACAGGAGGGCTGAACTTCTGGGCTTCTTCTGAGCCTTTTGCTCCATGACTACACGATTACTACATTGTGCCAAGATTGTGCATAACTTTTTGGGTGATAGACTTGAGAGCTGTGTTTTAAATTTTCAGCACATATTCACATCTTTTATCTTGGTTCTTCTTTTGAGGCCTCTGTGTTGCCGACTTTCCCCAACCCCCTGACTTTGCTGGGACAAGTCTTAGCCCTCTTCACCTATCGCTCATACCTCTTTGCTGCCACTTCCTTCTAATTGGGTCTCTACTTCCACTTTTGCTCCTCTGCATTCTAATCTTTGCACAGAACCACCATGATTGTTTTTAAAATTTGAGAAGCAGAGAGAGAAGCAAACAAAGAGAAAGACAGATGGACAGAGAGCCCTCCTAACCACTGGTTTGCTCCTCAAATGCCTAGGAGCTGAAAACTCACTACAGGTCTCCCACATAACTAGCAGGTTCCCAATTTCTTAAGCCATCCCTTGCTGCCTGTCAGAGTGCATTGTAGCAGGAAGTTGGATTTGGGAGGAGACTGGACTTAAACCTGGGAACTTCGACCTGTGATCTTTTGAAAGCTAAGCAGAAATGTCTATTTCCTACCTGAAAGCCTCCAATCACTTCCCTTTGCCCGTGGAAATTCAAATCTATCCCTGCATCAGGACCTTTGCATTTGCTATTTACTAAGAACGCTGTCTCCCATAGATCTTTGTGCAACTGCCCTTTTCATTTCTTAATGAAATTTCTCTGCTTTAGGAAGGCCTTCCCTGGGCACTTCATCTAAACCAGCATCTGACATATCATATTACATGGTTTTATTATCTATGGAACAGGTTCCACCTGAACTTACCTTTATTGGTTTTTGATGTTTTGTTGTTCATCTAATCCTGGCAACATGGGATCAGAATTTTGTTGTCTTGTTCACTGCATACCTTTAGCATCTGGAACAGGCTCTGGCATGCAATTGATGCTCAAGAAGTGTTTGTAGCATAGATGGATGAATGAATGGATGGATGTCCTAGGAAG
Organism: Lepus europaeus; assembly: GCF_033115175.1. Classification (NCBI taxonomy): domain Eukaryota; kingdom Metazoa; phylum Chordata; class Mammalia; order Lagomorpha; family Leporidae; genus Lepus; species Lepus europaeus. Next base: position 48,836,806 of record NC_084836.1, on the reverse strand, counting down.
GAAAACCTAAACCCAGAAAAGTCTTAGTCACATAGCTAATTATGAGCAAGGTCCAGACTATAACCCAAGCTACCTCATTCATTTTTTCTCCTCTGAGTCATGCTGTCTCATTCACAAACCTAACTTAGAGACCATTCATTCATTCATTCATTCACCATTTGTTTTTTAATTATTGAGCTTGTATACTGTCTCAGACACTTGTCTAGTTCAGTTGTTCTCAACCAGAGGTGAAATTGTCCCACTGGAAACATTCGACAATGTCTGGAGACTTCTTTGGTTGTTACACCTGGGATGGAGGATGCTACAGACTCCTACTGGGCAGAGGGCAGGGATGCTGCTTGACATCCTTCAAGGCACAGAACAACCTCCCCCAACAAAGAATTGTTGCCTAAAATGTCAGCAGTGCTGAGAGTGCTTTTCTCGTTGAATAGATAGAGGTGCTGATCTCATGGAGTTTATATTCCAGTGGAGGGTACAGATGATAAGCAGTACAGTACTACGTCCATTTCAGACTGTGTCAAAGGTGGTGTGATGGAAAAGAAAGAAAAGTTGGGACAGATTAAAGGGGTTTGCAGCTGGGTTCTGTGGCTGGAGACGGGAGAAGGAAGAGCTGAGACATCAGTCTCTTCAGGGGAAGAACCCAGAAAGGAAATACTGCTTTTGCAGTTAAGCTCTGTGACCTAGAAATGACCAGTTCTTTGATGTTAGCCAGGTGCAGGCCATCGGATGATGGACGTTAACAAAAATACAAACCTACCCCTAAACCAAAGGCCAGCTTAACCTCCAAGTAAAAATAGAGCAAACTGCCATGGGCTAGAAATAATTATTTTCTGTCCCTTTTCAGGAGTGTTTAAATTTTTTCTCAACACCTCAGTGCTCTATTATCACTAATGCAGGACAGTGTTAATTCAGTGCCATTTTTTTACTGTTCATTGTCAGCTTCTCACTTTTCTCTTAGAGCAAAAATAGAGTGATTTCAGCCCCTCTCAACAGTATTGTGAGTTTTTTTGATAATGCAGATTTCTCTGTCTGTCTAGGTTGATTTCTTAAGCCCAACAGGGGCAATTGTGGATTTTAATATCCTGGGGAAGCTATGGTAGTTGATGCTGATAAAACTCAGGCTAATGATATGGTTGTTTATATAATACATACACATCTATGAGAGACTTCAAAAAGTTTATGGAAAGTGTAATTTAAAGGTAAGTTGGTAGTGGGCATTTGGCCTAGCAGATAAGCTGCCTGAGTCTCATATTGAAGTGATGGGGTTTGAGTCCCAGCTCCAGCCTCTGACCATAGCTAATGCAGACAGTGGTGATGGCTTAAGTAGGTGGATTCTTTTCAGTCATGTGGGAGACCTGGACTGAGTTCCTGGTCTCCGGCTTCAGCTGCCCCACCCCCCCCCCCCCCCCCAGACCTTGCAAGAATTCAAGGAGTGAATCAGTGGATGGAAGCTCTCTCATTTATCTCTTTTTTATGTTTGTATGTCTCTTTGCCTCTCAAATATATTTTTAAATTCTAAAAATGTTATTTTTTGTACAAAAAATATTGAAATCCACGCATAGTGTTTTCATAATATATATTTTCTATGAACTTTTAAAGGCTTTTCTTATGCAAAGATTTCAAACTTTTGCATCAGAATAAGCTTATCTTTTAATTCTGTTTTCCATGACTTAAAAAAATTATTTAGAGGGCAGAGTGCCAGAGAGAAGGGAGGGATAAATAGAGAAAATTCTTCCATCCACTGATTTACTCATCAAATGCCCACAACCAGCAGGGTGAGGCTAGGAGTCAGGAACTCCATCCAGGTCTCCCACATGGGTGGTAGGAATCAAAGTACCTGGGCCATCTGCTGCTATCTGCTGGATGCACTAACAGGGAGCTGGATCTGAAGTGCAGAGAAGCCAGGCCATAAATTGGTATTCCATTATGGGATGTGCACATCTCAAACAGTGACATAACTTGCTACGCCGTAATGCCCAACCCTACGTGGACTTTTTGAAGTACTCTCATGTAAACTCACACATGTGTATACATATACATATGTAGATATAAAGTTAAGATTTTGCTAGAAAATCCTTAAATTATGGTTTTAATAATTTGTTTAGGTATTTACTTGTTTTTGTGGTCTCCTTTCTTTTTTTTTTTTTTTTTAAAGATTTATTTATTTTATTTGAAAGGCAGAGTTACACAGAGAGAGAAGGAGAGGCAGAGAGAAAGAGAGGTCTTCCATCTGCTGGCTCACTCCCCCGTTGGCTGCAACAACCTGAGCTGTGCCAATGCAAAACCAGGAGCCTAGAGCCTCTTCTGGGTCTCCCACACGGGTGTAGAAGCCCAAGGACTTGGGCCATCTTCTACTGCTTTCCTAGGCCACAGCAGAGAGCTGGATTGGAAGTAGAGCATCTAGGTCTTGAACCAGCGCCCATATGGGATGCCGGCACTGCAGGTGGTGGTTTTACCCGCTACACCACAGTGCTGGCCCCTCCTTTCTTTTTCATAATTTTTTTTCACAAGCATTGATACCTAGTATGTACTCAATCAAAGTTTGCTGACTGAATAAACAAAAATAAGTTTGAGATTGCTGGATTCTAAGGTTTTTTTTTCACATTTACATAAACTTACATCATTGAACTATAATTTAGTAAATATGGTAGCATGTTCTTATGACTTACTAGTGGTATAATCATGTATTTATAAATACGTGTTTTTTATTTTTAAAGCTATTGTAGGGAACATGATCTGATCCCTAGGGTTTCTGAATTCAAGGAGCACAAGACTCTTAGATGCTAATACTTTTAAAATATACTTCAAACCTAGGAGAGAATTATTAATCAGGAGAATAGGTTTCAACAAATGTTCTTTATTTCTGAAGTATTTAAATTGATCATATTGAAGAAATTATGCACAATGCACTGTTTATTTTGGGTACTATTTTATTCTGTCAAAGATCTTGTTGACTAGTCCATTGGATGTGTGTCTTTTTTTTTTTTTTTAGTGCTATTTCTTTACAATCGAGTTTGGTCTTTGCAAGCAAGAAGGACAGCTGCGAGCATATGGAGCAGGACTACTTTCCTCCATTGGAGAGTTAAAGGTACGAAGCTGTGAATGAAAACATCCTTCCCAAGCAAACTTGTTCAAGGTCATGGAAAATATCGATTGGTTTGAGCATTTCTACTCACAGATACCCCATAAATATTTAATAGAGTTTGGCACCTCAGATATGGGTTCTGACCTAACTCTTAGCACCTCTGAAAATGGGTCATGCCTTTCTGAGTTTGTAGTGTGACTCAAATGGCTGAGTGGCCATGTGCACAGATCCACAGGAATGAGAAATGTGTGCCCCAGTATGGGGTAACAAATGGATTTCTTCAGTATAGTGCTGGAAAGTGTGTATTTAGCTAGGAGGGATCCTACCCATTGAAATTTACTTGTGAGGGTAGTTTGGCTCCTCCAATTTCTGTTATCTCCATGGTTTCCATAGAGTCCCCAGAATCTACATGCTAAGAGGTTTTTGAAATTATTTTAGTTTCTTCAAAACTAATGTGTATAAAAATATTTGTGGACATATACAGTTTGAAAAAAACCAAGCTAAGTACATTGTCAGAGAGCTATTCAATACATGTACTGATGCTTAGATAATGCTATTTTTACCATAAAACATTATTTAAAGATCATTTATTAAAATTGAGGGCTGGAGAATTCTGATTAATTTTAATATTCTGGTTGTTTAAGAACTTCTGTTTATACCAGTGGTGCATAGCAAGTTTTTATGACTTTAGAATGCAATGTGATGTTCAATGTGATGCACAATATACAATGTGACGTACAGTCCAATGTGAAAGTGGTACTGCAAATAACTTAATTTTTCTTTGATTATTTAGAGTTGATTATTGGCTATCCTAGAGTTTTTATTTTGAGCATTGATTGAGAATACACTTGAAAATACATAATATACTTAAGAAATATATGGTTATTCAAACATTTTGGTTCTTTGTATTATTGAATTATGTAATCTAATTGTAATTTTGTTGGAGCCTCTCATTTTACTGAGTCCTCTCATTCCATTCATTATTCCCTAAAAATTTTCTTGAATGTTTACTATTTCCCACATACTGAGGATAAAAACACAAATAATTGCAGTGACGAAGAAAGTAACTTAACAAAGACTTACACAGGCTTTAGTATTTTGGGTGCTTTGTACATATTAACTCACTATTATCTCAACAACCCAGTGAGGAATGTGACATTATCATCATGGATGAGGCATAAAGACATTGTAGAACTTCCCTAGTATCACACAACTAGCAAGTGTTGGACTTGGGGGCAGCCTAGGCTTTAGGATCTGAGCCTCAACCAGTAGGCAATGCTGTCTGGGATCCCTGCTATCTTGCTAGTGCAAGAGATAAACAATCAGATAATATAAAAAGTGTGACAAATGTGTCTGGCACACATCAGAACTTGCCTGAGAAGGCTTCCTGATGAGGGACCTCCTGTCCAAATTGATTATTGAGGGATGGGAAGAGTGAATAAGAAAAGGATGGGACACACAAATCAGTCATCCTAGCAGTATGTGTACCACCTGGATTCTAGCCAAAGCCTGGCCCATTGAGGGAACTACCTAGACTCAGCATTGCTAGAATAGAGGATAATGTTCAACATAACAAAACCTTAATGTAATGAGTTAGTTTTTGCTAAGTTCTTAGCCTAAACATCCATTTGGGGGGCTAAGTCTACAGCAGTAGCATGTTGTCTATTTACATTCTTCTCAGTTTATAAATCACACAAGAGACAAAAAAACACAAATTTTTCTCATGGTCTGAACTTTCGACAGGGTCTTCTGCTCTGGTTAATGAGGCATGGGTAGGCAGCACTCGGGTGAATCTGTTGGTTTGTTCCTATTGGTGCAGACAGAATCGTCTGGAAAAGGAAATCAGCCAGAAATATGTACACCAAAGGGCATTGTCTGCCATGCATCTTCTTGTTCTGGTCCATCACCTCCAGCCATTAGCATTCTTCCATTCTCAAGTTTCAACACTCCAACATCCCTAAGATTGCTACTTTGGACCATTTTTACACTTCGGAAATTCTTTCCATAGGAAATAGCCTCTGATTGTTCACAGAGAATACATAACTGAGATTCTTTCTTTAGTGCCCTCACCTGCCCTACTTCCTGCCTGACTCCTGTAAGACCCTCAAACCCTCTCACAGCTCTTCTGAATACTTCTGTCTGACTTTTAGTTGAATGAATAAAAGATGGTCCTGGACCCATTTAGGGATGGCGTTGTTAATAGCATTATCATTAACCCCTGTATAAACACACTTACAGATTTGAATACAGTTACTTTTTGCAGTAAAATATTTCCTGCAGTGCAACTGCAACCCAAAGGGAGGTCCCAGCTATACTGTTGGAAGTTTTATTATTATTTGTAAGTTTTATATGAGTATCCACAACTCACCTCCTCCGTTTGAAGATGACATATTCTAATATTGGTACTGTAGGAGGCTAAATTTTCCTGAGGCATACATGTTCCTCTTCAGAGTTGACCAAGTACTTCCAAGGGATATTTCTCTTGTGTGGGTGATAACTTTAAGTTTCCTCTCTTGCTTTTTGGACAATGCTTATTTTTATATTTGAAGATAGAAACAAATATGGACAAGCTTACAAAAGCTAACAAATCAGATCATCATAGAGACTATTTCTTTTTTTCTCTCACATCAAAGATTGCTCTCTCTCTCTCTCTCAATAATCTATTCTGTAGGGATCTTCAGGAATTCTAAAAGTGAGTTTGAGAGAGCTCTTCTGTTTGTCCCATAAGTTTGGAGAGTAGTTAATAATGAGCTAAGTCACATTTAAAAACAGGCCAGTGGGGTTGCTATTTAACTCTGGTTATGACACCAGTTAGGACTTCTGTGGCACACATCAGAGTTCAATATTAGGCTGTAGCTCCCGAGTCCAGCTCCTGCTAATGCAGATCCGGGGAGGCAGAACTGATGGCTCAAGTAATGGGTTCCTGCCACCCATTTGGGAAACTTGGATTAAGATCCTGGCTCATGGAATCTACTCAGCCAGGCTCTGACCATTGCAGGCATTTGAAAGTGAACTGGCAGATTAGAGCGTCTCTCTCTCTCTCTGGCATACACATAGTATAAAAGGTTTAAAATTGGACACCTGATTGCTGCTTACCCACAGTCTAGTATGTATCTTTCCTTTCACATTCTTTTTTTATCTATCCTAGAGTTGATCTAACTATATACCTATAGTTTTTTTTATTTATTATTTGTTTACTTGTTCACTTACTATCCAACAAACACAAAATTGATCAGCCAAGATTTTGAAAAATTTTGTATTTATGCAATGGAAATAAATTTCATGTATTTCACATATACAGTTTTAAGAGCATCATGACACTTTCCACTCTACCCTCCCTCCCTTGGTCCCACCCTCCTCCCTTCCTTATTTTTCTTGTAATTTTACAATGACATATATTCAATTTACTTTATAATCACAAGCTTAACAATCTATTAAAGAATTCAACAAGTAGTAAGTAGAAAAAAACCACTGCTCCCCGAGAGTATAGACGAGGACTATAAACAATAACCAAATCTCAAAATGTCAGTTTTACTCATAGACATTTAAATTTTTTTGTATTCTGTGTATTAGTTAGTGGTCCAAGATTTTAAGAACCATGGAGTCCAGTAGGGAAATTCTAAGAAAGTGATGGAGATGGGTCTTTTTGAACCCATCTCTCATGGAGAAGCAAGGATGAAGTTTCTTCATGTTAGATGGCAAGGAAATGATTGTTAATCACTGAATTGGATGAGTCTTAACTCAAAATGCTAATCCATCTAAAAACAAAAGGCAGTCTATATTTCTTTTTCATGAGTAAAGATAAGATGTAGGTCTTTATTTCTTTAAGATCAGACATTAGATTTAAAAAAATTTAAATGACCATAGCACCTGTTCTATGGTAATTGCTGGAATATTAACTATAAATGCAAGGATACATCAGAAAGTTTGTGGAAAGTGGAATTAATAGATAAATTTATTTTAATGCAAACATGTTCATGTCCATGCATCATTTTTTCATAATATGCATTTTCCCATGAACATTTTGAAGACTTCTAATATATATGATTTCAAAAATATTTTGCACCAAAACAAGCATCTTTTTATTACACTGAAGTACTTTTGTACATTTATTTTGCTTTTCAGGTTTGGAAAAAGCTTATGGTTTAAAAATTTTTAATTATCATTTTTGGTCTTTAGTTTTAGAATGCCCTTGCATGATGAATTTATTGTATTGCCTTTTATATAGCTATTAATAAGCAATCTCAGAACAACTTGATACTTTTTGGAATCATTTGTCTTTCCTGCCACTTGCAGCAACTCTTGGGAGTGGCCAAAGTACTTCGAGGTTGTAAAGAAGAGGGCCTGCATGCTCTCTGGTCTTAGCTGGTGCGTCACTCGTGCAGTTTGAGGTCCTGCACCTTAACCTTGACCAGAGGCCCTTCTTGTCTTCCCCACTTCCCACACCCTAGCCCCAGTCTCTGCCACCTTCTTTTCATGGAAACAGCACTCTTAGTAGTACCAGAACCAAAGCTGGCGAATTGGAAGCTGGGTGCTGGCTTTTACCTTTACAAAGAGATAGTGTGAGCAGGGAGGTTGTTTCTTCACCTCTCTGCTTATTCATTAAAACTTTAGCATTGTTGATTTTAAAACAGTGTGATATATCATTGCTCAATTTGGCAATAGGGCTATGGAAGCCACATTGTGCTTAGCAGGATGAGCATTGGATGTTCAAAAACTAATTCAGAGACACAGAGATAATGCATGTGTATATATACAAAGGTATATATTGGTCATTATTCAGACATGGGAAGACATGATGGTGGTGTGAATGTGGGAGTGTCTGCAAATTCTTATTTAGCATCTAGGGCCCAAAGTACTCAGAAACCTGACTTCACACTTGAGGGTTTTTTTTTTTTTTTCCAACTTCAACCAGTCCTAATATAGAGAGTGAAGATCACAGGGTTTACATCAAGAATAGTTGAGATAACTATGTCATTGCAAAGAGAGGTGTCTCTGAATTAGAGATGATATCTAGATATACTGAGAGTTTCTCATACCAAGCACTTTGCATGCATTTAATTTTTTAAAGATTTATTTATTTATTTGAAAGGCAGAGTTACAGAGGAAACACGCACACACACACACACACATACACACACAGAGGAGAGATCAGATCTCCAAAGATATCACTCTCCAAATGGTCACAACGACCTGGCTGGGCCAGGCCAAGGCTTGGAGCCAGGAGCTTCTTCCAGGTCTCCGACATGGATGCAAGGGCCCTAGGACTCAGGTCATTCTCTGCTGCTTTCGCAGGCTTATTAGCAGGGAGCTGGATTGGAAGTGGAGCAGCTAAGACTTGAATTGGAGCCCACAGGGGATGCTGGCATTGCAGGCTGTGGCTTTAATGAGCTGAGCCACAGTGCCAGCCCTGTGCGCATTTAATTTTGACCCAAACCTTTCATGATATATTCTATTAATGTTCCCATTTTCCAGATCAATACTGGGATGGGTTCATAAAAGTGAAGTATCTTGCCCAAGGTCATGTCATTAGGAATGGCTACAGCCAGATTTGAACCTCAATTCTTTATCTTAAATACCGTCACTGTTAGTCCCCTCAGAACATTTTCTATTAACAATTGGGTTCTGAGAATTTTTTAATGCTCAGAAGAGATTTTTATATTCAAAAGACAGGAATGACAAAGGAATTTTACCTTATGTACTAATACTAAGTCCAGTTGCTTGAATTTGGCCATTTGTGTGGGGAGAGGTAGGGAGGCCCAGGCCCCATGGGAAAGGCTGCTGTGGTCAACTCATAGTGGTTGGGACTGGTGATGTAGTACAGTGGGTTAGGCCCCCAACTGCAATGTCAGGATCCTGTATAGGCGGTAGTTTGTGTCCCAGCTGCTCCACTTCTGACCTAGTTCTATGCTAATGTGCCTAGGAAAGCTGCAGAAGATGACTCAAGTATTTGGGCCCCTGTATCCACATGGGAGACACAAATGGAGGATCAGGCTGCTAGTTTAGGCCTGATCTAGTCCAAGTCATTGCAACCATTTGGGGAGTGAATTAGCAAATGTAAGATCTCTTCTCTCTCTCTGTCTCTCCCTCTCTCTCCATTATTCTATCTTTCAAATACATAAATAAATCTTCAAAAAACAATTCATGAGGCCGGCACTGTGGTGCAGCGGGTTAACACCCTGGCCTGAAGTGCCGGCATTCCATATGGGCGCCGGTTCGAGACTTGGGTGCTCTACTTCCAATCCAGCTCTCTGCTGTGGCCTGGGAAAGCAGTAGACGATGGCCCAAGTCCTTGGGCCCCTGCACCCACGTGGGAGACCCGGAAGAAGCTCCTGGCTTCAGATCGGCACAGCTCCAGCCATTGCAGCCAATTAGGGAGTGAAGCAGTGTTTGGAAGACCTCTCTCTGTCTCTCTGCCTCTCCTCTCTGTGTGACTCTGACTTTCAAATAAAATAGATAAATCTTTAAAAAACAATTCATAGTGGTTGAGGTAGAGGAGTAGAGTAGTGGTTGGTGATGTGAGTGCTGTGTATTTGCAGGTCCTATTAAAATTATATTCCTAGGAGAGCCCTAGAATTCATGTAGATTAATCTTTCCGTTTGTGAAAGAGGAAACTGCAGCCCGCCCTGGGGTGGTTTCATTCTAATGATGTTATGCATCCAGCCTCCAGGACAGCTACATTTGACACCCAAGTCTCCGGATTCCCTGTCTTGTGCTCTTGTCTTTTGCAGGATGGGGAAATCCAAAACAGTCCTCTTTTAGAGAGAGTTCCTGTAAGAGAAGGTGGCTCTTCAGCATTCCTGCCCCTTTAAAGAGGATTGCCAGTAGAAGACTGTCAGTCAGATTCTGTCACCATTGCAAAGCTCTTCTCTGCTGGAAGGGCGGTTAATTCTTTCAGACTTCAGGGTATCAGATAGTTAACGCTTCAGGAAGGATTCGCTCCAGAGCTCCCTTGGGAGGTCAGATCGTTTGGGTCAGTGTATACAGAAGGAATCCCTTCTGCTCTCCTAAACAGGTGGCTTTGAGCAAAACATGGATCAAAGTTGAAAGAAAAACTAGGTGGGGCTTCTCCACTGGATAGTGGAGTTTGGAATCATAGGCGACATGGGTGCATGAACTCCATTTGGGTAGCAGGGACCCAAAAATCCTTGGACCATCGTCTGCTGTCTCCTAGGATGCATGAGCAAGTAGCTGACATTCGCATTTGGTATTCTGACATGGGATGCTGTGCTTAACTCTCTGCACAACACCAGCCTCTGTAATGCATTTTTGCTATTTCAACAATCAACTTTCAGTTTTTTCATTGAATATTCTGTTAGGCAAATATGGTCTGTATTGGCTAATGATCTTTGCCCAACATTGTATGTTGTGAATACACTGACTTTTCATGAAGTCTAGAGTAGAGCACCCTGCCCTCTGGAACTTATGCTGATCAATTTTAATCCCCTTTACCTGATAAAATAACTGAAGAGGTCATCTGGATACACACTGGAATTGCCACAGGACAGTTTTTTCTAAAGCTGTTACACACACTCTGGAGGCAGCCTCCGTAGAGTGACTGTTAAGGTTGCTGATGTTCTATAGAAGCCTTGGAGACCCAAGCTTTTAAGTCTTATTTCTTTCCTGTGCTTGTCCTTGACCTGGTGAAAAGTGTTTGGCTCAGGGATGTCCCAGGGGAGCCATGACTTAAATGTTCTTATAATATATTCTGCTGCCACTCTGTCCATGTCCCTGAATGTAGGGGTGAGAGAGTAGAACATCAAGGACGCTGGGTCAGCCACTGTCTTCCTCCCATCTGTGCTGATGGATGAGTGGGCAATGAAAGCCACGTACTCTGGTTAAGCTACCCAGAGTATATGGCTGCGAAGGAAGCAGCTTCTCACTTTGAAAACCCTAGCCAGCCAGTAGGAAGCCAATTTGTTGCATAGAAGCAACAGATCTCATAACAGGATGTTTTGTTTCTTGAAACTGTGAAGCTGTTTTTAAAATGTGGACAGAATTATTGGTCATGTGGAACCCAAGTCCTCTGATGTTCACTGTCCTGTGTTGAATCTGGTGCGGATGCATTTGCAGGTATAGTAACCTTCTGCTGATAATGAAGTTGTTCTGTGGGGCAAAAAATATAAAAAAATTAAAAAAATGAATGAACTCTGAGAAACCTGCTGCATTTGTTCTGTGATGTATATGCACATTGATCTGGACAAAGGGACTTTGTGGCAAAGCCTCTCACATGCAGGGTAGGGCCACCTGCCCCTTCCTTAGATGTCAGTCCTTTGGTTCTCAATTGTATTTTCAAAGTTAGGCCACCAGGGTCTTCTCCATGGAGGACTGTACATCTTTCTATGCATTTTGAAATTGTTGGGGGAATGCACCAAGAAGGTTGAATAAAAAAATGGTTTTCAGACTTTTTCCAGGAACCTCAGCCATTGAGAGATTGAGAAGACAGAAAAGTGCTGGATGCTGCCATTGAATGTGGCTTCAGAGGCACGTAGCTCCCATGTACAGTTTGTGTATTGGAAATACTAGGAGGTTATGTGATTTACCAAAGGTTCACAGTTAGATGGCGGCAACATCTGGATTAGAGCCTTGGTTTTCTCACTCTTAGTTCAAGGCAGTTTCTGTAACTCCCCCCCCCCCCTTTTCTCTCTTCCTTCTAATTTATCCCTTAAATTAAGAAAAAGATTGAATCTGGAGGAATATTTCCCAAAATATAGATTACAAGCACTTATGTAAAAAACTACTTTAGATGCCTATAAAATACAGATTTGTGGATTCCTTCCAGAGTTACCAAATAAAATCAAGGCCTGGGTGTCTGCATTTTCATAACCTCCTCAACGATTCTTATGTATACTACATGTTAGGACCATTAACCTGGGCCTATAAATAGCCAGGTGGCACGTGGCAGGAAATGACCACTGACATTTAACATCACTGACTTTATCCTGAGAACACAGTCATTCATTATTTCTTGCTGTTCTTAGTGCCAGCCATGTAGGGAGCTGAACGGAGCTAATGATGGTTCCAAGAGTAATTACACCAGCTTTTCTGTTTCTCTATTGCCTGCTCCTGGCATAGCTCTAGCTATTAATATTAGCTCCTTTCTCTCCCCCCAACCTGGCAATATTTATCTGCTGTATACTGCTTTGCTATACTTGGTGGAAGGTAAATGAATGCTTTGCAGGTATCCTCAAATATCCAGACCTACTCTAAACTTGTTGCTACACAGCACCTGGCCTCAAAATGTCTTGCAATGACTCCACAAATAGTTCAGTGAGAGCCCCAATTACCTCTCCACGCAGGTAATTATTGCTTCTGCCATTTAAGTGAAATTTCAGTACATTGCTTAGAGCAATAAATTTAGAAGCATATTTATGCTGTCCCTGCTTCTATTCATAACATAGATTGCAAATCCCATTTCTGTTGGGGTACAGTTCTGAACTGTCCTTTGGTATGAAAATGGCCGATAATAAATAAAACAATAATACCCAAATCTCATCCCCCTCCCTCCCCAGAACCTAAGAGACTTAATAAAGCAAAACAAATAAACAAAGACACCCCTCCTAACACCCAATTAACACTGCACACAGGAGAGTTCTGTATCTCGTGGCAAATTAGAAATTGAGCAATTCTGTAGAATTACGGAGCTATCAACTGTGTTGTGGCAACGTGATGTCATGGCACTTTGGAAGTTTCATTATGGAGTCTAACAGGTTTTGTGGTGTGTTTTGCAGCACGCTCTCTCTGACAAGGCGTGTGTGAAAGCCTTTGACCCAAAGACGACTTGCTTACAGGAATGCCTTATCACCACCTTCCAGGAAGCCTACTTTGTTTCAGAAAGTTTTGAAGAAGCCAAAGAAAAGATGAGGTAAACTTGCTTTTTCGTCCATCTATAGAAAATGGCCTTTTATTTTTCCGGCTCTGTTCCCTCCTTTATCTATCTCTTGTGCCAATGGGGGTTGATCAAATATCCTTCTATTTCTGTTTATTCTGCAGGGACTTTGCAAAGTCAATTACCCGTCCCTTCTCAGTGTACTTCAATCCCTACACACAGAGTATTGAAATTCTGAAAGACACCAGAAGTATTGAAAATGTGGTGCAGGACCTCCGCAGTGATTTGAACACAGTGTGTGATGCCTTAAACAAAATGAACCAATATCTGGGGATTTGATGTCTCATACCACTGTTGTTGCCCGCATGATCTTTTTGGAGCTTAGCAGCAAATTCAGTGAACGTCATATTACACCAATAGTGTTCTGTGTCATGGCTCGACTAGTAAGCATGCAATTCTGTATACCTATACCACTTGAAATTTACTGTGTTAGTGTGTGAACACCACAAGGAACCCCACCACAGATAACCACTCATTGTATGAAAGTTTGTAAATGTTTCAATGTCTTAAATGGATGTGATATTCTTGCATAGTGCCCTTAACCAAACTGCAACTCTTTCAAACCTGTAACAAATGGTCCTCTTATGATTCTAGCTTATGACCTTTTCTTTCTTGGATCTGAGCCTTTCCTCTGTATTCATTAGATAAAATGGAAATAGCAATGAAGCTGTTTCTATTTTTAATAGTATTAGTGTTTTCACAGCATTATTTGAGATAAACGCAGACTTGTAGGAAACCTTCCTTCACATTTACAGAAGACTCAGCATTCTGCTTCAAAAACCATCGTGGTAACACTATAGTTGGAATGACTTTTAGGTTCAGTATTTATACGATACAAGAAAACAGAAGTTTTTACGAATGGGATGTGTAGGTTGCATTGACCTTGTAAAAACTGAATTTTGGCAGGCTTCTTTAAGCATTTTGAAAGATAATGCTTCCAGAGAGAATGTTAGAAGGACTAAACATTGGAGAATAAATACTGGGACTCTGAATTTTAAGCTGAAATAAAGTCAATTATTATTTCAAGTGTTTAATGTTTCTCTGGTCAGAGGACAGTTAAATCATAAGGCTAAAAAGCACATCTTTGATCTCAAAGGTATGGCAATTGGATCACAAAGAAATTAAGTGATTTTCCCACAGTTGCATACTTGTGCACCAACATTCTCAGTCCATCATGTTTTCCTTTTGGGTTGCCAAGAAGTTCTACATGATATATATTTATATGTGTGTGTGTGTGTATTTATGTGTAATTGGATAACAGAAATTAGTGCCTATCAATATAATGTTTATCATTTCATAGGATTTGTATCTCAGTCAAGGGTTGCCAATGGTACATATGTGTTTCCCCTCTCTGTTCCAAAGCAGGCCAGAACTAAGGGAGGTTGCCCACTTTCTAAAGTTTGGGTAACTTCAGGCAAACACTAGTGACAGATCACACGTTTCTGATGGCTTTTGTGGTAAGAAATAAGATTAGGTTATTAAATGGACAAGTAACCTGCTGAATGAGTGAATGAATGTCATCTTTGGACTGCCTCACCTAACACAACAGCTGTTCTCCTGATTCTGCTTTTGAGAGTATAGAGCATTGGACGGAGGAAGGAGAGGACAAGAAAAAGCAGAGAGGAAAAAGATGACAAAATGACTTTTAAGTTAGCAATCCTAAAATATTTACGTGACCAATTTCCAAGGATGTCCTTTTAATAGAAATTACATGTGGTTTCAAAATGATTCATACTCTCATAGAGGGTCCACTATGTCAGGTATCTTTGGACTCAATGTTTTCAGTAGGAACATGAAAAAGAGTTAGAGTACATTTCACAGAGAAGCCAAATTCCAGTGAAAATTCAGAGATTTGAATTTTGGTTGTCTCAACTATTGAGGATTTTTCATTTCTGAAGCATTCTCCAGACAATGCAGCTTTCGAGAAGGGATTTGGTGGACAGAAAGTGAGAATCATGAAATGTAAACACTAATCTCAGTGAAGGGAATAGTGCCTTGAAAAAACACTGGTGGGGAAAAATGATAAGCACACTGAACCAAATTAACAGTCAACAGAGTGAACAAGAAGTTGTGTGTGTATGTGTGTGTGTGTGTGTATCTTACCATCAATTCTCATGTTAATGTGATGTTAATACAAAAAAGCAGAGATTCAATGTAATTCCTAGATATAATTCTAAGAATATAATAAGAATATAATGATACTTCCATCCTCCTTATCTCCATCTCCCTCCCTCCCTCCCTCCCTCCCTCCTTCCCTTCCTTCCTTTCTTCCTTCCTTTCTCTTTCTTAACTTTTGAGATAACGTATTTTTAATTTACATAATAGTTTAAGGCTTAATACTCCACTAAATAAAGAATTCAAAAAATAAAATGTAGAGTGACTGTAGTTTAGTGGGAATATAAGCAAGAGCAGTTGTATATTTTAATTGTTTTATAGATCCATAAATACATAGTTTCTTAGATCTTGCTTTGCTAGATGTAAGTAATACTCACTATCCATTTACTTATAATTATTAATCTAGAATAATAACCCAGGACAATATATGTTGATTTTTTCAGAGTAGATGCTGAGTTTTCTCAGAGGAGAAAAAACTGGCTAAGAAACTTAATATCTGCCTTTTGTGTTGTTTCTATAATTTGGAAGTCTTAAGAGTTCTGTTATATTTTTTCCTTAAGAAAAGCAAAGCGACCATAAACAGCCATAAATGTTTTTCCTCTGAAAGAGGATTTTCTTAGTTAAGAGTACTTGAGAGAGAATGATATTTAATTGTAAACAAAGCCCCTTAAAATAGTATTTGGGGTGTCTTTTGCTTGATGTGTAATGAAATCTTTAGTGCAGAATCTGTTTTGTGTCAAAAATAGAAGAGCTGCAAAGTAAATGGGCTTTCCCACAGAGCTTATATAGGTATCATAGAAGGAGGAGGAATTACTTGATTCTTTTTAGATTTGTTCTCCATTTGGAATAGCAGTAACCATGGTTTTCACCCTGTGAAACAATGAAATCATGGTTTTCATTTGTTGTGAGCATTTAACATGCAAATGCCATTACAGCTAATGGTGGGAAAAATCCTATAAAATTTAACAGCCATCATAGGAAAAGTGTTGGCAGAAAAAGTTCTCAGATAGAAATAGTGTGATAGGATAATCACAGCCAGCCCCTTTCCATATCTGATACCTGCTCAGTGTAACCATTTGTCTCAATTACGCCTCTTGACTTGAAGCTAAATTAAATAGATCCAAGGGCAATTATAAATTTAAAGGCATTTGTTCTCTGTCATCTCAGTGAATCATAACTTTATTTTGGCTTTGCTGCTAAGTTCTGTAATCAACTAATCAGAAAACAACACTAAGTTCCTAGCAAGACCACACACTTTGTAAAAGATAGCTAAATGTGAATAGTGTAGTTTTATACTTGAAACATTTTTATCTGTTATAGGTTAGGGTCAAGTCTCCAGTGTTTCTTGAATGATCAGTTTATTTGACACCATAAGAGCATGATAGGCTGTTTATAAATTGAGGGTAGGGAACTTTGACACAAGGATTTTTGTTAGTTTGTTTTTCACATTGTAAAGGTTGTGAGACTTTGGTTTCTGGTTTAGTATCATTTATTTACTGTAGTTTAGGAATGATGCTTTATGGTATGATATATCTGCTTGTCTTGCTTGTACATAGTAAATGGGCCCGAGCCTAATGAATGTAAAGTATTGCAACATTTACCAACACAAAAAGTCTAAAATGAAAAACAGAGTGCTTTACTGTAGAAGCAAATAGAAATACAGAGTTTCATTTTCAAATGGAGTCATGGCTCACATCATCTCATTTTCTTCATTCCAGGAGGAAAACATTAACCCAAGATGTAGTTGTCCTCCAATTCATTTGATCTAATTTTCAGCTTCTAAAGAATCCAGTGCAGATGCTTATTCTCATGAAGCTGTCTTACTTACAATGAACAAGAAAGTAGCCCAGAGTTCTCCAGTATGTCTGAATTTTTTCCTCAGTTTCTAAAGACATTCTCTTATTTTGGAAAATATGTCTTACACAGATTGCCATATTCTGGGAAGAGTCAAGGGATACTGCTTCTTCTAATATTAGATTTGCATATGTTCAAAACAAATCAGTTTGGGAACATGAAATGGTGATTCTTTATAATGTGGCTTGGGGCCTCAAACCATTTATGCAGTCTCTTAGAACATAGCAGGCATTGCTCTAGATACCGAGATGTGGTGCTGAATAAGACAGGAGACACTTATGCCTACTTTGCTCTAATATTGCACTCAGGAGATGGAGGCAAAAAACAAACCCCATATGGTTTGAAATTGTGGCAAATTTGATGGAGAAAATTATCAGGGTGATTGATGAAGACTATTAGGAGAGAGAGTCAGGTGACCTGGAAGGGCCTTTCTGAGCAGATGGTATTTGGCCAACTTAGGCTGAGAAGTAGCCAGGAAAGAGAGCCTTGGAAAGAATGTTCTTGAAAGAGGGAATAGCAAGACCAAAGGGTGTCAGGCAACAGTGAGGTTGATGCGTTTATGGAAGACAGATTGCCAGTGGGCTGGAATGGAATGATGCAGGGACAATGTAGGAGGCAAGAATGAGATACTATAGGGTCCCAAAAGAGATCAGATGCAGTCTACAAGTAGTCCTCATTGGAGGACTGGAAAGAAGACAGTATCCAGATCTGATTTATATTTTTCAAGAGCTTACTCAGGCAGCTGTGTGGAAATGGAATGCAATGGGGCCAGGGGTTGGGGGAGGGGAAGAAGAGTAGAAGCAGTGAAACCAGTCAGAAGGACACTGCAATATTGGGGCACTGCAAGTTGGTATCTTGTCAGATCATGGTGGAACTCATTCAACACCATCATAACTAAATAAGTTACAAAGTTCAGTGTGTGCATGAGAGCCATCAGGTAAGAAACTGGGAGAAATTGGAACAAGTGGTACCTGGATTGTTTCTCACTTGACTGGAAGAGGTTTTCAGATGATATCCTGTCTTTCATACATACTTAAAGCTTCCTTTGACACAACATCACATTAAAATTTCTCTGGTTGGAACAGAAAAAGCTAGACTGGAAAACAAATCCCACTGCTTTTTCATGTGACTCATAGATATTGATGGCAGAAATAAAAATGAAGTAGAAAATGGGGCATTATTGGTGAATGTTGATGGTGCTGACAGATAAGATAATTCAGGACAAAGAAACCCCCTTACCTAAAGGCAAACTAGATCATGTGTTTGCTGTCCACTCTGGCCATGTCTTCAGGAATAGGCCATCAAATGTAAGTGAACTGGTTAAGTCTGCTTCCCTTCTGTTTACTGCCTCTCCTATCCCCAAATGCATATTTCAGATATCCCAGAAAAGGTTCACTTGCTGTGATTTCTTCTCACTCCAAGAAGAATGGGTCTGGTGCAGCAGCTGGAAGTATATTTCCTTCTTTGGGAAGATTGCAGTGAGCCTGATGTTCAACCCAAGGGCATCTGTGGTTATGGTGCCTGCAAACAGCATTCTCATAATCCAGTCTGGATACAGTTTTTATAATTGAACAACAAAAACATCTGACAGATGTGGGCAGGGTAATTTGAAAGCTAGATAGCACAAAGAAATCAAGTTCAGTTTCTGTCAAAATAAAATCTTTTTAAAACAGATGAAAAGCTGGCCTTCATTTTATAGGTTGGAAAAGATAATATTAATTATAGGAAGGTGATAGGGATTAATTGGTCTCCCTGTACTCCTCTACTTCCATTGCAGTGTCCTCACTGTTTAGTTTGTTCATTTACATGGCACCAGCAAGATGCTGAATCAGTAGGTCTATTATTCCCAAAGGTTTGCAAACCACTGAACACATCTAATGTGCAGCTTGCCCAATTTTAGTGAACAGCTAACTTCACAGACGTTAATGAGGCCAATTATTGGCAAGTGAATTTGAAGTGAAGAGCACATTAGGTTTGCCACTATAGCAGTTATTTGTTTATCGGGATTGATTGAGGCAAACTTTCTTTTGATCATTACATCTGATTGATCACTGCACGTGGCATTATGAAAGAATGAGGTTTCCAAATCAGATAGCTACTTGGAAGAAAAATCTCTGCCTCACAAGGGCAGAACATGTTCCCCTATCCGTTTCAGTGTGAAAGCCGAGCCATTAAATCGGAATGGATCCTAATTAGTCCCTCACAAATCTCTAAAACTTTTTGGTCTTTTCTGTTGGGCAGAACTTAAAAGAAGCCTAAATTCCTCCCTTGCCCACGTATAGTCAATATCAAAGAAAATAACTTGCATGGTAATACTTACTGCTGAAAATGAGTGCAGACGTAGCAATCCTGATTTGAAGTGGCATTGGAAAGTATAATTTGGTTCACCCAGCCAAATGATTACTGCAAGTACAGATCATCAGCACGGCCCACTCCAGGACATTTGAATTGGTGATCAGCTGACAGCTAATTGCCAGACTGAGGCACCTCTTAAACTTCTGCCTGGGAACACAAGGGGAAAATCCCCGTTACTCCTATAAACTCCTTGCCTGTGTGGAGACTATCTTTTCCATGTTGGACACAGGTCTCTAAAGTGGTTGTCTTCTGCTTACACTGATACAGCATCCATACTCTCTGTCGAGTAACTGCATCCCATTTTCCCCTTTGTGAATCTCATCTCTGTCCCTGAGTCTCTGCTTTGGGTGGAGCTGATCTCATCTCTCAGCTCTAATGGGGTGCTTATGACCTAGGGTTGGTCAATGAGATACTATAAACTCCTGTCCACAATGTTTGGTTCAGGCATGGGCCATGCCCTAAGTTAGGGTAAATAAGGTCAAACCTTGGACTTTGCTGGAGCTATTGCAAAGGAGATGTGCTGCTTTCTTCTCTGGTCGTAAGGTGGTGGAATGTATATCTGGAACTTAACGCAGGCCACTGTATAGAGAATGCAGGGCCAAGAATAAAAGACACACACAAAAATCTGTTAATGACATTGTCAAGCTCATGAATTTAGCTGTGGCTGTAGCTAGATGTACCTTTGGACTCCCCAGGTCCTTGAGCTAATAAATGTCCCCTGGTCCCTCGCTCTCATTTTCCTCCTGCTCTCAGTGGCATCAAACTAGAGCTGACATCCATTATAAAAACATGAGGAGAGGGGCAGGAAATATTAGATTTGCATCATTGCACTTTTCCTCTAGGTTCTGGGAATCACAACGTCCTGGAGAAGTGCTATTTAAGCCCTTTTGGCTTAGGCTGTCCTGTGGAAAAGGGCAAGTCTGACCTATTTATTCTCTTCTAATATTTTCAGGATGGTATGACTTCCTCCAGTGAGATCTGACCAGCAGAAGTGCTCAGCAGAAGGGTTTAATTGGGTTCTAGATGATAACTTGAGATTCAATCTGTGGGTTGCCGATTTGTTCCGTGGAAAAAGAATATCAAAGCACATTCAACTTTAGCTGAGAGGCAGCTGAGATAACTGGATAAGACTTTTGCTGTCCTAGTTTTTCACTATAGCTTATAGGGGGATCTGGTTTTATTAGGATTGGGCACCTTTAAATAAGCACTCTCAGAGTAGAGTAGTGAGGAACAGGTACAAATTCTGAATTTGCTGCATATTAGTTATCTGGATGATTGCTAAAGACTTATTGATGCTTTCTGAGCTTCATTTTAGTTTTATGCAGAATGAGAATTATTAATAAATATATATTAGGTATATATACATTTCATTGAGTTGTAGTAAGTTGATTCTGAGCCATTCCACAGCTGTCCATAGCAGAAAAATTGAAAATAGAGGGCAGAGTGGTTGCTGGGTAATTATGTTCCAGTTGCCGGACCATCTGCTGAGAGGAAGGTGTAACCACTCCCCTGTGTGTCAGAGGTGCTGCCTGCCTAAGTCTCTGTTTCAGAGTACAATTGCTTAGAGTTGTCTCTGATGAAAATAATGTCCTGGTCAGAAGGAACAAATTAAGTCCAGAATATAAATGTATATTATTTGGCAATCAGGAAAGGAAAGTGCTAAGTGAAAATGGGAAATTGGAATGTGATGTGTTGGGAGAGCAGTTCCTTTCATCCTTGCAGCTAATGGACTGAGCAAAAAGTGAACAATTTGTTTCATGTGATGATTCACTAACACTAACTGACAAGGTTTCCATTTCTGGGTCTCGTTCCACATTCAGCTGCTTGTTTTGTAGTGCAATAGTGCAATTATCTGTCTATCATTTGCATTTGCATAAACAGGACTGCTGAAATGTATGTGAGGAATAACCATCACTGCTTAAATCCTTCCCGTTAAAGGAAGAACTAAGGGAAAGGCAATATGGAGTGTCTCCTACATGCCTTAAAATAACCATCTGTTTCCTTTGTGATGTCCTCTTCTCTGGGGAATTCATTTTTAGAAAAATATTTTAATATGGGAAAGGGAGCAGTAGCTGGATTCAGTTTCACTTTGAGCTTTATTCTTGCCTCCTTGTAGTTTTTGTTGTAAATTAAACGACGGTTGAAAGGAGTGCTAATTCTAACCACCAGCCTACACAGAGCAATAACCCTTGTGGCTTGCCTTTGCATGAGAAATTAGGTTACGTGTGGAGAGAACTGACAGGCGGCAGCCCACCCCATTTCTGTAGGTTTTATAATTAAAGATCAGTCCAGTCCTAGCTTTATTTTTCATCACTAAACATTTATTTTGTTGACTTTTAATTTTCTACTATTTGTATAATTTGGGTTTACTTGGCAAATGAAGGAGAACTTTGTTATATATGACTCATGGGACCCAAGAGCTGGGAAGTGATGAGCTTCCGAAGTGTCTAGAATTGGTAACTAGAAAGATTCCAGAATTTTCTTCCTGCCTTCACCTCTGCCTTCTCTACATGTTTTTTTTTTTCTTTACTTTCTGTGACTCTCCTTTGCTCTTCTCTTTTTTCTGCAGGTGGGGGGTTCTTCTATTTACCATGTACATGGTAGAATATAACTCCTGAATTTATGTATCATAGTTTTAGACAGAGACTTGTGGCCTCTGAAGCCAAATTCCAAATTCTTGGGAAAGAATCTGATTGATGTAGTGTGGGTCGGCTGTTCATTTCCAGTCCAGTTGACTGTGGCCAGCGTGGGAGGGTGAGGTGTTTTTGAAATAGCTGCAGAGACTCTCACCTGTGTGTGTGTTTGTGGAGGGGGAGGCAGTTCTGGAAGAAGGTGGCTGGAAAGAATTCCAAATGGGTGTTTTGCAGTCCAGAGTCCAGCTGTTGTCCCATTTTGAAAATCAGCTTGCCTAGTGGAGTTTGTCCTTGGATCATGAAAGATCAGAGCTGGAGTTGCGCTTTACCCCATATCTGTTTTTATCACCTTCGTTTGGGTTTCTGGCCTCTCATGCAATGTTCCAGTTTTTAGAGTAGGTGCAGTGAACTCAGAATGGAGGTAATGCACCTTCAGCCCATATATTCTTGCCCTCTTTCTGCTCCTTAGCCACTTCGCACCTGACATCCTCTCAGGTGCAAGCTGAAATGGCCCCTGGGGCTCTTACAGGGAAGTGGTCAACAGGGGGAGAATCAGGGGAGGTAGGAGGCTCAGGAATGTGTGGTCCCAGAGGCCAGAGAAGTGCTTTCAGTAAAAGGGAAAGAGCTCCTCCGGCTGCTGCGGGAGCTGGGCCCATTCCTACTCCAAGGGTGTGCATGAAGCACCGTGCTCTGGGTGGAATGACAAGCAAAGGCAGCCAAGTTCCATTCAGGTAGGGTCTATGTTCCTCCTGGGATTCTGGCCTCATTCTCAGAGTGGTATTTTTCTTTCTTTTAAGAGCCAAGTAAATTTTATCATGGTCTGGTTTCTATCAAGGTAACTACCTGAAAAGCAGGCTGGCTACAGAGCTAATCCAGTTTCACTAGCTACTTATCACATGTGAGAGGTTTGCAGTCCCTACTATAGGAAAATAGAGTCTGTCTCAAATTTTTGCAAAACTTCTTCTTCCTTGGTATATTGTGATTGTGCAGATGTGATGATTTGAATGGAACATCCCAGAAAAGCAAGGGGAGATGCTCAAGAGTAAGAGAGCTATGCAATACTAAAGGCCTCCTTTAAATCTGGAAAGAATTTGATGTTAACTTTACTAATGCTTCAGAATGGAAGCCTCTACCCATATTTAAAGTGTTGTCATTGAGTGACCACAGTTAATTGTTTTAGAAAATATTTACTTGAAAAAGGGAGTGACAGAGTAAAAGGGGGGGGAGAGAGAGAGAGGGACAGTGAGAGAGGAGAGATCTTTCATCCAATGGTTCACTCCCCAAGTGGCTGCAACAGTGAGGGATAGCTCCAGGCCAAAGCCAGGAGCCCAGAACTCTACCCAGGTTTCCCACATGAGTGGTAGGGATCCAAGTACTTGGACCATCTTCCATTGCTTTCCCAGGTATGTTAGCAGGGAGCTGGATTGGAAGGGGAGCAGCAAGGATCAAAATAAATACTCCAACAAGGGATGCTGGCAGAACAAGTGGCAGTTTAACCCAGTGCACCACAATCCAGCCCCCAAAGTCAATTTTTGAAGATATAACTTTTCTCTCTCTTTTTTTGAGATGTGGTTTTTTTATTTTTTTAAACATTTATTTAGTAAATATAATTTTCCAAAGTACAGTTTATGGATTACAATGGCTTTTTCTCCCCCATAACTTCCCTCCCACCTACACCCCTCCCATCTCCTGCTCCCTCTCCCCTTCCATTCACATCAAGATTCATTTTCAATTATTTTTATATACAGAAGATTGATTTAGTATATATTAAGTAAAGATTTCATCAGTTTGCACCCACACAGAACATAAAGTGTAAAATACTGTTTGAGTACTAGTTGTAGCATTAATTCACAATGGACAACAAATTAAGGACAGAGATCCCACATAAGGAGTAAGTACACAGTGACTCCTGTTGTTGACTTAACAATTTGACACTCTTGTTTATGGCATCAGTAATCTCCCTAGGCTCTAGTCATGAGTTTCCAAGGCTATGGAAGCCTCTTGAGTTCGCTGACTTTGATTTTATTTAGACAAGGTCATAGTCAAAGTGGAAGTTCTCTCCTCCCTTCAGAGAAAGGTACCTCCTTTGATGGCTTGTTCTTTCTACTGGGATCTCACTTGCAGAGATCTTTCATTTAGGTACTCTTTATTTATTTATTTTTTTTGCCAGAGTGTCTTGGCCTTCTATGCCTAAAATACTCTCATGGGCTCTTCAGCGAGTGCCTTAAGGGCTAATTCTGAGGCCAGAGTGCTGTTTAGGACATCTGCCATTCTATGAGTCTGCTGTGTATCCCACTTCCCATGTTGGATCATTCTCTCCCTTTTTTATTCTGTTAGCATTCACAGACACTAGTCTTGTTTGTGTGATCCCTTTGACTCTTAGACCTATCAATGTGATCAATTGTGAACTGAAATTGATCACTTGGACTAGTGAGATGGCATTTGTACATGTAATCTTGATGGGATTGTATTGGAATCCCCTGGCACATTTCTAACTCCACCATTTGGGGCAAGTCCAATTGAGCATGTCCCAAATTGTACATCTCCTTCCTCTCTTATTCCCACTCTTAATATTTAACATTTAACAGGGATCACTTTTCAGTTACATTTCAACACCTAAGAATAAATGTGTGTTAATTACAGAGTTCAACCAATAGTATTAACTACAACAACAAAAAAATACTAAAAGGGATAAAGTATTAAATTGTACATCAACAGTCAGGACAAGGACTGATCAAGTCACTGTTTCTCGTAGTGTCCCTTTCACTTCAACAGGTTGAGATGTGGTTTGTTTTTTAAAAAACAGTTAAAGTGACTAGCTAACCATAGTCCATCATTTAGAATTGTCTCTTTCAATCCAGGGAAAATGAGACAACTGCAAACTAATGTTAATTAGCTTTTTGGGGGTCAGGATTACTTTAGTATCCATTATTTTTAATGTGATTATTGTATATACAATGAAATAAAAGAGAACATATATAATGATGGACTTTTTCTGAACACCACATTACATTGCACTATATTTTGGAGGCAAACATACAAAAATTAAAAATGGCTCTTATTTTATGGACTAACTCCCTTCTTCCTCATCCTGAATCAGGTTTAAAGCTGGTAAGACAGTCAGTATTCTTCAAATGTGGGTGAGGAAAGAAGTTTGCTTGGGCTTAGCAGATATATGGATTTTCTTGGTGCAGGGCCTAAGACTATAGATGCTGGGATCAGCTAACTCAATTCTGCTACAAACTAGGGTAATTGGCTCAGAACTCTATTTTATTTGTGAAATGGATGTAAGAATACTGATCTTATAGACTGGCTGTGAACTTTAAATGAGATGATAAATTTAATGTTCTCCCAATGGCATCTAGCACATATCTCATAGAGTTCCTGTGAATAGAAAAATTAATGGAAAGCATTTGCGTTGGTGCCCGACACATATTTGTAGATACTTTATAGACATGAGCTATCCTTATTTATCCATTGTTATTTTAACTATATGACTATATCCCATAACTGTTATATAATTAATATTGCGCTAAAATTTTTTAATTTTTTAAATTTTATTTATTTTTTTAAATTTTTTATTTTATTTTTTTTTAAACTTTTATTTAATGAATATAACTTTCCAGTGTACAGCTTATGGATTACAATTGCTTCCCCCTCCCATAACTTCCCTCCCACCTGCAACCCTCCCCTCTCCCGCTCCCTCTCCCCTTCCATTTGCATCAAGATTCATTTTCAATTCTCTTTATATACAGAAGAACAATTTAGTATAAAGATTTCAACAGTTTGCACCCACATAGAAACACAAAGTGAAACATACTGTTTGAGTACTAGTTATAGCATTAAATCAAAATGTACAGCACATTAAGGATAGAGATCCCACATGAGGAGCAACTGCACAGTGGCTCCTGTTGTTGACCCAACAAATTGACACTCTAGTTTATGGCGCCAGTAACCACCCTAGGCTGTCGTCATGAGTTGCCAAGGCTATGGAAGCCTTCCAAGTTTGCCGACTCTGATCATATTTAGACAAGGTCATAAAAGACAGAGTGAGGATAGTAACCAATGATCCTAAGGGTGGCATTTACCAGGTTTGAACAATTATACAGCATTAAGCGGGGAAGAGGACCATCAGTACACACATGTTGGGAGTAGAGCCATTGGTGGTAGAGTAGAGGTTATGATTACAAAGGAATGAGGCCCAAGTGCGCTAGACAGGGTCTAGAACAAAGGACAGAGTCATTATTAGAGGATCTAAGAAAGGTGCTGTCTAAGCTACAAGTAATTTTTCTGACTGAGAGGCAAATAGAACCTGATAGAAGGGGCTTGATAATAATCTGGTGGGCTTTAGGCCTTGTAAGTTAAGAGGCCCAGACCTATCTATCTCTTCACATGGGGTATATCCTAAGGGAGGTGTGAACCTCCTAGGGGAAGGCACTCTGTTGACTTTCATTACTTGGCTGGCCTGGGAGGAGAGCTGGCCAGGTAAAGGCAGGGGGCATCTCTAACAAGAAATTTACAGTTCTGCCTGCAATGTTGCTGACCCTACTTGGCTGTCCCCTCAGCTGCAGTGGTCACTTTGGAAGCTGGGCTGAGTGAAGGGCTTTTCAGCTTAGAGCCAATAAGATCTGTGGCTCTGACCTGGGCATCCTTCGACTCCAGGGCAGGTCCATTTCCAGTGATCCAACTCTTGGCAGAGCTGCCAGGGCTCTTCACAAGCTGACTTCTGCTGAAGCCCAGGCTTACCACATTGAAAGCCACTGCAGTGGACTGGCCTGTTGGGTCTCCTTGAGGGCAGATCACTGTACAGATCAGCCATTAATAGGCCTGCCACCCATTGCTTCTGATGCCTAGCTTTCTTTTCCTCCTGGTTTGTGTTAAAGCAGACCAGAGGATGCAAGTCAAGGGAGTGCCCAAGTCCCATTTCTAGTCTTCGGTGGCCTGAACTACAAGTCTATAGTCACAGGCATGTTCTGTAGTAGTTTTTCTAAGGTAGACAATGCCCATGAGGAAAATTATATTCTCACTTAAAAACTTTCTTTCCCTTTGGTCTGAAAGGGAGGTTTTTTCTACTTACTGTATACTTCGCTGATGGCAAAGTAAATCTAGCTATTTTAGTATTATTTAAGTTCTTATTTTGGCTATGCTATTACAGAAAAATGTTAGCCATCTCTTTTATAACGTCTAAAGATTAAATTGTGCGTCCTACAGATTCCTTCATAATAGAATTAGTTACCTACCTTGAAGAGAATAGAGAAATGAAAGAACAAGTTGGGCTTAGAATAGAGAAATGAGGGAGCAAGTCCTAGATCGCTTGCTGACAATAGCAATATTACATGAATACTTAGCAAACCGTTTCAACCATTAGATAACAACTTAAGAAAACATTTACCAGAAGGTCCAATGCCTTCTAGAAATTTTAAGAATCATGTATTTGGAAACACCTCTTAAATATCTAACATGGTGTAGTTTGTTTAACCAGTAAACTTAAGCACAACCATATAAAATGTTTTTAGTTTCTTTCTACCAACAAGTTTAAAACATATGATACACAGATTCAGGTCCCACAAATTAAAATGTATCTTTGATTGATTTTAGCAGCTTAAATTTATGGACAATCTTATCTATAAGCCATTTAAAATAAAACTCTTAATAAAATTTCCCCATGTGGACATACAATATGTACACACATATAACATAGCATAATAGACCAATATAGCAATTTTAATAATAGCTTTTAAAATCTTTAACTCTTTTTGTAGATTGCCAATTGATTTGAATTGCTTTTTGTTTTTAGTAACCTCAGCTAACCATACTTTCTCTCAGTTGGTACTGTTAATACATTATTGGCTTCATCTGTTTACAGAGCCATCCCAAAGTACTGAATACAATAGAGGTGGCTGGAAAAAGTCCATAGGAACCTATAGGAGGACAGCTAAACACAGAACCAACAATGCTTTAGTTTTATGAGCAGCACATTATATATAACTATGGATGACAAAAGACTTTAAGTCGCCATGTTTAAAATTATAAACTCCTCAACCAACAAGAGGCACTTGCTTACTTCACAGTATTTTTGAAAGCACCTGTAGGATTTTACAAGTATTTAACCCTTTAGGCCTCTGGGGCTTTCTCATTAAGATAACTATCATGTCTAGTAACACAAGATCATTAGACTTTTTAATTCTCAAACATTTGTATTAATAGCATTTTCCCTTATAGAAACTTAAAGTCTGGTACCACATCACATCTTGACAGTACTTCTAATATAATCCAAATAGCCTGATTAGTTGGTGTCTCTATAAGATGAGAGACATAGGTCCTTCGATTTTTTCAGTTGGGCCCAAACTGGAAAAAACAAAGTCCAGGATTTACTGGAAATTTTAGAGACCAGATTGTTTGAAACTTTGGTTTTTTGAATGCCTGTCAAGAATGCCAAGAAGGCTCAAAATCCAGAATATCTGGTTGAAATAAGATTCCTTAAAATCATGACATAACATAGACCAAATTTGTTCATTGTTACAAGGTGATTATTCAAATCTTTGAAAATAAGCACATATTTAAATAACCCATAGCTTTGAATAAAAATTCAGCTGTTTTTGAACAATTAGAATTTAACAGACATCAAGAGAACATAATAGATTACTTTAACACATTGCTTTAACAGAGCATCAGAGTTTAATTCTATGTCAAAGAGAAATTGAGCTTCCTGTGATCTTTTGCTGTGAGGTTTCCTTCCTTTACCTTCTTTCATATTGGTGACCATGTTTCTGTGTTTCTGTGTGTAACACATCTTTAAGCATCTTTTGCAGGGCAGGATGAGTGGCAACAAATTCTTTCAGTTTCTGTTTGCTATGAAAAGTCTTAATTTCACCTTCATTCACAAATGAGAGCTTTGCAGGATATAATATTCTGGGCTGGCAGTTTTTCTCTCTTAGTACCTGGGCTATGTCTCGCCATTCCCTTCTAGCTTGTAGGGTTTCTGATGAGAAGTCTGCTGTGAGTCTAATTGGAGATCCTCTGAGAGTAATCTGACGTTTCTCTCTTGCACATTTTAGGATCTTTTCTGTATGTTTCACTGTGGTGAGTTTGATTACAACATGTCATGGTGAGGATCTCTTTTGGTCATGTTTATTAGGGGTTCTATAAGCTTCCTGTACTAAGATGCCTCTGTGCTTCTTCAAACCTGGGAAATTTTCTGCTAGTATCTCACTGAAAATGCCTTCTAATCCTTTCTCCCTCTCCATGCCTTCAGGAACTCCTAGAACCCGAATGTTGGGTTTTTTAATAGTATCCTGTAGATTCCCGACAATATTTTTTAGATTTCTAATTTCTTCTTTTCTTTGGTTTGCCTGTTTCCTTTCCTGTTCTCTGTCTTCTAAGTCTGATATTCTCTCTTCTGCTTCACCCATTCTGTTTTTAAGGCTCTCTAATGTGTTTTTCTTTTAATCTATTGAATTCTTCATTTCATTATGATTTCTCGTCACTATCACATTTTCTTGTTCTACTAGTTGTTTCATTTCATTTTGATTCCTCCTTAATATTTCATTTTCACGAGAGAGATTTTCTATCTTGTCCATTAAGGATTTCTGTAGATCAAGAATTTGTTTTTGAGAACTTCTTAATGTTCTTATCTATTTTTTGAGATCTGCTTCTTGCATTTCTTCAATCTCATCATCTTCATAATCTTGAATTGGGGTGTCTTTTTCATTTGGGGGCGTCATAGTGTCTTCCTTGTTCTTGTTACCTCAGTTTTTGCGTTTGTTGTTTGGCATGTTTGAGATATTTGGTTTCTTCACTGTGGTGTTTTTTCTTATTACACTATGGCTCTATATTAAGTGGACTGTCTGCTTTCGATGGAGCCTTAGAGGCTTGAGATGAGTATCGACTGAGAGCTGTGTTTGGTTTCTCAGGGTTGAGGGTGTGTCAAAGATGACACTCCCAGGTTAGGTGTGGTAACTCTCTCTTTCTTTCTTTCTTTTTTTGATTCAAAAGTGAAGTAATTCCGCACAGCTGAACATAATTGGAGGTAGTTAGCAGGCAAATAATATACCCACAGGAGCCAGAGATTGGAAGCTCTTTCCCAAGGACCACACAGGGAATCTGTGCTGCCCTCAATGTGGGCTCCAATTCTCCTGCATTCTCCCAGTGGGTTGCCAAGTTAGATGCTAATCTCCTGTTATTTCACCCCTTCCCCCAGAGTCAGGTTTTTCTGCTAGGCTCAGGGCTGGTGCAGACCTGAGGTCGCCCTGCTTATGACGTATGTCCAAAATGGCGCCTGCTCTTTGTCTTGCTCGCCTTTGAGGGTTGAGCGGAGAGAGAGAAACTCGTGTCCGTATTGGTCACTTTTTTTTTTCCCTCTCTCTCTTCTAGTTAGTTAGCCTGGTGAACTTTTCCCCACGGAGTTTCAAGCTTCGTTCTCTCTAGTCTCCTCTTTCCGCTTGCCCACTGGTGTCTTGGGCTATTGAGGTTCGGCTCACCTCGCGTCCAGCGCTGGTGTGTTGAGTCTGCCGCTGGTTTCCCGAACTTGGGCTCCCACGCTCTCCACGCAGGTCCACTGTGAATCACTAGTTCCAGAAGAGTTTCCTCTGCTGTTTCTTCCCCTACTCTTCCTTGACCCTGCAGTATCTCCACTTTTATTAACCTGTCTCTCCCCCGGACTAATAGTGTGCTCCCTTCCGATTCCGCCATCTTGCCGCTCTCCCGCGCTACAATTTTTTTAATTGAACAAGAGTCAAAGGCATAAAAGAGTGAAGGACAAGGCTTGCAAATTTTTATTTATCCCCATCCCCATCAAACTCAATCAAATTCAACTTTGATTTAATAAAACTCCCCCCTCCTATAATCTCTCTCAGTCCTTCCACATCATTCTTTGATAGTGACACTTTCTGTTTTTTCAGTTTAGCAAAATTCCAACAACAATGTCTATTGTGAAAAAATATCTAATCTCTACCAATTTCTTGCATTGTATTGACATGTGTCTTTCTCTGGGACCCTAATACAGTTTGCTCCTTTACCATCATTTTTCTTTTTTTTAATACTCATTTATTTATTTAGACAGGCAGAGTGGACAGTGAGAGAGACAGAGAGAAAGGTTTTCCTTTTCCATTGGTTCACCCCTCAATGGCCGCTGCGATCGGTGTGCCATGCTGATCCAAAGCCAGGATCCAGATGCTTCTCCTGGTTTCCCATGCCGGTGCAGGGCCCAAGGACTTGGGCCATCCTCCACTGCACTCCCTGGCCACAGCAGAGAGCTGGCCTGGAAGAAGAGCAACCGGGACAGAATCTGGCACCCCGACCAGGACTAGAACCTGGGGTGCCAGTGCTGCAGGTGGAGGATTAGCCTAGTGTGCCGCGGCGCCAGCCTACCATCATTTTTCATCTGGCATTCTTTCCATAGCAAAGTGTATAAGCCTACTTCATACATTTTTAAACTGTGTCATATCTATAGTACAAGTAGGTGATGTTTCATTAATTATTTTCATTTTAATGGACAATTGTACTTGTTGTTTTCCATTATTAGGAATGATACTGCAAGAAATACCATTGTTAATTAGTTAACTTATGTTATAGATCCTTGAAGTTTTTTCATCCTTTTGCAGTGTATTTTTTTTCCATTGTTCATATTGCTTAAGTTCTGTTATATCTTCAAGAATATTTTGCTGTGCTGGTCATTCGTTTTTTTTTTTAATTTAATTTTTGTGTTTTTCAGTTCCAAGATTTTCATATGGTTCTTCTTCATATCTTTTATACCTCTTCTGAGACTTTCTATTTTTTTTTTTTGTACAGGCAGAGTGGATAGTGAAAGAGAGAGAGACAGAGAGAAAAGTCTTCCTTTTTCCGTTGGTTCACCCCCCAAGTGGCCGCTATGGCCGGCGTGTTGCAGCTGGCGCCCTGCGCCGATCCGAAGCCAGGAGCCAGGTGCTTCCTCCTGGTCTCCCATGCAGGTGCAGGGCCCAAGCACTTGGGCCATCCTCCACTGCCTTCCCGGGGCCACAGCAGAGAGCTGGCCTGGAAGAGGGGCAACCGGACAGAATCCGGCACCCCAACCGGGACTAGAACCCAGTGTACTGTCGCCGCAGGCAGAGGATTAGCCTAGTGAGCCGTGGTGTCGGCCTTTCTATTTTTTATTTGTTTCACTTACATTTGTAATTGCTTCTTTTAGGATGGATGGTTTAAAATATTTGTCAAATAACACTAACATCTCTTTCATATTGGTGTTGGTATCTATTTTACTTTTCCACTCAAGTTAAGGTTTTCAGTGGGAATCTGGACATTTTGTACAGTGTGTTATACGGATCTTCATTTTTTTTTTTTTTCAGATCTTTTATTTGTATTGATTTACTCTGATGCCACTCTGGCAGCAGCAGTTGTGTCCACGTTATTACCAGCAAGTGGAGGTAGGAGGTCGGGTTCCCAACTCAGAGTCTATTCCTATCTGGGGTGGAGATGATATGGTGTGGGTGCCTTCTCACTTTCCTCTCCTATTCCATTGTGGTCTCCATCGACACTGTGGAGGAGGAGTGCCTAATTACTTCCCAGTGGCAATGAAAGAACCAGCTGCTGTTCATCCTTCTGTGATATCCATAGGAGGTTTAGGATGCCTCTTTACAGCCCGGCCAGGATGAAAGTGTATGCTCTCATTTGCATTTTTGCAGCTAGAGGTGGGTCTGTGTTTTTGTGCTCTTGTGGCTGTGGTATTGTCTTATTAGGCAATACCCTTCCTTGTCTTTTGGTTAGAGACAGTGGCTTTTGCTGGGGCTGTTTTTTATGTTTGCTTGCACCTGTTGATGTGTCTAGGTTGTTTTTGTTGACTTCTCCAGTATCGAATCTGTGAATTTTAAGCAAAAAAGAAAACCCAAGGAACCCATTGCTGTGTTGTTCCTCAGGTCTCAAGGTCTCTAGCTGGTCTGACTTCAAGAAGTATACTTTTGAAGAAGTATAATATCCAGGAGGGAAAAGCAAGGAACAGAAAAAGAGTTAGAGAAGGAGACAGAAAAAAACAAAACAAAACAAAAAAAACACTGAGGCAGAGATAAGGAGGGGATGTTGGCTTTGCTGACAGTGCTAGCGGGAGAGTGAGAGCAGGATGCTTCCTGCTGAATTAATACCCTGCCCCATAAATGGTGAGAACCATATAATGTGGATGGGTTCTGATTACTTTATTTTTCTTCTATTGGATATACTGCTTGTTCCTTGTAGGTGTTAGGTGTTGATTAGAAAGATGACCTTTACAAACACTGAGCACAGAAACATATCTCAGCTTTCCTTGGGGTGGTAAGGTAATAAGAATGGTAAGTTAAACATTTTCTCCATTTATGAGTTTGTAGTGTCATTTTTGGCCTGACTCAGCCATGAACTTACATTGTTCTTTGTGATTCATGGATAAAGTCTGTTAAATTCATTCATTGAAAATATTGGTTGTATGTATGGATCACAGAGCAAAGTGTCTTGTGTGTGTGTGTGTGTAGGCAGGCAAACATACAAATACACACACAAGGCACCCTGCTTTATGATATGACGGTGAACAAATGCACAGATGTTCTGCTCACATCTGGACTCTATAATCAGAAACAGAAGACAAACGTTAATGAAACATCATAAAATGAATGGGAAGTGTTAATTTGACAATTACAATGATGGCTATTAAGGAAAAGTATTGGGGCATTGGTCTGGCAATGTCATAGACTGGCTAGGAAATCTTTCCTGAGATAGTAGCGTATAAGGTGAAATACTCTGAATGATAATGAGGTAAACTAGTCAGGAAAATCAATAGACATGATGGGGTAGGAAAGAGCTTCCCAAGAAGCCACAAAATTATGTGACACTCGGAAGGATGAGCTAGTCATCAGCCAAGTGGCCATGGATGGCCTGGCTTCTTTTCTGGTGTGTGCTTGGCTCTTGCCCATGCCTTATGCAAATGTTAGGCCCATGAAAGCCAGCTTCTTGTTTACAGAGAGTATAACTGGCTTATACAAATGAGTCTAACATTTGCACAAGGCATAGCTTAATTAGGAAAATATATTGATAGCGAATAATTGAGTCTATCTGTGACTGGATTTTTCAGATTAAAGGAGAAAATTATGGAAATTCAAATATGATAAAATCTTCAAGTTCATACCATAATATCAATTATGTCTAATAAATTGTAGACACCCATTTAAGCTATCACTATTAATTGAGCCCTTTATGTGACATGAAAATATGCCAAAATATGAGCACTTCCTTTAATTAATGCCCTGCCTAACTGGGAGACAGATTTGCAAGTAAATATAATATCTACTGTCAGAATGAGATTTTGCCAAACTCTAAGAAGGTGATAAGATAAATTTGCGTATTTTTATGGGCTCTGATCACTTTTACTCTTAAGGAGCAACTACTGAATTGATAACCCCTGAGAGACATCTATTAGTTCATACAAAAAAAGCTACTAACATTAACAGCTAGCATGAGCAATTAAAAGTAGATCCCATTTGGACTCTATTAGTGTGAGTCTATGACACTTATCTTAATTATCTTGCATGAATACATTCTGTCTCCCCTAGTAGACTATAAATTCCTTGAGGATAGGAATTGCATTTTTGCTATTTTTTTGTGTTCACATGACCTAACAGCATGCTTTACACAAGGTAAATGGTCAATAATACTTTTTTTTTTTGATGGAAGGCTAGGACAGCACAGCTTCTGGAAACTAGTATCATGTGAGTAGTATCTGAAAAAGTAGGCAGATTTATGTGAACTAAATCTACTGATGTTCAGTTGTCTGAGTGATTTCTGTGGATTAACTGCCTTCAAAGGAATCAAATTTCTTATTAATGATATTTATTTTAACCTGTTTTCTTTAATCTATTTTTTAAAAAATTGTCATTGAAGTGGACATTTCATGACACTTGGGAAGGGACTAGGGAGAACTTCATGTTTTGGGAACATTTAAAAAATAATTTTGAAAGGCAAAGTACAATAAGTATAACCTCAAGATATGCAGTGTCCTGTTTATTATGTATCAAATACAGATGCTAGACTAAGCCCTTTAAATGTGTCATATTGCTAATCTTCACAACAATCTCCTTAGATAGATCTTTGTTACATTCTTTTCTTTTTTAAGATAAGTGATCTTAAACTCAGATGAAGTAAATAATGTACCCAAGTGCCATTTTTTAAAAACCAGGGTGGCTGATCCCCTAGCCCAGCCTCTGAACTCTGTACTATTCTG
Source organism: Lepus europaeus (assembly GCF_033115175.1). Taxonomy (NCBI): domain Eukaryota; kingdom Metazoa; phylum Chordata; class Mammalia; order Lagomorpha; family Leporidae; genus Lepus; species Lepus europaeus. The sequence continues at coordinate 48,801,662 of NC_084836.1, read as the reverse complement.
CTATTCTGCTCTCTCCATGCTGAAACAATGCCAGGCGCAGATACATGAGACCCGATTCTTGTCCATGTAGTCCATTGTCTAAAGCAACAGGCAAGTCAGACCTTCTCTACAGCCTAGCTCTGGAGTCAGGCTTTCTGGGTTGAAATTTCAGCCCTGCAACTGAGCGACTGAGTGCCTTAAATAACTAAATGACAAGTTACTTAATATTTCTGTGCTTCAATTTTCCAGCAAGTAAAATAGAAATAAACCATATTTCCCACGTCACAGGGTGGCTGCAAGGATAAATGAGGAAACACATTGGAAGTCTTTGGAATAGAACACATCAGTGCACATAGTAAGTGCTCAATGTTGACTGCCATGAGTACCATTGGTATTCTTGTCCTTGTTACTGGGGTTGGCACAGACACTTGGGTATAAAACATACTGAAGGAACATGTCAAGTTCCAGGATCTTGAAGGAGTTCTCTCCAGTTCCCAAAATGTGAGCAGACAAAGCAGCCTTGTTTGGAACAATTATGTGGGTTTTTTTATGGGACTTTGCTACCAAGGCTCTGAAAACATTGCTTTGCCCCCAAGTACATGGTGGCTGTCAGCTTAGAGCATCTCCTTCTTTCCAGTTAACGTTAATGTCCCATTTTGGCTGGTATTCAGAGTAATTTATCCTTTCCCACTATCGAGAGATGATTGTTTTTCTCCAACAATTTCTTAGGTAATAAAATAATTATTGAGTTATAGCGAGGTCCTAAATTTTTAAGGCAAATCTACTGATGTGGAGACTGTTCTTGTGTATTGGCTGTGGCGTTAACTCACTCAGGCAAGCCACTTCCTCTCCCTGAGACTCAGTTTCTCTTTATGTATAAAAGGAAAATTGGATTACACAATTTCTAAGACAACTTTCATTTCCAAAATTTATTTGCAATATTTTCTATGAATTTGTTTTTGTACCCATGTATACAGGGCAGATTTGCCAAAGACTACATAAAACCTATATACACCTCTTCGACATACTATTATTAAAGATTTTTATGTGTTTTCAGAAAGTGTATTAACACTATTAGGTTTCCTCCCACTGTATCATATCAGTCCCTTTCCTTCTATACCTCAATCACTAAGTGTAACTCCCTCTTACCACATTTAGGAAACCAGTCTAAAAAAACCCAGATGCCAGTGTGACCCACACAGCATGTACATTTCCTTTCACATCAGATTCCTTTTAATTTTTTGCTTTCTTATCTACCCATGTTCTCAAGAATTTCTGTCACATTAATTGTATATTATTTTTCTATTGCCACAACAAATTACCACAAGCTTAGTGACCTGAGACAACACATATTTATTATCTTCCATTCTGCAAATATTCTCATCAGGCTAAAATCAAAAGGTCAGCAAGGCTTCACTCTTATCTTAGGGCCCAGGATGAGAATCTGTTTCCTTGCCTTTCCGGGGACTGTGGCGTTCTGAGGATGAGGCTTTGAAGATGGCTCATGGCTCTGTTGCAGTCTCAAAACCAACAAAGGCGGGTTGGTTCCTACACTGTATCACTGTGAACATGATCCCATCATTGCATCTTTTCCACTCTCCTGCTTCCAGTTTCCACTTTTAAGTACTTTTGGGATTACACTGGGTCCTCTTGGGTGATTTGTGATAATCTGCCTCTTTCGAAGTCCATTGATGAGCAGCCTAATCCCATCAGCAGCCTTAGTTCTCCTTTGCTGTACAACCTAAAATATTCAAGATTCTTGATTAAGAATTGGACATATTTGGGGGACTATTAATCTGCCTGCTGCAAATAGAGACATCTTCCAAACCTATGGCTGTACCTCTAGGCTTTAGACACAACTTCATCTATGTCTCACGCTTCCTTATAAGATGAAGTATTAAAGGAATCACCAGTGGAAAGTTTTGCTAAAACTTTCAGGTTGGTGATAATATGTTTGAAAACTTTCTTCAAGTTCCTTGTTAATAATATGATTAATAGATTTCCAGCAAGAATGGAATTCCTTACTTTATGTACATGCACGGCATCCTAGAATGCAAAACTTATTTGAGCAGTTTCTTTTTTTAATGACCTTGGAAATTACAGAATCCTCATTAATTAATTAAAAACATTTATTTTTAGTATCTTTGAGCTCTTTCAGATTGACATTCAATTTCCTCCTTACAACTCTAGTGGAGGATTATTAAATCTGTATGGCTTCAAATAATTAACTAAAGAACTAAACATCATTAGTGGAAACGTATCACATTACTCCCCCCAGGCATTCATTTTTCCTGACCATGTGTCTTCTGTTGGCCCAAGGTTACAGATACAAGCCAGACAACCCTCCAATTTCCAGGTGCTATACTCTTGGAGAATTATAAACAAGTAGAAAAGTAATGTCTTTTCATTACAAGATATTTGAGAAATTCAATAAATTAAAAAGTAAATAAAGTGATATGCACACCTACAAAGTGAATACAGCCACTTTTGTTATTTTAATGTATTTCTTGCTCTTATTCTTGTTCTCTCACAATCTAGCTAGATGCTTTTATGGATATAAGTAAAATAAGCTCAAACTAGCTAAAGCAAAAATGGAAATTTATTGGAAGTGTAACCATGAAATTCCAAAACATCCAGAAAGAATGGAACCAGAAACTGAGAAGACAGCAATAACAACTTATTCCATTTCTCTAAGGCCAAATATTTTCTTATGTTTGATTCCTTTTGGTATTCTTTTGAAGACTGGCTTTGGCAACTTTGAAAACATATATGGTTATCCAGTTCTGACTTTACATGGTTTTTCTGTAATTTGCAGTCTAGGTTGAGCTGTTGATGGGATAGTTCTGTCTCATGCTGTTATTCTGGAATCTAATATCATATCTTTTTGTGCTTGACCATTACTTAGATCATTGTGCTGTTTATATTGTTGAAACTAATTCAAGGACATGTCCAGGTTCCTATTTGTGGGATGGAGTGAGGAGAGAAGACCTTAACTTTAGGAGATAATTCAGAATTTGCATGCCTTACTTCCATTATATCCTTTGTCTTGGAGTAAACCATGAATGTATAGCTGGATGCAAGAGGATGGGAAATTCATGTTCCAGAGCGAGTGTGGTGGTGTACTAGATTAATTTGCTGCTTGGAACACCCACATTCCATGTTGATCTGCTGATCTGAGTCCTGGCATTTCTGCTTACAATCCACCTTCCTGCTAATATATACCATGTGAGGCAGTAGATGATGGATTAAGTGCTTGGGTCTCTTCCACACATGAAGAGGTCCTAGATGGGTTTCAGCCTGGCCCAGTTCTGGCTGTTGTGGGCATTTTGGAGAGTGAACTAATGGTTGGAAGATCTCTCTCTCTCTCTCCTCTCTTCTCTCAGTCTCTCTCTCTTCACCTGTAACTCTGTCTTTAAGTAGATGAAAATTAACATTAAAAAAATCCATGTTTTGTTAGTCCTTACATCTACTGCTATGTTAACTGACTTCCTATTCCTTCTTCTCGCCTGCCCTGTCCAACCTCAAAATAAATTTCTCACTTTTTTGCATGTAAGTTAGGGAGCTACACTTTTAAAAATTATTTATTTACTTATTTATGAGGCAGAAAGATAGAAAAAGAGAAACAGAGAGAAAGAAAGAGGGAACTCCGGTATGCTGCTTCACTCCCCAAATTCCTGTAAGAGCTGGGCTTGGGCCATGCTGAAATGGGGAACCAGGATCTGGGGATTCAAACTTGGTTTCCACAAGAGTGGCAGGGACCCAGCCAAGTGAGCCATCACCTATCCAGAAGTTGGAATCAGGAGCAGAGCTGGGAGTAATAGCTAAGCCCTCCAATGTGGGTGCAGGCATCCCAACTGGTGCCCTAACTGCTATGCCAAATGCCCTTCCCAGGTAACTACTCTTTGATTAGTCCTAGCCTATCAAAGCTATTTCCAGAGAACCTCCTCATCACAACAAAGAAAACTATATTCTTGGAAACATTTTATTTTGACCACTAAGCCAGATGCCAAAAACGCTTGGCATCCCTTGGGTTAAGATAAAATGCCTCTTCACAATATCAGCACTTACACCAAAAGCATAACAAAATTTAACAGTTTAGCTAGTTTTGAACAAAAGATGAGAAGCGATGGGTGCACATTCTCATGTACAACTGTACTGGAGCTGAGAATTGGTCATCTGTGTATATGGGCAAGTGCTCTTCAGTGTGTTGAGGATATCCTTGCCATCACTTTGACATTCCATCACTTACGCATGGACCATTGCATTTCACTGTGACGCTTCTTGATTTCTTTAGGCATAGGATCATGTTACTTCTCTCCCACCTTTGAAATCAGTTTCTCTCCTGATAAGAACAAAATATATAACTCTCAGAAAAACAAATATTCTTCCCTGAAGAAATACAAATTGCTCATTTTGCTATTTATCTGGTCCCATTGAAGTCCCAGTAGTAACATATCAATATATCACCATTTAATCACATCCCTAAAGTTGTTAATATGGGTTGCTTCTAAATATTTGCGTATAAATATTTATTTACTCTCTATATCCATAGACTAAGTTTCTAGAAGTAGTACCTTTGGTCAGTATGTATAAAGAATTTGTAGTACTTGCTACATATTACTAAATTGTTTTGAGAAGATGATAAAAGCAATAGACAACAAGGTTTTGCCAGTGGTAGTTAACAGGGTCTGGAATCATAGCTCCTACAATACCTGTGAGTTTCTTTAACTTTAAACTTTAATTTTGACTGAATTCGTGGTATGAAATGAAAGCCATGTAGGGTTTAGTAGCTCATTAACTCAAGTATAATTATATATGATAAACCATAAATTATAATGAGACCATAATTTTAATTGATCTTTCTAAAGAATGAATACAAACATTAGCTAAATGTGTCTGAGTGATCAATTTTGGTTCCAATTTTTTCTCTTGTGCCATCAAGTTTTGTTGATCTTTTCCTGAGCATTTCATGGTGTTCTTGTTCCACATTGGAAGGCTTCTTCCTTTGAACAGGACATTTATTACTATTTGAACAAACTTTTGGTTTCCTTCTGCTTCTTAAACTGTAGAGACCATCATCGTGTTCCAAAGAGGCTGTTTTCCTCTTCTACCTTATTAAAAGCTTTTTTTTCAATTCCTCTCCACCCTAGCAATGCTCTCCATATTTTTAAGGTCCTTATGTGTTCTGTCTCTTGCCTGGTTATGGTAGTTTCATCTGGAGTTTTAGTTTGGGGCAGAACTATGGGACCAGATTGTGCAGTAGCATAATTATCATTGTATTTCCTATGTCACACTGCTTAATATCCTTCTAGATTGGAGCAGTTCAGTTTAATTATTTAACTACTTCTTAACTGCATTCATGCTACCTACACTAGTGAATGATGAATGTCAAGTTTCAATATAATTTATTACAGCAAAATTCTTATTATGACACAAAAGGAATCTAAGAGAAACTTCAGCGCAGAGATTCTCATCTGTTTAGGGATTTAGGAGCAGCCTGCCTTAAAAGCAAGTGTGTGGCTGATGCTCTTATAACCACACTCCCATTCCAATAATTGGAAGCACATAGAAAGGAAAACCAAAATCACTGTTCACTTCAGCCAAATGTTATTGTTCCCATGTCTATGAAGAACTTAGGAAGGGCAGGAATGACTCATTTGATCTATGTGTTTTGTCTAGTTCAAAGTAATAGCAGAAGCCCATTAATTTAATCAGGGCAGTAATTGATTAAAGTGACTAATTGCAAAAGTTGTTGAAAGCAGGAAATTATTTAAAAAACAAAAATTTTTACTTACCTTAAAACTTGTAACTTTATATTTTTTAAAGATATATTTATTTATTTGAAAGTCAGAGTTACACAGAGAGAGGAGAGGCGCAGAGAGAGAGAGAGAGAGAGAGGTCTTCCATCTACTGGTTCACTCCCCAGATGGCCACAATGGATGGAGCTGCGCCTATCTGAAGCCAGGAGTCGGGAGCTTCTGCCAGGTCTCCCACGCGGGTGCAGGGGTCCAAGGACTTGGGCCATCTTCTACTGCTTTCCCAGGCCATAGCAGAGAGCTGGATCAGAAGTGGAGCAGCTGGGACTAGAACCGGTGCCCATATGGGATGCTGGTGCTTCAGGCCAGGGCATTAACCCACTGCGCCACAGCGCCAGCCCCCATTATGAATTCTAGTTCAGCTTCTGGAAGTGGAGTAACAGTCTAAAGACAAAGGTAAAGGAATCTGAGTGCTGACACCTAGATTTTTATGATTCTTTAAAAAATATTTTATGGTGTCTCACAACTAATCTGACAACATATTTCTTTGTGGCTCACCTTCATAAAACCTTTCTGACATTTAATATGATTTCCAAAGGAGCCACAGCTTTTGCATTTGTATATACATAATATCTTATTAAAATATGTAATTATAGGCCGGCGCCGTGGCTCAATAGGCTAATCCTCCGCCTTGCGGCGCCGGCACACCGGGTTCTAGTCCCGGTCGGGGCACCGATCCTGTCCCGGTTGCCCCTCTTCCAGGCCAGCTCTCTGCTGTGGCCAGGGAGTGCAGTGGAGGATGGCCCAAGTGTTTGGGCTCTGCACCCCATGGGAGACCAGGAGAAGCACCTGGCTCCTGCCATTGGAACAGCGCGGTGCGCCGGCTGCATCGCGCTACCACGGCGGCCATTAGAGGGTGAACCAACGGCAAAGGAAGACCTTTCTCTCTGTCTCTCTCTCTCTCTCACTGTCCACTCTGCCTGTCAAAAAAAAAAAAAAGTAAAAAAAAAATATGTAATTATAAAAACAAGTTGAAGAGACATAAACACTGTTGGGAACAAACAGAACTGGCACTTGGCAAGCTTCCAGCTCAATTGGTGGGCAGACCAGGGGTAGCCTCTGCCACTGGCTTTCTTTTCTGGTTTTCCACAGAAAAGTTTCGCAGAGAATGGGGAATGATGGGTACTATGGCAAGAGGGTTAAGGAAAATGTCCTGTTCTTATCAGATCCTATTAAATGTTTGGGAGAGAAATTTGAGTGCTATTTACTATAATTTGAGTTAAAGTGTCAAATACATAATTTGTAGAAAAAACATTTCTACCTGCCTTTCCAAGGCAGAAGATTTTTACTTTTTTCTTCACTGAAACTCTTAACACTTGTCTTAACTTAATTCTTGGCAATTTCAACATCCGAGTTTGGATGAATCTTCTAATCCATTGATTTCTCATTTCCTTTACTTTCCTTCCCCTACCTCTCTTGCCCTCCATTCTTCAGCCATTTTTTCATGAAGTTGTATCTCAACTTTATTGTTGTCAACAACAGCAACCTCTCCACAAAAAATCTGTTTTAAAATAACTACTTCCTTTCATCACCATCCCAACTGTGAAGCCCCCTTCAGTAACCACAATTCTAAAGATTCCTCAAATTAATCTTCTTTTTTCACTACCCTCCTCTCCATTTTCCCCTTCTTTGCCAGCTACAATTCCATGGTCAGTCATTATCTTTCCCTTCCTACACCTTCAACTCTCCTTTTATAACCTCTTGTTTTCTAAGTCTGATCTTGGAAATGCCCAACCCTGGATAAATACATTTAATCATCTTCCTACTCTATGTTTACACGCAGGTAACAGAATATGGTTGCAGATAAGCTCACACTGGGATTGGTCTCACTTTAGATTTGTGATCACTCAGATCAAATGGTCTTATGTAGTCCGTTTACTTTTCGACTGTCTTATATGATTATTTCATACTTCCCCTCTGTCTTCGACCACTCAGAGCTTCTCTCCAAACTCTGTTTTAGATGACTTTGCTTTATATTCCATGAGAAAATTAAGCAGCCAAAATAGCCCTTCCATAAGCTCCTATCCAGCACTGCTTACCTTCTCGCATTTATTCTCACATACTCCACCTTCTCTTCTGTTCCTGGGGGTTATAACCACCCTCCCCCTATCAAGTTTTCCTCTTCTGTTTCATCATTCTCATCAGTGTATCCAAAAAACAAAAACAAAAACAAAAACAAAACACCATTCTTACTTTTATTGGAAAGAAACCCAAAACTCCTTTTCAAGTCTCTTTTCTCCCTCTAGCTATTTCCCCATTTCTCTGCTTCTCCATATAGAAAAATGTATTAAAGAGCAATCTATCCATACTTCCCATTTTCCTCTCCTTCTATTCTTTCTCAAACTTCTTTCAATCAGGCCTTTACCACCACCACACCACCAAAACTTAGTAGTCACCACAAGTTCAGGTTGCAGGATTCAATGGTAATATATTTATTTTTTTAATTTAAGCTTTTATTTAGTGAATGCAAATTTCATAGAAATAACTTTAGATTGGTAATATATTTTAATCATCATTTATCCTATCAGTACATAATTTGGTCCAGAGGCTCCTTACTCTGCACATGACATTATTCACAAACTTTGGGCTTCAGTCCCCTTTTGGACTTTCTGCTATACCTGCCTGCTCCTGCTTAGCTTCCTTTGCTGATTATTTTTTTAAAATTTTTTTTGACAGGCAGAGTGGACAGTGAGAGAGAGAGCCAGAAAGAAAGGTTTTCCTTCCGTTGGTTCACTCCCCAAATGGCCGCCACGGCCGGTATGCTGTGACGATCCGAAGCCAGGAGCCAGGTGCTTCCTCTTGGTCTCCCACATGGGTGCAGGGCCTAAGCACTTGGGCCATCCTCCACTGCCCTCCTGGGCCACAGCAGAGAGCTGGAGTGGAAGAGGAGCAACTGGGACAGAATCCAGCGCCCCGACCAGGACTAGAACCCGGGGTGCCAGCGCCACAGGCAGAAGATTAGCCTAGTGAGCTGAGGCGCCGGCCCTTTGCTGATTCTTATTCCAACCTCCTTAGCTGGGATCTCATCTATACTCTATCTACATTCGCTTGCTTGGAGAACTTAACCAATTTTATGGTTGTAAGTAACAATTAATCTCTTGTTACACTTAATATGTGTATGTTAGCTTTAACCTCTTTCCTATTACAAGCAACTCTTTTCCTGTTATATGCAACTCCTATTCAAGCTCCACTTTAAAGTCAAGCAGACAACTCAAGGTTGATGTGTCCAAGATGAAAATGCTGATTTTCTTACTCCTCCTGTAGTGTTTCCTGTTCTAGAAAATATAACCTATAGTTTAAATTATTCAGTCTACCAATTAGCTTTTGCATCATAACAAATCACCCCAACCCTCAAAGGCTTTAAACAGCAATCATTTATTATGACTTACATGTCAGTTTAGTTTGGATGTGGCTGATTCAATCTGGTCTGGGGTACGTACCTTTGCTTTAGGCTTCAGATGTAGGGCAGTTCTATTTCCCATTGCAGATGTGTTGGTCACCTGAGATGCTCATCTCCACTTGTTTTTTATTCCGCTGGACCAAGCAGGCTGCTCAGGGCATATTCTTCTCATGCTGATGATGGAAATGTAAGAGGGTAAGAAACAATGTGCAAGGCCCTTTGAGTCCTAGGTTCAGAACGAGCTGGCTGTCACTTCCACACATACGTCATTGACCAAAGTTAAATCTGAAGTTGAGCTCCTATGAAGGGGTAGGAAAACATAACTTGCCCATGATAAGGCCATGGCAAGGGTATGGATGCTGGGAAACATGAAGAATCCACATCGACCATTTAGCTGAATACATTCAACCAAAATCCTTGACATCATTATTGACACCTCTTCCCCAGCCCCCTTCCCAGACATCCAATCAGTAAATCCTACTGACTATAGCTGCAAAATACATCCCCAATCTGATCGCTTCTTACTGCCTTCCCTGTTACTATTCAGGTTCCAGCCAGCATCTGGTCTTATTTAGGTGACAATCATAGCTGCCTCCCTGTCTCTTTTTTTGTTATTTATATAAAGGGAACATATATACAGTTTTAATAGCATAGTGATACTTCCCACCCTACCCTCTTTCCTTCCCTCACTCCTACTGACCCTTTTCCTGTCTTTCTTCACTTCTAATTTTTATAATGAAGTACTTTCAATGTACTTTATTAATATAAGATTAACCCTCCACTAAATACAGAATGCAACAAGTAGTTAACCACAAAAACAACTGCTCAGGGCATATTCTTCTCATGCTGATGGCAGTAGTGTAAGAGGGCACAAACTGTATGCAATGCCTCTTGAGTTTTGGGTTCAGAATGGGCAGGCTGTCACTTCCACACAAAAGCCGTAAACAAGAATGTAGACAAGGGCTATAAACAATTATCACATTTCAAAATGTCAGTTTCACTCATATATGTTGCCCTTTTTCTCTCTTTCGAAGTTCCCATCTACTAGTTAACTCATAGGTGCTAGCAACAGCCAGTCAAACCCAGGAACTGGGAACTCAGTCTAGGTCTTTCCTGTGGTTGGCAGGAGCGCAATCCCTGACTGAGCCATCACTGATGCCTCCCAGGAATCTCAAATCAGCTGGAGCTACCAGTTGAACCCAGGTACTCTGATATAGGACATGGGCAACTTAACAAATAGACTGAAGTCCTGCTGCAGTGGTATTTCCTAACAAAGCAACCAGAGGAGTCAAAACGTGGTAGATAATGACGTCCTGATTCCTTCTAAACACTTCCAAGCTTAGAGAAAAAACCAAAATTCTTTTTTTTTCATTTATTAAACTTTTATTTAATGAATATAAATTTCCAAAGTACACCTTATGTGTTACAATGGCTTCCCCCCTCTCATAACTTTCCTCCCGCCCGCAACCCTCCCCTTTCCCGCTCCCTCTCCCCTTCCATTCACATCAAGATTCATTTTCAATTCTCTTTATATACAGAAGATCAGTTTAGTATATATTAGGTAAAGATTTCAACAGTTTGCCCCATATAGCGACACAAAGTGAAAAAACTACCATTGGAGTACTAGTTATAGCATTAAATAACAGTGTACAGCACATTAAAGACAGAGATCCTACATAATATTTTTTTAAAATTAATTAATTTTCTATGCCATTTCCAATTTAACACCAGGTTGTTTTTTTTTCATTTCCAATTATCTTTATATACAGAAGATCAATTCAGTATATAATTAGTAAAGACCTCATCAGTTTGTACCCACACAGAAACACAAAGTATAAAAATACTGTTTCAGTACTAGTTATAGCATCACTGCACATTAGACAACACATTAAGGACAGATCCCACATGGGGTGTAAGTACACAGTGACTCCTGTTGCTGACTTAACAATTTGACACTCCTGTTCATGGCGTCAGTAATCGCCCTAGGCTCTAGTCATGAGTTGTCAGGGCTATGGAAGCCTTTAGAGTTAGCTGACTTTGATCTTATTCTGATAGGGTCATAGTCAAAGTGGAAGTTCTCTCCTCCCTTCAGAGAAAGGTACCTCCTTCTTTGATGGCCCCGTTCTTTCCACTGGGATCTCACTCGCAGAGATCTTTCATTTAGGTCTTTTTTTTTTTTTTCCCATGGTATCTTGGCTTTCCATGCCTACAATACTCTCATGGGCTCTTCAGCCAGATCCGAATGCCTTTAAGGGCTGATTCTGAGGCCAGAGTGTTGTTTAGGACGTCTGCCATTCTATGAGTCTGCTGTGTATCCCGCTTCCCATGTTGGATCCTTCTCTCCCTTTTTGATTCTATCAGTTAGTATTAGCAGACACTTGTCTTGTTTGTGTGATCCCTTTGACTCTTAGACCTATCAGAGTCATCAATTGTGAGCTGAAATTGATCACTTGGACTAGTGAGATGGCATTGGTACATGCCACCTTATGGGATTGTGTTGGAATCCCCTAGCACATTTCTAACTCCACCATTTGGGGCAAGTCCGATTGAGCATGTCCCAAATTGTACATCTCCTCCCTCTCTTTTTCCACTCTTAGATTTAACAGGGATCACTTTTCAGTTAAAATTTAAACACCTAAGAATAATTGTGTGTTAATTACAGAGTTCAACCACTAGTACTAGAACAACAACAACAACAAAAAATACTAAAAATGATAAAGTATTACATTGTACATCTAGACTCAGGACAAGAGCTGATCAGGTCATTGTTTCTTATAGTGTCCATTTCACTTCAACAGGTTTCCCCTTTGGTGCTCAGTTGTCGCTGATCAGGGAAAACAAATGATATTTGTCTCTTTGGGACTGGCTTAATTCACTCAGCATGATGTTTTCCAGATTGCTCCATCTTGTTTCAAATGACCGGGTTTCGTTGTTTCTTACTGCTGTATAGTATTCTATGGAGTACATGTCCCATAATTTCTTTATCCAGTTTACTGTTGATGGGCATTTGGGTTGGTTCCAGGTCTTAGCTATTGTGAATTGAGCTGCAATAAACATTAATGTGCAGATGGCTTTTTTATTTGCCAAATTAATTTCCTTTGGGTAAATTCCAAGGAGTGGGATGGCTGGGTTGTATGGTAGGGTTATGTTCAGGTTTCTGAGTTTGCATTCCCACCAACAGTGGGTTAGTGTCCCTTTTTCCCCACATCCTCTCCAGCAAAAAACCAAAATTCTTACAACGGCCATAGGAAAGTACATGATCTTCATTCCATTCCCTTACCGCTGTGATGTCATCTTTACTTTCTTCTGTCTCATGTTGCTGCGGGCATAGTGCACTCTTTTTTTTTATTTATTTTTTTATTTTTTTAATTTTTGACAGGCAGAGTGGATAGTGCACTCTTTGATGTTCCTTGAAAATGTCAACCATACCTTCGCCTCAGGACCTTTGAACTTGCTGTTACTGTTCCCTGAAATGCTTTGGTTCCAAATGCCAATATATCTTGAGCTCTCACTTCCTCAGGGTTTTGATAAATTTTTCTTCAAAATGTAGCCTTTTAAGGGAGGCTTTAACTCTAAAGTTTTCTCTCTTTCACAACTACCACTCCCCATCATCCTTCCTTATCTTGTTTCTCCACAGCCCTTATTGCTACCTAGAGTATGTTCTCCATTTATCTTGTTCCCTTTGTTTTTCTCTACTGGAATGTAAACTATTCTCAGGCCCTTTTGCCTGAGTTTTGAATTCTTGTTTCATCATGTCACTTCAGCTAAAGGAATGCCTGACAGAATGGTGGATCTTTAATAAATATTTTTTGAATGAAAGAATGATTGGATAAGTTTTACTGATTCACTAGTGTGTGGTTCATTGCAGGCATAAAGATCATTCTTTTGCTTATTTGTGAATAATAACCAGTAAATATTTTGGGATGGTTAACTTTTGAAATAATACTGATTGCATATAGTTTCCTGTAGTCAACCATAGATTTAAGAATTATTTTTGCCAAAAAATGCTTGTAATTAGGATGTCCATAAACTAATGGTTGTCAGAAGAGTATGGAATGCATTCATGCAAATTCCTTTTTTTTTTTCACTGAGCTTTATTTTCATTTTCCCCTCCTCCTCCTTGTATAATCTGTAGTATTTACCCCGGACAACACAGAATGGTTATGATGTGTTTGCTTTCTTTTGTGAAATGACTGGTTTTGCAATTTCAGCAAAAATGGCCTCAGTTGTAGAAATAAATAAGTTTCATTCTCCTTGAGGTTTAGAAATGATTAAAATTGAGAATAGGTGGGATGCTTCCCTCATGTGTTATTTCTTCAGCTTTATGATTTTATTTCCAAGCTAGTTTATTTTCTGAGCCCTCCCTCTTTTCTCTCCACTAAGGGCAAAGTAAATCGCTTTACCTTGCAGCAGTGTGCCAGCAGCATCCTGCAAAAATCTTTGAGGAAGCTTATCCATTGTCATTAATTTTGGAAGATTCATAGAGCTCTGTAAAAGACATAAAAAGTCAGTGCTTGGAAGCTGGTGGTTATTATTTTTTACTTTTCTTTCCCTTCATATGCAAGGGGTGGATGGGCATATTGCTTCAGTTTTAATGATAGTGATACATGATCAGAGATAGTCATTCTTCCCCAGCTCTCTCAAGAGGGAGCACTGCTCATCCCCCAAAAATGGAGGCTGGTCTGCAGTTAGAATTATGTGTGTCTGGATGAAAGGAATTGGTTTAGGTCTTCTAGCATATATCAATAAGTTTAGTTTCCTTTGTATATCTTATAAAGTTCCTTTCATTTCTTTTGCTTTGAAAGGTGATTGAAGTGGAGGTTTAAAAGAACTAACTATATTGCTACAATTCTCTGTGACTATTATGTTTTCTCCCATATGTCAGGCTGAAGACAATTATCAATAAAATGGATAGAATTTTTATTTGGCACTGGCACATCACTTATCACACACATTTGTAAAGGCTCAGGGGTTTATATTGGGTGAGGTCTTTATCTTTACAGATAGCTCTTTTGATATTTGATTGTTTCATACATATTTAAATACTCTAATTCACGGTTTAGTCTGCAATTTATGTAGGTAACAAATTCTCATTGTTTTGCTGTTTCATGTTCCACATCCAAAAGGAGAATTTTTTTTGAAGGGGGGCAGCAATGCAGACCCTTTTTGCCCCCCTAAAATGATCAAATGAGTTCTGCTTTACATAAAAAAATTGAACTTAAGTTTTGTCATTTTTAATGGCTGGCATATATTAAGGAAAACACTTCGTATACACTATTTTATTCCTTTCCTAAACTAAAATCAATAGATCATAGATCTATGAGAATGAACAGTAACTTCTGTATTCTATGGAGGCCTTTGCCACTTGTCACTGGATCTTCTGATAGTAGCGAACTATAGAAATGATCCCTGAAAGTATAGTCTTCTCTTCTGATAGTTTCTATGGAGCTCAGTGATCCTTTTCCCTCATGTATCTTCCAGAAGAAAAGTAGGATATTTTCCCTTAATGGAACAAAGAGGAAGAAAAATGAATGGACCCATCAGCCTGGCCATACTGTGCAGGCATTTCCAAAGTTAACTGCTCCCAGAGGATGGGCGGTAAGCGGCTACTCACTTTGGAAGGTCAGAGTCTTATTGTTAGTAATTTTAAATGGGAAGTTAATAAGAACACAATTACAGTAAACAGTCCACAGCCCATGTGAGAATCATCAAAGTTATGAACAAGAGGAGGCATGTAATTATGATAAACATAATTGCTGAAATCAGGACCAGAGGAAAAAGGATATTGGACTGAGAATATGCTGTGGGATTATAATCAGATGTTTGCTTTTTTCACAACACATGCAATTCACCCTCCCACCGAACAGGAGGTAAATTGTGGTCTTGCTGGGTTGAGGGAAGGTGGTATGATGTTTAGTAGAGAGGTAATCAATGTCCACTTTCCCTCCCCACTGTCTGGTGGCTCAGCTACTCCCAACAGGTTCCACAGTTTGCAGGATCCACACCCAGCGCTCAGGATGGAGGGCCTGTGGGGATGATGAGGCTTTCTCTACCTCAGTGGAATGATGAACAGAAGGACTGGCTGGACCTCAGCACACCTTTTTAAAAAAATTTAGAAACACCAGATTAAGCGCTATTATCAAAAGAGCTTTTACGTTTCTGCTTCTGGAGTTTGTCAAGAAAGACGTTCAGTTAATCAGAAGCTATTCACTGAGCTTGTTTGGTTTTCGTGCTCAGAGTTTTCGCATCTGCCACGATATGGCTATTCCAGGACACTTGGGCGCGTGGAACGGCTTGTCTCACAAGATGTAGACGTTGCTTGTCTGAAGGTGGAGTGTCCCACCCAGCCGGAAAAGCCAGGGAACCAGTCAGCTGGGGAAGACTGTGACCTCTGCAGTCACCCTGGCTGGCTTTGAGCCCTGGTTCTCTGGGGCACAAACTATGGAACTTCAGCAAGTTATCTGACCTCTGCTTGCCTCAGCTTCCTCCCTTGTAACGTGGGGGCAGGAACAAGATCTCCCTCCCAGGGTTGAGATAAAATGCTTAGAACAGTGTCTGACACATTGTAGCTCATGAGCTAAGAGTGGAGGAGGCTGCGAATAAGAATGATTCTACTTTGCATTTAATGTGAGATGTGACTGAACTGTATAAAATTAAAGTGACTCATTACAAAGTGCTGCAGCAGCAATGAATTTTAGTCCACCCTGACTCTTAGGTGAAAGAGATTTCTTTTACTTCTCTAAATCAAATTTAATCTGATCTAAGCCTTCCTCTCATATTGGCTGGAAATTCAATGTGTGTAATTACTGGAGTTTTCTCTATCTCTTGGTTGAGCAAAGTGATGGTGAAGGTGGGATGGGCAGAAGATGGATATTCCTGTCTTTGCTTTAAAACCATCTCTGCCTAAGCTCACATTGGCCCTTGAAGGAGAAGACACTCTGATACTTTTGTTGCAAGCTGAAGTATGGGCTATTGTGAGGGTGGGTGCCCAGGCCTACATCATGCAGTCTTTTCAAGGACCTAGAGATCTCAGATCCTTTTGCAGCCTCCAAATGTTCACTATATTTCATCATATTTTCTCCCCTTCTTCTACCACCTACCTGGCATGACTCCTTAAATGAATTTAGGCCTTTAGGGAAAAAAAAATCCAGAAACATACATAACCTTCAGGAAAGTACTTCTTTGGCCATACAACACAAATTTCTCTAGGAAGCAAACATAAAGCAATGGTGGCCGTTGTGGAGCAAAGAGGGGAATCTACAGAAAAAAGAAGACGCGCATTAATCTCTTGCATTTTGGTTTCAACATTGGGTTTCAGAGTGTAGGACACTGGAATTAATTTTCTCTGGAGCTCCTAAGACTGCTGTTCATACTGCCAAGTGTCATCTTTCAGTCACCTGCTGAGATCAATGTCATGTTAAATGAGGATTAAGGGGATTCATACAGCTGCAGTAATTTGTGGCCTGATTCACAGTGCGTATTTGCTCTTTCACTGGTGAAGGCAGCACGGTTCTCCCCACAACAGCAACCTCAAATGACAGAGGTGCAGTGCACACAGTGCAGATCTAGAGGTACTCCAACACACCAAGGCAACACTGAGTCAGTTATAATTGGTCTGAATTTTAAAATGGGGTTTTTATTTCATAGAATTGAAATAAGCCAAGTTACCTTATACATATATAAAAATGCTGTGGAATAGATTTAAAAAATGTTCTGTGAATAAGGCACTGATCATTTATGAGCTTGAAACCTTTGCCTGGTCTTGAAGGATTACTTACATTGTGACATGCTCCCTTGCAGGGTCACTGATTTCTTCCTCTTGCTTTTTTCTTCTTCTCTACTTTAAGAAATAATGTATTTATTTAAAAAGGAGAGAGAGCGAGAGCAAGAGTGAGTGAGCAATAGATCTTCCATCTCTTGGTTTACTCTCCAAATGCCCACAGTTTGCCAAGGCTGGGCCAGGGCAAAGCTAGGAGCGAGGAAGTCCAGGTCTCCCATGTGGTGGCATAGACCCAATTCCTTGAGCAATCACCTGCTGCCTCCCAGGGTATGTATTTGCAGGAAGCTGGAATCAGAAGCAGAGTCCAACCTGAACCCAGGTGCTTTGATTTGGGATTTGGGCTCCCTGAATGGCGTCTTAAACACTGTGCCCCAAGCCCACTCTACTTCTCTACTTATTTCTCGCCTCCTATTTTCAGAGTCTCTTTCCATTCCTTCCTCCTATTTCTCTATTTTCTTTTAATCTGAAGAGCTACTTTATTTTTATCATGAAGAGAATATTAAACCCTTATAATAGGGTGTCCATTTGTTATCTTTTTTTCTCTACCCAAGTGTCTACATTATCATTTAGGGGAGCAACATCATGTCAATAAAAACCGAGTTCTCATCAGGTAAAATAAGGTCAATTTCTCTACATCACTACACTTATGTCTAAAAACTATATTCCCTCAGATCTTTTTAAGATCAGGCACAAGTATTGAGGTCAAAACTTTGATTGTGTAAGTCCAGAGATTTTCATTTCCATTAAGAAGCTGAATTAGAAAAAAAAAAATCCCATTTTGCTTCCATTTCTGTCTCAGTACTTTTTTTAGGGAGGTGGATGGTATCAATTATCATTGTGCCAAGTGCTCAGTCTGATCACCCTTCCCCATACACACAGTCTTACAGAAATTTCATGGAAAATGTATATTTTGAAAAAAACTATTCCTGAATTTCAAATTTGTGCCAAAATAAATTTTAATTGTTTTATTTTACCAAAAATGTTTTGAAGTATGTGTGTGTATATATGTATGTATATGTACACAGAAGGGTAGATGTGCCTGCAATATGAATGCTCACCTGTGAACGCTCCAAGTATTGTGCTACATAAGCCTGGAAAGCTGTGGCTATCTGTGTACAGCCCCAAAGAGCAGTCATGTGGTAGAGACCAACAGAGCTATGGAGGCCTCCACTCTTCTGGGATAACTTGGAGGTACAGGCAGAGACTTTTTGCAAGGCAGAGCCAATGCAGAAATCTCCCTCTTAGGCAATGCCAAGGAGAATTGTGTCAGAACCCTATCAGGGAGTCCTACCAGGGCAACACATAATGGAGCTGCAGAGATGAAATTGCAACCTGTGAGCACTGAAGCGTGGGGCTGTGACCAGCACAGTCAGAAGGGAGGGGCTGATCAAGCCCTTGGGAGCTCATCACCCACCGCAGTGTGCCTGGGATGCCAGATTTGGAGCTTTGAATATTTCCTCTTCTGGATTTCAGCCTTGCTTCTATCCAGTTAATCCTTTTTACTTGCCTGTTACTGCTTTTTGTAATGGAAATGTGTATGCTGTGCCTGTCTCACCATTGTACCTTGGAAGTATGTAACATGTTTTTGATTTTACAGGGCCTCACAGATAAGGGATTTTGCCTTGAGTCTCAGATGAGGCTTTGGATTTCTGAGTTAATGTTGGGATGAGTTAAGATTTTGGCACTACTGGGAATGAAATTCTTATGCTTGAGAGGGTCTGCATTTCAAAGAACCAGAGGTAAAATGCTATGTTTTGAATAGGGTATGCTTCTATTCATTTGAAGTTTAAACCTCAAAGTTTTATGTTAATGGTATTAAGAGGGTGCAAACTTAGAGGGTGACCCTAGTAGAGAGTATTGGGTCATTGGGGGCGTGCCCTGGGAAGGCACTTGTGTGAGAAGATTGGCAATAAACCTTGATGAAGGCATGGACTCTCTGCTTCCTGACTGAGCACATACTCAATGCTCTGTGTATGCCCCGTCAGACTCACCATGTACTCATTCCCCTGTGTATGCTAAATCATTGCTATTCTATGTCCTCACCACATGACTGAGCCTGGTCTTAGCCTGTGAACTCCAAAATTGTGATCACATTCAAATCCCCTCCTTCATAAGTAGCTTGTCTTGATTATCTGGTTGTAGTAGCAGGAGGCTGACTAACACAATAGCTGACCTGGATTTTATGTGAACTCTAATTTTTAAGTGTTAGTCTAATTAATAAAATATTCTGTAAGTCACCTCAACATATGTGACTGTAGTCCATTAATTTGTGTTCTCTGAGTGAGAATTGTGTAAGGTACTTAGGAATAATTCAAAGAACAACATTTTCAATGATTTCTTAATTTTCTATTGTTGTTATTATTATTATTATTATTATTATTATTTTACAAGCGAAAGTGATCATCAGACAGAAGTAACTTATCTGAGGTCCTAAAAGTCTCTCCCTCTTCCCACAAGAAAATGATAGACTAAAAATGTAATGTATTGGAGTGAAATGGCCAATTTTGAGATTCGATGATTGTTTATATCCCTTGTCTCTTCTGTTGAGGAACAGTTGTTTTTTTCTTCACACCATTTGTTTAATTCTTTTACTTAGTGTAGGGTTAACTTTATGATCACTAAGTAAACTGAAAGAAGATCATTGTAAAAATGAACAGTGGGAGTGGGAGAGGGAGGAGGAGGAAGAAAGGTTGGCCCATGGGTGAGAGGGAGGGTAGGGTAAGAAGTATCACCACGTTCCTAAATTTGTATATATGAAATACATGACACTTATATAAGCTAAATAAAATTAAAAAAGAAAATGGTACTGAAAACATAGGACTTTTGCAATAATTTAAGCAGAAAATATATATGAAAGCTTTTTTGTAAATCAGAAAGAATCAGACAGACTCTGTAAAAGTGAGGGAAGCAAATTCATTTGTTTTCTTTCCAGAGGTAAAATTTTAAAAAGTTTCTTTTAATTGATGCTTAAAATTATATATATTTAGAGGATATTGTGAGATTTCAATGCATATATACATTGTGTAATGTTCAAATCAGGGTAAATTTATCTATCTCTTCCAACAGTTATCATTCTTTGTGATGAAAACATTAAAATTATTTATTCTAGCTTTTTAGAAATGTAAACATTATTATTATTATTATTATTATTAAGAGCAATCCTACTGCATGGAACACCAGAACATACTTTTCCTATCTAACTATAATTCCCATCCCTCCTTTCCCTCACTTTCCCAAGCCTCTGGTAAGCACTTATTCTATTCTCAACTGCTATGAGATCAGCTTTCTTAGATTCCACTAACAGTAAGATCATGCAATAATTGTCTCTCTGTGCCTGGTTTATTTTACTTAATAAAATGAGCTTGAATTCTATCTATGTCTTTACAAGTTAGGGGATTACATTATTTTTAAAGATGGAATAATGTTGCATTGTGTATGTGTGGCAGAGTTTCTTTATTGATTCATCAGTTGATGGACACTTAGTTTGTAGGTTTTGATGTGGATCTCCACAGAAGGCTGAGATTCTGGGTGCATGGAAAAAGAGGAATCCCAGGCAGAAGCGCCTGAGCAAAGGCCAGAGAGTTATTTCCTGTACTATTGCTGTGAGGCCTTTGGGACACTGGCATATGAGAATAGTGACTTAGAGGGGCTGATGGTGTGGCATAGTAGGCTAAGCTTCTGTCTGTGGTTCTAGCATCCCACATGCATGCTGGATTGTTTTCTGGTTGCCTCTCTTCCAATCCAGCTTTTTGTTAATGGCTTGTGAAAGCAGTGGAAAATGGCCCAAGTGCTTGGGACCCTGCACCCGCATGGGAGACCCAGGAGAATCTCCTGAATCCAGGCTTTGGATCGGCCCAGCTTTGGCTGCTGTGGCCACTTGGGGAGTGAACTAGCGGATGGAAATCTTTCTGTCTCTTCCTCTCTCTGTATGTAACTCTATTTCACAAATAAATAAATAAAAATAAAATCTTAAAAACAAAAGAAATAGTGGCTTAGAAATAAGTTGCTCTAGAGTTCATTTTGGGGAGCTGAGTATAATTGTGTGAATGAAACACAGTTGTGTCTACTGAGCACATATTTGAAGACTTAAAAAATTGCCAAATTACAGGAGGGCCGCTGGTAAGGCTGGAAAATGTTTACTATGTTTTGTAGTAGGTAGGCATTATTAGAGGTTTGGAGAAGGAGAGAAATAAGATAGATTTATATTTGAACTTAAGGGGAAAATAAACTCCTTTAAAGTGATACGTGCGATGAGTAGTGTTGGGGACTTGACCAGTGGCTGGGAAATAAGTTTATCTATTGGAAAGACAATCAAACAAGTGTAATTGAAGGCTAGGATTGGGAGAAGTTTTCTATACTCTTGTCTTCAGTGCATATGGATTTTAACATTGCTTGTATTTTTTAAAATTTATTTATTTTTATTTTTTTAAACTTTTATTTAATGAATATAAATTTCCAACGTACAGCTTATGGATTACAATGGCTCCCCCCCCATAACTTCCCTCCCACCCGCAACCCTCCCCTTTCTCGCTCCCTCTCCCCTTCCATTCACATCAAGGTTCATTTTCAATTCTCTTTATATACAGAAGATCAGTTTAGTATATATTAAGTAAAAATTTCAACAGTTTGCCCCCACATAGCAACACAAAGTGAAAAAATACTGTTGGAGTACTAGTTATAGCATTAAATAACAGTGTACATACAGCACATTAATGACAGAGATCCTGCATGATATTTTTTAAAAATTGATTAATTTTCTATGCAGTTTCCAATTTAACACCAAGTTTTTTTTTTTCATTTTCAATTATCTTTATATATGGAAAATCGATTCAGTGTATACTAAGTAAAGATTTCATCAGTTTGCACCCACACAGAAACACAAAGTATAAAAATACTGCTTCAGTACTAGTTATAGCATTACTTCACATTGGACAACACATTAAGGACAGATCCCACATGAGACATAAGTACACAGTGACTCCTGTTGTTGATTTAACAATTTGACACTCTTGTTTATGGCGTCAGTAATCTCCCTAGGCTCTAGTCATGAGTTGCCAGGGCTATGGAAGCCTTTAGAGTTTGCTGACTTTGATCTTATTCCGATAGGGTCATAGTCAAAGTGGAAGTTCTCTCCTCCCTTCAGAGAAGGGTACCTCCTTCTTTGATGGCCCCGTTCTTTCCACTGGGATCTCACTCGCAGAGATCTTTCATTTAGGTCTTCTTTTTTTTTTTTTTTTTTTTAACATTACTTGTATATTAAAGTATAGTAGGTGGGTATTTGAGTCTGGGCTGTTTATTTCAGAAATCTAAACAACTTTTCATTATTGAATTGGCTCCTTCTGTCACTAACAGTTCTGAGAGAGAGCTAAAAGCACTGGATAGAATGATAAACATTAGTTGTTAATTTGTAAAATTTAAGTCTGTGAAGAAAAGTCTGGCTTGAAGGTACCAGCTGTTGCTCTTGTGTTTGTGAAGTTGGGTGTTCTGACTGTGTGCTGGGTCTCCAATCGTGGTGTGCTTGTCCAGGCTGGGTAGAGAGTTCTTAATGCTCCTTTCCTTCTTTTTGTTTAAGTTTCAGTAGTTAGCCTTTGCTCCATTTACTTCCTTCAAATATTATCCAGTTTCGTAAATTGTCATCATTTTCAGGCAGACTGTTTTAGCCGTGTGTGTTTTGACTTTTTCTTTGTCCTGCATAATCCTTTATCTAACAGATAGGAACCCATCTGCCTCAGCTGAAGGCTGGTTGTGCAGTCCTGTTGGAGGCAGGCTACCAGGATAAGAAACAACCAAGAAACTTGTCCGGTTATCTGTTTCTCCATGTCTAGGTCAGTGTTCTGCAGCCCCAGATGTTTAGTGTGTGGGAGTCTGATATCTATTTGTAAGTCCCTAATTCCTATTTTAGCTTGTAAATAACCATCTCAAGAGAAAACCAGGGAAGAAATTCCTGAGTGGAGGGAGTTTCTGCAGATGTATTCAGATTAGCATTATTCATTAACCTCAGCAGTTTGTGCTGGTTAATAACCGCTAGCACACTGCACTTTGGAAGATTACTTATTAGGTGGTGTAAATGTCCCTTCAAAGACATTCTTGCTATTTCATTTAAAAGGCAATGAATTAGCCCTGGACATCTGCCATCTATAATTTCTGTCTAGAGGAACTGCCCTTCTATATAACAGATTAGAATTTAGTGCTGAGAAAATTTCACCATCAGGTAACATCTTGTATCTCTAGTGGGAAAAAGAATTGACAATGGGAATGATGTCAGGTTTAATGATAAAATTTACATTCTAGATTTTTGATATAAATTGTTTTAAGCTTATTTTTTAAAGCACCAAGTAGATACATATTTAGATCAGGGATTATGTGCAGTGTGACACATTATTTTAAAATGGGCTCCATTTTTATGCTCTGGGATGTGATAGCTCAAAGTCTGGAGACAGACCAGGGTTCTGTCTTGCTTTAGTCTCCTGGTAGATGAGATGTCAGTAAATTACTCAACCGCCATGAGCCTCAATTTTGTCAGTGTAAAATGAGAAAAATAACAGGTACTTTCTAGGGTAGCTTTAAGAATTAAATAGGCAGTACTTAGAAAATACTTAGCAGGGGGCTGGTACTGTGGTGTAGAGGGTAAAGCTGACTCCTGCAGTGCTGGCATCCCATATGGATGCCAGTTTGAGTCCTGGCTGCTCCACTTCTGATCCAGCTCTTTGCTATGTCCTTGGAAAGCAGTGGAAGATGGCCCAAGCCCTTGGACCCCTGAACCCACATGGGAGACCTGGAAGAAGCTCCTGGCTCCTTGCTTTGGATCAGTGCCATTCCTGCTGTTGCTGCCATTTGGGACGTGAACCAGCGATGGAAGACTTTTTCTTTCTCTCTCTCTCTGCCTCTGTCTCTCTCTAACTCTGCCTTTCAAATAAATTTTCAAACCTTAAAAAAAAAAAAAAAGTACCTAGCAGAGTGCATAAGCACAGGGTAGGCTCTCCATACTGGAGGCTATAAATATTATTGAATCAGATCCTTCCAAGAACTAACCTATTTCTTGTTTTACTTTGACCTATAATTTTATAATAAAATTCTTTGACATACTACTTTACATGGCTTGGAAAGAGAAGGAATGTTTTAGAATCTAGGTTCAGGGGTCGGCACTGTGGTGCACTAGTTAATCCTCCGCCTGCAGCACCGACATCCTATATGGGTGCCGGGTTCTAGTCCCGGTTGCTCCTTTTCCAGTCCAGCTCTCTGCTGTGGTCCTGGAGGGCAGTGGAGGATGGCCCAAGTGCTTGGGCCCCTGCACTGCATGGGAGACCAGAAGGAAGAACCTGGCTCCTGGCTTCGGATCAGCATAGCTCCGGCAGTAGCGGCCATTTGGGGGGTGAACCAATGGAAGGAAGACCCTTCTGTCTTTCTCTTTCACTGTCTGTAACTCTACCTGTGAAATAAATAAATAAATAAAAAATCTTTATAAAAAATGATCTAGGTTTGAACATTTACCTAATGATGTGACCTTGGACACGTTATTCATGCATTTATTCAATGTAATTTGTTGCCATTATGTGCTGTGCTCTAAGCACTGGGGATAAAAAACTGAAGAAGAAAAAGACTTTATCCTTATGGCTCTGACATTCTAATAGCACATGTTGACAACCCAAAATAGAAGAAAGTAAATGACAGAATTGTAAAATCATAATAAAACATAATTTAAAACTGTTTTGTAGAGAGTAAAGCCAGACCAATGTGTTGGGGGGGCAGTTGGGAGAAAAAGATAGAGATTGTAGCCAAGTGTGAGAAGTTGTATTTCATTTAGGACTTAAGTCACAAGCCAGGTGAACATGCAAGAATCTGAGTGAGGAGCATCATGGATGCAGAAGATGGAGTGCTAAATCCCTGAGGGTGGCTTGCTAGCATGCTGGAGGGACACAGGAGGCCCAGAGTCATTGAGTCCAGTGAGCAGAGAGGAGAGGCGCAGGAATGACGGTAGGAGGCCCACCGGGCCACGTGAGAAAGCCATGTAGATGGTAAAGAGTAAATTGAGTGTAACTTTCAGAATAATAGAAAGCCTTTGGGGGCTTTCTATTATTTTCTGCGATCTGTTACTTTTCTAAGAAGATTTGTTTATGTATTTGAAAGGCGGCGGGGGGTGGGGGCAGGGGCGGGGGCGGAGATGAGGGCGAGGGCGATCTTTGATTCAGTGGTTCACTACCCAAATGGCCTCAACACCCAGAGCTGGGCCAGGCTGAAGACTGGAGCCAAGAACTCCATGCTGGTCTCCCATATGGGTGGCAGGGAACCAAGTACTTGGTTCTTCTTCTGCTGCCTTCCCGGATGGATTAGCAGGGAGCTGGATTGGCAGCAGAGCTGTTGGGACTCAAACTGGCACTCTGATGTGAGATACAAGCATTGCAGGGCTGACTTAACCCTCAGTGCCACAGCACTGGCACCTGTTCTCATATGGCAAAATAGGACAATAATTGTAATTAGTTGATAGGATATAGGATTCATGAGATGCCCCAGGCAAGGCATCGACACATGTAATCTCAAAAGAAAGGTTGGCTCTTGTTATTTCTTGTGAATCATTGTGGCTGTGGACTGAACTGTGCCCCTGACACCCCATACCCCGGGACCCCTCCTTCCCAATTCATATGTGGAAGCCCTAATCCTGAATGTGACTGTATTTGGAGATGGGGCCTTTAAGAGATAATTGAGGTTAAATGAGTTTATAAAGGGAGGAGGGCCCTAAATCAGTGGGGCTGGTGCCTTCAAAGAAGAGGAAGAGACACTGGCTCCGTGTGTCTAGCACGATCGGACATGGGGAGCAGTCTTGTTGCTGGCCATGTGGGTATGTTGACTTGTAGGAGTATCTTGAGCCATGTGGTTATGCTTGAGCGCTTTTCTCTGTGTGTTTTACTTTCAGAAAAATGTAATTGATATAATTAATGAAAGAAGTATATTTGATAATAAAAACAGGCTACCACTAAATATAGAGGAGATTGAAATAGTTCACTCCAAATCTATGCATTAGTTTAAAAAATAAGGAGCAATATGATATCCTCGTGTTAATGCCAGTGGTGGCCCAGGTTGAGGCTATTAGTCCACGATCTACAAGTAGGTGGGTGAGAACAGGCTGAGCTTTTACGCAGTGAGCACTGTGAGGCAGGCACGCAGGTAGGTTGTTGGTGTCGGGGAGGCCTGGCAGACAGACAGTGGTGGGTTAGAGCTGTCATACTGGCAGCTGGCAGGCCCTGTGTGTCCAGGAAGGCAGGTGATTGGTGCAGAGAGGACTTAGGACAAGCATTTCTGACCATACCTTGGTAAGAGGGCTCAGGGTTGAGTCTCCTCATCATGAGAGGAATGGAAGGAGAAGGAATTTGTGTCCCGGAGAAATAGGAAATGAAGCAGTGATCAGGCAGCATCTTTGTTCTTTAAAATGGGGTATAGTGTGGAGGTTTGGTCATAAATGTCTCAGAACCTGAAGCTATTTTGCACCTACAGGTAGAAGTTAAGTGTTGGAAGACATGCAACAGGAGGCTAGGAGAGCGAACCAGGCTGGTATACAGCTTATTGAACCTAGGGAAAAAAATAACACAAGCTGTTAGCACTAGGAGGGACCTTAAAATTCATCTAATTCAAGTCTTTCGTTTTACAGGAAGGGAGACTAATACTGTTGAATACCCCTTGTATGACTTACTGTTAATAGCTTAATCCTCTGATCCTCATAACCACTCTGTGAGTTATTTTTACTTTACAGATATATAAGAAAAGTAACTTCCTCTGTGACAGTTGGCACAGTCAGTAGTTTTATTCAGATCTGTAATATTCTGAAGTATGTGTTCTTTCCACTTCATTAAACAGCAAGTCATGGCAGAACTGGGTCTAAAATCCAGCCTTCTTGACCTATAGGTTTATTTTAGTCCCAACACAACTGCAACGACTGTAATTTTATTTACATGAATTGATTGAAAAGGAGAGGATCTAAAATTTCAATATCTCTCGTATCTCACTTGAGCCAAAAACATGGCTTGACTGATAATTTACACTGGTTCATGTGTTTGAAGGCTGTTAAATATCTGATTTATGCCTAAAATGTCCTCGAACACAGAGATATGGTTGAATGGATCAAATTGTATCTTTATTTCTGGCTGAATTTTTCTATATACAGCTTTACTTCAGGAGAAGCAGGGCATGCTAAAGTAAAAACAAGGAAAAAAATCAAATAAGAACTTCCATCCAACGGTTCTGCAGCGCTTTTGGTGGGAGGTGGGCTGTGGAGTGGGGAGAGGCTAATGACACCCTTGCAGCCTACTATCAGAGACCTATTAACCCTGCAGCAGAAGCTGGGAAGACAATGGCAGCACTACCCTGGGATATAGGAGAGAAAATTTCCAAATCCACCTGAAAAGCTAAGTAATTATAGAAAGTCCCCTGAAATTTAGCCAGAAGCACAGCATGGACAAGTCACTTTGCACCTTTATTCCTCCTGTCTGATTTGCAGATAAAAGCTTTTATCTACTTACCTTAAGAAGACATAGGAATACATGTAATTTTTGCTGTAAGATTCTCTCAACTACTTCACAGAGACGCCTTCTAAAGGCAATATATTTTTATTGCTGACTTGTTCTGCTTTGTTTCTTGGAGACTTTGGAAGATGCTACAAATGGATCAGATGGGTCATGGATGTTATGTTCGTCATCCTCCAGGGGCTTGAAAGTTACCCTCTAGAAAATGAACATATATCAATACGTGTATAGCATACAGGAACAATGTCATTATTGTTATATTAATCACTTTAACATCAGCCACATGTGTCTTCTTTTTCTATATATAATATTACATGCTTTGCTCCTTTTTCTCTTCCTACCTGTGTTCAGGCTGCATTCCTTGTCTGTAATTTCTGCATTTATTGAGATTTTATTTTACTTTCAAAGTCCCTTTCTAATCTTGAATTTTCCTTGATCTTGTCAGCCTTCCCTGGTTCTTTTTCGTTGTTTTTTTTTTTTGTGTGTGTGTGTGTGTGTGCATCTTGAATTATTATTGGAGTGATCTACATAGTATAGTATAGCTGTTAATTATTCTACAGTTGTTTCATGTATCCTATCCCTCAAACTCAATTTTTAGCCCCTGTAGAAACTTTATCTTATGTATTTTTGGATACCATTGGCTCAAGCACAGTTTCAAGCACATAAGAGTTTTTAAAAAAATGTTTCTGTGTGGGTGCAAACTGATGAAATCTTTACTTAGTATATACTGAATCGATCTTCCGTATATAAAGATAATTGAAAATGAAAAAAAAAAAAAACCCCTGGTGTTAAATTGGAAATTGCATAGAAAATTAATCAATTTTTAAAAAATATCATGTAGGATCTCTGTCTTTTATGTGTTGTACATTGTTATTTAATGCTATAACTAGTACTCCAACAGTATTTTTTCGCTTTATGTTGCTATGTGGGGGCAAACTGTTGAAATCTTTACTTAATATATACTAAACGGAGGCCAGTGCTGCGGCTCAATAGGCTAATCCTCCGCCTTGCGGCGCCGGCACACCGGGTTCGAGTCCTGGTTGGGGTGCCGGATTCTGTCCCGGTTGCCCCTCTTCCAGGCCAGCTCTCTGCTGTGGCCAGGGAGTGCAGTGGATGATGGCTCAAATGCTTGGGCTCTGCACCCCATGGGAGACCAGGATAAGCACCTGGCTCCTGCCATCAGATCAGTGTAGTGCGCTGGCCACGGTGGCCATTGGAGGGTGAACCAACGGCAAAGGAAGACCTTTCTCTCTCTCTCTCTCTCTCTCACTGCCTACTCTGCCTGTCCTATATATATATATATATATATATATATATATATATATATACTAAACTGATCATCTGTATATAAAGAGAATTGAAAATGAATCTTGATGTGAATGGAAGGGGAGAGGGAGTGGGAAAGGGGAGGGTTGTGGGTGGGAGGGAAGTTATCAGGGTGGGGGGGGAGCCATTGTAATCCATAAGCTGTACTTTGGAAATTTATATTCATTAAATAAAAATTAAAAAAAAGGAAAAAAAATGTTTATTTGCTCTTCCTTCCTCACTGTCTCCTCATTCTCTTTCTCCATCCCCACCTCCCCTCCTTTCTCCCTCTTCTCTTGCCTCCCTTTTCACCTTCCTTTCTTTCTTGCTCCCTTCCTGTATCACATTGATTGATCAAGATGAAAAGAAAAAATTCATCATGGAAGATTTGTTTTTAAGTGCTGCCAAATAATCAAATATTCCTAAACATATGGACATTTGTTTTTGTTGGTTGATATACCTTTTTTAAATTTTTTTTTTGACAGGCAGAGTGGATAGTGAGAGAGAGAGAGACAGAGAGGAAGGTCTTCCTTTTTGCCGTTGGTTCACCCTCCAATGGCCACTGCGGACAGCGCATCTCACTGATCCGAAGCCAGGAGCCAGGTGCTTCTCCTGGTCTCCCTTGCAGGTGCAGGGCCCATGCACTTGGGCCATCCTCCACTGCCTTCCCGGGCCATAGCAGAGAGCTGGCCTGGAAGAGGGGCAACTGGGATAGAGTCCGGTGCCCCAACCGGGACTAGAACCCGGTGTGCCGGCGCCACAAGGCGGAGGATTAGCCTGTTAAGCCACGGCGCCTGCCTTTTTTTTTTTCTTTTCTTTTTTTTCTTTTTTTTAAAGATTTATTTTATTTACTTGAAAGACAGAGTTACAGAGAGAAGTAGAGACAGAGGAAGGTCTTCCATCTGCTGGTTACTTTGCAAATGGCCGCAATGGCTGGAGCTGAGCTGGAGCTTTGCCGATCCAAAGCCAGGAGCCAGGAGCTTCTTTTGGGTCTCCCATGTGGGAGCAGGGGCCCAAGGACTTGGGCTATCCTTCATTGGTTTCCCAGGTGTGACAGTATGGAGGTGAATCAGGAGTGGAACAGCCGGGACTAAAACCAGCACCCATATGGGATGCTGGTGCCTCAGGCCAGGGCTTTAACCTTCTCTGGCACAGTGCCAGCCTCTGGCTGATATACTTTTCATTAACCTGTAGGCATTTTATTATTATCCAGTTTTGGGGGCAACTTCCATAAATAAACATAATTTCCCCAGGGGTAAGGAACATATGACTTTTATAGTCCAAATTTTACTTTATTATGTAGTAGAAGATACTTAGAAATAGGAAACTTGATGACTATGGCATGAGAAGAGACTGTGTATACTTGATGATAAAGAATTATTGAAGAGGGGGGAATGGGGAGATGTTGGTCAAAGGGCACAGCATTTTAGGAAGGAAAACTAAGTTCTAGAGATATACAGTATGGCATGGTAACTGTTACAATAATATATTATATACCTGAAAATTGCTAAGGGAGTAGGTCTTGTTCATATTTCAAAAAATGGTAAATATTTGAGGTGATGGACATGTTAATTAGTTTGATAACTAAATTTAATAATTTCACAGTATATATATCAATAAATCATGTTGTATACCATAAATATATGCAATTTAAATTTGTCAGTCATACTTTACTGAAGTTTGGGGAGAAAAAAACTGTTGGCAAACAAAGTAGGGTCTGGAGACATGATGGGGTTGTGGGGACTATAGCTATTGCTCACTATAGAAAACTTAAGTCCTACACAGAGATTTTTCAAATTTTCAAAAAAATCCACATTTTACTTTTTAGTGTACAATTACTTCCTTTTCAAATATGGACAGTGAATTTAAAAAGTTTTGAAATACTCTATAGGATAAATAAAATGTGAGTCAAATTCTGTTCACAGGTTCTAGACTGTGGTCTTTATGGTAAGATACTGGTGAGAAATTGGATTTTAAATGCATGCAATTAATAATCATTGAATAGTCATAAGAGCGCTATAATCTAATGTACATGTCCAAATGAACCACTTGGTCCCTGTGTGGAGGAGAGTGGACTCTGGGAGTATAATACTGGAGTAGGGCAGAACAAACAATGAGTCATTGCTGTGATCCAAGCAAGAGCTGATGGACTCATTGTGAAGCAGCAGTGGAGATAGAGGAGTTGGAGTGACATTTTGGAGTTAAAATAAATAAGGAAATTCATAAGCAAGGATGGCACACAGATTTGGAGCCAAAGCAGTTGAGCAGTTGGTGGTGCTCAGGTAGAAATTTTGGCAAGTTCTTTTTCTAATTTTTTACAGTGAATGTTTGATTCATGCATTATCTCTTTAAAAACTAATAGTATTTTTAAAAAAAAGTCTTATTTACTTATTGGAAAGTCAGAATTACAGAGAGAGGGAGAGACAGAGCTTTCACTGAGCGGTCCATTCACCAGGTAACTGTAATGGCCAGGGCTGGGCCAGGGTGAAGCCAGGAACCAAGAGCTTCTTCCAGGTCTCCCACGTGGATGGCTGGGGCTGAACACTTGGGCCATCTGCTGCTTTTCACAGGCCATTAGCAGGAAGCTGGATTGGAAGGGAAGAAGTCGGGGCCAGCGCCGCGGCTCACTAGGCTAATCCTCCGCCTTGAGGCGCTGGCACACCGGGTTCTAGTCCCAGTCGGAACCCTGGATTCTGTCCCGGTTGCCCCTCTTCCAGGCCAGCTCTCTGCTGTGGCCAGGGAGTACAGTGGAGGATGGCCCAAGTGCTTGGGCCCTGCACCCCATGGGAGACTAGGATAAGCACCTGGCTCCTGCCATTGGATCAGCATGGTGTGCCAGCCGCAGCGCGCCAGCCACGGCAGCCATTGGAGGGTGAACCAATGGCTCTCTCTCACTGTCCACTCTGCCTGTCAAAAAAAAAAAAAAAAAAAAAAAGGAAGTGAAGAAGTTGGGACGTGAGTTGGTATCCGTGTGGGATGCTGCTGTTTCAGGCTGTGACTTTACTGGCTACACCAAAATGTTGGCTCTCCAGATTGATAGCATTTCTGTTTTTGACCCATCAAGACTGACATTTTAATTTTCAGTGGTTCTCCTCTTCATCCCCCTAAAATATATATTTGTAGATGTATATTTGTTTCCTTTTTAACCCAAATTTGTTTAGTGAATATAATTAGCTATTAAAAAACCTCTGGCTTTGTTTTTGACCAATTTAGTTGCATTGTGGTTAGAAAATGGTGTCTGTCCAAATTCTATTTTTATAAAATATATTGAGCTTTTTTTCCTATCGTATAAAATTAGTTCTTTTGGAAGAAGTATATCTTTTCTCTTAATTTTACTTTAGCAAGGCTTCAACACTTTAGAACACCTATCAGATTTTCTTAGCCAGATTTACTTCAAAAAAGAATTATCCTTCTCTCAAAAATAATAGTTAATTTGCTTTGCTACTGAAAATAACTAATACAAAATTAGTCTTACAAAGAGGTAATGTCATACCATTTTGCACATATGGGTTTTCAAGTGAATACAGTGAAAATTTGCTATAGATTTGTAGAACCATTTACTTTAACTGAGACTTTGACAAAAGGCAATTTCATTTTGGACCTTGTCCAGGGGAATTTGACCACTTCCAAGGGATTTAAGCAGCTGAAGTCTACGTGTTGCTGAGAGTCTCCAGGACGCTTTCTCATAGCACAGTTTTGCGACTCTGTTTTGAGCCCTGGAGGACCTGCTGCTCCAAGGACGTGCTGCTCTTTCTGCCACAGATGGTCCCTTCTCAAGTGTGTGCTTCTTTGATTCCCTCAGATGCTCTCACCATCTCTTTGTTTCATAAGCCCTCATCTCTCTGAGTTCTTTGATAGCGTCCATGAAGGACTAAATCTTATGCACATACATTTCTTAATACTTCCTTTTCTAGCTAAATATTTTGCAGCTGCTCAGCCATGGTGTGACAATCATGTTATCACTCTTTACTGGCTTTTTCAGTCTTCTTTCTCTTATTTTTGGTAAGCAGTCAAGCAGAGAAAACTGTCCAAACTCTTATTTCTCAAGTTATTTAACCTTTGTTTATTTTTCAGTTTTCTTTTCTTTTTGGTTCCCACATGAAACCACTTGGGAAAACATAACAAGTTTATTTTACAAACAGGCATTGTTTTTGCTCATTATAATAAGATATTCAATATTAAATCTGTTGATTCTACATTATTTTGGACTTCAACTTACACATGTTTATATTCTCTTTGTGAATAATGGAGCTCAGTTTTCAATTGGAAAGGAAATACTGAAGAGTCTATTGCAGTGCATCACAGCCAAAAACTCATGTAGAAAGAGATTTTCTCTTGTGCGGGTTCCAAAATATCAGCCAAGCAGAAGTTGTGCTAAGGGTGAAGGCAGATAAGAATTCAATCTAAATTCACTCCTAATTGTTAGTCAATATTTCTAGTGTGCATTGGAAAATAAAGTAGTCTACCAGTTGCTAAGTAGGTTTGAATATGTTATTATAGCAAATAATTTTTATGGGATTTAAGTGTGAGCTCAGGAAGAGAGAGGCCTAGGCTCACTTTGCCATCGTCTCTGGTCCCCATTAAGTTGCAGCTTGCTTCTGAAAGAAGCAATCAGCAGTGGTTTATGATGCTCAGACATTTCTGTGATGTGTGGTCCCTGAAAATCATTGATGTTTCTGCTTTAACTAGATTTAGCTGCTTTGAGTTGAAAGCTCTGTGCTGCCTGAAATCCCATTTTACTAAACCCACCGGTGAGCAAAACCACCGAGTCCTTCAGGAAAATTCCATTGCACAGTTAGAGGAAGCTGTTAATTACAGCTCACTCAGCTTTAAAGCGCTACCTTAAAGGTACAGGGATTCTGCCTGCTCCAGTTGGTCTTTGTATCCAGCCCATGTGGTGCCATTCAACTGGCATCGCGTGGCTTAGTCTCTTTTGATATGTTTCCTGGGAAGCTATGATTATTATGTCCCTGCACAATGCTCTGAGAGCAAGATCACAAATCTTTGAGGCATCTTGTCCCTTTTCCACTTCTGGAATGCCAGGCCCCCTGATCTTGAGCATAAGAGTTAATTCTCAAAAAAATCGATCTAAGCCAGTCCCACACTCAATTGTTTTCAAGACTGGCCCCTTTGCACAGAAAATGTTACCTTGGGAACTGAGACAAATTGCAGGCTTATGGGTTATGAAGACTTTTTTTTACCTTAATGAAAATTTAATTTGTTATGAATGGTTCATCATAACATATGCCAAGAAGAGTGTGCCAGAAATAACAATCTGAAGGAACACACGGGATCTAATGCTTCCATACTTTTCCAAGAGTAAAAGAGATCATTGAAACAACACATGTCAGATGCTATTACTGTCATATTGTTGAGGCCATCTGTTAAAAACCAAGATCAGGACCTGCTGCATTCATTGAATTTGCAGTTCTGGAAAGGACAATGTCACATGAAATTAAGTTGATTCTGTTAAGAGGAATGTACCTGAGGGATTAAATTTTCCCCCTGAAAGATCAACCTATGCTATATGCATAGTGTTCTTATAAACATAGTAGCCTTTTAGGAAGAACACTCAAATTTGCATCACTACACTATTTAGTTTTGAAACACCAAATTGCAATAATGGTTTGTACATTTAGATAAATGTTTGAGCGTATGCATGTAAAGACTCTGAATATGGATATATATCTGATGAAGTTGGCACTTAGAATACTTAGGGCCTTTTGGAATAAATCAAAGATGACCATAAAAGAATATGTGGTGGTGTATAGATGGAAGAAG
Organism: Lepus europaeus; assembly: GCF_033115175.1. NCBI lineage: Eukaryota > Metazoa > Chordata > Mammalia > Lagomorpha > Leporidae > Lepus > Lepus europaeus. The sequence continues at coordinate 48,767,087 of NC_084836.1, read as the reverse complement.
AATGTTGTTTTCTTTGATATTCTGATGAGGCCTAAAAAGTGGAATTTAAGAGTGGTTTTTAGCACAACGCTTGCTCATTTTCAGTCTTTTTTGCTTTTGTACTAAAATACCAACCTGGTTTTATTAAACAATAACTACCCAAGCCTCCCTGTTTCCTATGTTTCCTTGAGTAGTGTTTCGAGTGTCCCTGCTAACATTCCATTTGTCTTCATTCTATGCTTTTTTACCTTCTCTCCCAAAATACGTTCCCCTCATACAAACAACAAAGGAGCAAAACTCCTTCTCATTCTGTCTCTTAACTGTAATCGGGTCCTATGGCTGGGGCTCTTTAGGAAAAGTGTATTTGCCTAATGCATTTGTTCTTACCCAGTAGCTAAATGCATTAGGCAAGCCATGGGCAATCTTTCAATCTTAGTTTTCTTATATATAAAATGTTCAGAGTAGATTTTCTGATCACAAATATCCTTCCCATCTCTGAAAGTCCAAAATGCCAATGGGGGCAAATCCTTCTATATGTCTATTCAACAATATAAGATACTATATTTTAATTTTATCTCAGCAAATGATATAGAGCTAATGACATCGAGGAAACAGCCAAGAAAATCTAAGATTTAGAATAATAATAAATAACAATGTTTAGTGCAAATTTTATCTGTTAAAGACAAGGACATACTTTCTGATTAGTTTTCTAATTTTTCTTTAGATATATGTGTTTCTAATATATATGTATGTATTTGTAAATATTTAGAGTTCTTTAATACCTTGCTTCATCACAAATTCATCTCTATCCGTACATCCATGCATGAAGTTTCTTTTGAGGTCATCAGTGACTTAGATGCACACAATTTGTTTCTCACTTACTTGCTGTGTTTGAAGGTCAAGGCTTTTCCTTGTTATGATAAATCTAGGGATTTATTTCCTCCATCTTTGCTAGGAATGAGTATGAGGGGAAAGGAGGCAGGCTGGGGACCAAGATGAATGGATGTGGACCCTGCTGATTAGGACCATAGGGTAATACCAAAGCAGTGATTATGGGGGTGGAGAGAGGAGGCTCACTCTGGGTAGATGTTTATGACTGAAATTCTGTCCTTTATCTCCCACTCTATTCTCTAGGACTTAAAAAAGAGGGAGCATGGACACTGAAATCTAATTTTAGATAAAAAATAGGATCTCAGGGCCAGCGCTGCGGCTCACTAGGCTAATCCTCCGCTTGCGGCGCCAGCACACCGGGTTCTAGTCCCGGTTGCTCCTCTTCCAGTCCAGCTCTCTGCTGTGGCCAGGGAGTGCAGTGGAGGATGGCCCAAGTGCTTGGGCCGTGCACCCGCATGGGAGACCAGGAGGAAACACCTGGCTCCTGGTTTCGCATCGGTGCAGTGCTGGCCATAGCGGCCATTTGGGGAGTGAACCAACGGAAGAAAGACCTTTCTCTCTATCTCTCTCTCTCACCGTCTAACTCTGCCTGTCAAAAAAAAAAAAAAATAGGATCTCACTTTTCATTTGATTGCCCTGCTTAACAAATGCTGCAGCTCAAGACTTAGGCCTGCAACCCTAAGAGCAGATTCTTGTTCCCTGTGTCCTGATGGGTAACCTTCAGAGCAGACTCAGTGTGATGTGCCCAGCCATAGTTGATAATCGGGGTGTCTAATTTCACTCCAGTGATTCTGTTTATTTGTGAAATGGGTCCAAGGTCTGTCCCAGGTATTGAATAATCTTGTGTAGGATATATTCCCTACTAGAACCTGGAGAATAGGACAGGGGCTGTGGGATTCAGTGAGTAAGGGAGTATAAAGCTTTGAGACATAAGCAGAAGTCATCTTTGTGGGAACAACACCAATAAAAGGAGAGGGGCAAAAATACCCTCTAGCTCCAGAAGTTCAAATATAAATAATAAATATGCCCAGTATTGTCAATTGATCAATTTCTTGATTCTACCTAAACTCTTGGAGAAATTTGTTGCCTACCATTCTATTTTTAGAATTTAATAAGGTTACAGTTGTTTACATTTTGGAAACAAAATGCTTTACATTTTGGGGAGATTTTCTTACATGTGTGATAGGTATCTCCTACGAGCTTACTTTGTTCTGGTTTCTTTGTAAACTACTGATTTATTCTACTCTCCATACATTGAGAGAAAGTCCCTAACTCACTAGGACAATTTTATTTGATTTTTTCCCATTTATTAAACTTTTATTTAATGAATATGAATTTCCAAAGTACAGCTTATAGATTACAATGGCTTCCCCCCTCTCCTAACTTCCCTCCCACCGGAAACCCTCCCCTTTCCCGCTCCCTCTCCCCTTCCATTCACATCAAGATTCATTTTCAATTCTCTTTATATACAGAAGATCAGTTAAGTATATATTAAGTAAAGATTTCAACAGTTTGCCCCCATATAGCAACACAAAGTGAAAAAATACTGTTGGAGTACTAGTTATAGCATTAAATAACAGTGTACAGCACATTAAAGACAGAGATCCTACATGATTTTTTAAAAAAAATTAATTAATTTTCTATGCAATTTCCAATTTAACACCAGGTTTTTTTTTCATTTCCAATTATCTTTATATACAGAAGATCGATGCTGTATATAATTAGTAAAGATTTCATCAGTTTGCACCCTCACAGAAACACAAAGTGTAAAAATACTGTTTCAGTACTAGTTATAACATCACTGCACATTAGACAACACATTAAGGACAGATCCCACATGAGATGTAAGTACACAGTGACTCCTGTTGCTGACTTAACAATTAAGACACTCTTGTTTATGGCGTCAGAAATCTCCCTAGGCTCTAGTCATGAGTTGCCAAGGCTATGGAAACCTTTAGAGTTCGCCGACTTTGATCTTATTCTGATAGGGTCATAGTCAAAGTGGAAGTTCTCTCCTCCCTTTAGAGAAAGGTACCTCCTTCTTTGATGGCTCTGTTCTTTGCACTGGGATCTCACTCACAGAGATCTTTCATTTAGGTCTTCTTCTTTTTTTTTCTTTTCCCTGGTGTCTTGGCTTTCCATGCCTACAATACTCTCATGGGCTCTTCAGCCAGATCCGAATGCCTTTAAGGGCTGATTCTGAGGCCAGAGTGTTGTTTAGGACGCCTGCCATTCTGTGATTCTGCTGTGTATCCCGCTTCCCATGTTGGATCCTTCTCTCCCTTTTTGATTCTATCAGTTAGTATTAGCAGACACTTGTCTTGTTTGTGTGATCCCTTTGACTCTTAGACCTATCAGAGTCATCAATTGTGAACTGAAATTGATCACTTAGACTAGTGAGATGGCATTGGTACATGCCATCTTGATGGGATTGTGTTGGAATCCCCTGGCACATTTCTAACTCCACCATTTGGGGCAAGTCCGATTGAGCACGTCTCAAATTGTACATCTCCTCCCTCTCTTTTTCCACTCTTAGATTTAACAGGGATCACTTTTCAGTTAAAATTTAAACACCTAAGAATAATTGTGTGTTAATTACTGAGTTCAACCAATTGTACTAGAACCACAACAACAACAACAAATACTAAAAATGATAAAGTATTACATTGTACATCTAGAGTCAGGACAAGAGCTGATCAGGTCATTGTTTCTTATAGTGTCCATTTCACTTCAACAGGTTTCCCCTTGGTGCTCAGTTGTCACCGATCAGGGAAAACAAATGATATTTGTCTCTTTGGGAATGGTTTAATTCACTCAGCATGATGTGTTCCAGATTTTTCCTCCATCTTGTTGCAAATGACCGGGTTTTCATTGTCTCTTACTGCTGTATAGTATTCTATGGAGTACATGTCCCATAATTTCTTTATCCAGTCTACTGTTGATGGGCATTTAGGTTGGTTCCAGGTCTTAGCTATTGTGAATTGAGCTGTAATAAACATTAATGTGCAGATGGCTTTTTTATTTGCCAAATTAATTTCCTTTGGGTAAATTCCAAGGAGTGGGATGGCTGGGTTGTATGGTAGGGTTATGTTCAGGTTTCTGAGGAATCTCCAGACTGACTTCCATAGTGGCTTAACCAGTTTGCATTCCCACCAACAGTGGGTTAGTGTCCCTTTTTCCCCAATCCTCTCCAGCATCTGTTGTTGGTAGATTTCTGAATGTGAGCCATTCTCACCGGGGTGTGAAAACTCATTGTGGTTTTGATTTGCATTTCCCTGATTGCTAGTGATCTTGAACATTTTTTCATGTGTCTGTTGGCCATTTGGATTTCCTCTTTCGAAAAATGTCTATTGAGGTCCTTGGCCCATCTCTTAATTGTGTTGTTTGTTTTGTTGTTGTGGATTTTCTTGATTTCTTTGTAGATTCTGGTTATCAACCCTTTATCTGTAGTATAGTTTGCAAATATTTTTTCCCATTCTGTTGGTTGCCTCTTCACTTTCCTGACTGTTTCTTTTGAAGTACAGAAACTTCTCAATTTGATGCAATCCCAAATGTTCATTTTGGTTTTGAATGCCTGTGCTTCTGGGGTCTTTTCCAAGAAGCGTTTGCCTGTACCTATATCTTGCAGGGTTTCTCCAATGCTCTCTAATAATTTGATGGTTTTGGGTCGTAGATTTAAGTCTTTAATCCATGTTGAGTGAATTTTTGTGTAAGGTGAAAGGTAGGGTTCTTGCTTCAAGCTTCTGCACGTGGAAATCCAATTTTCCCAGCACCATTTATTGAATAGGCTGTCCTTATTCTAGGGATTAGTTTTGGATCTTTGATCAAATAGAAGTTGGGTGTAGATGTTTGGATTGATTTCTGGTGTTTCTATTCTGTTCCATTGGTCTATCCATCTGTTTCTGTACCAGTACCATGCTGTTTTGATTACAACTGCCCTGTAGTATGTCCTGAAATCTGGTATTGTGATGCCTCCAGCTTTGTTTATGTTGTACAAGATTGCTTTGGCTATTCGAGGTCTTCTGTGTCTCCATATGAATTTCAGCATCATTTTTTCCAGATCTGAGAAGAAGGTCTTTGGTATCTTGATTGGTATTGCATTGAATGTATAAATTGCTTTTGGGAGAATAGACATTTTGATGATATTGATTCTTCCAATCCATGAGCATGGCAGATTTCTCCATTTTTTGGTATCCTCTTCTATTTCTTTCTCTAACGTTTTATAGTTTTCATCGTAGAGATCTTTAACGTCCTTGGTTAAGTTTATTCCAAGGTATTTGATTGTTTTTGTAGCTATTGTGAATGGGATTGAACTTAGAAGTTCTTTCTCAGCCGTGGCATTGCCTGTGTATACAAAGGCTGTTGATTTTTTGCATTGATTTTATATCCTGCTACTTTTCCAAACTCTTCGATGAGTTCCAGTAGTCTCTTAGTAGAGTTCTTTAGTTCCTCTAAATAAAGAATCATATCATCTGCAAAGAGGGATAGTTTGAGTTCTTCCTTCCCAATTTGTATCCCTTTAATTTCTTTTTCTTGCCTAATAGCTCTGGCTAAAACTTCCAGAACTATACTGAATAGCAGTGGTGAGAGTGGGCATCCCTGTCTGGTACTAGATCTCAGCGGAAATGCTTCCAACTTTTCCCCATTCAATAGGATGTTGGCCGTGGGTTTTTCATGAATTGCTTTGATTGTATTGAGGAATGTTCCTTCCATACCCAGTTTGCTTAGAGTTTTCATCATGAAAGGGTGTTGTATTTTATCAAATGCTTTCTCTGTGTCTATTGAGAGAATCATATAGTTTTTCTTCTGCAGTCTGTTAATGTGGTGTATCACGTTGATTGTTTTGCGAACGTTGAACCATCCCTGCATACCAGGGATAAATCCCACTTGGTCTGGGTGGATGATCTTTCTGATGTGTTGTTGTATTCTATTGGCCAGAATTTTATTGAGTATTTTTGCATCTATGTTCATCAGGGATATTGGTCTGTAATTCTCTTTCAATGCTGCATCTTTTTCTGGCTTAGGAATTAAGGTGATGGTGGCTTCATAGAAAGAATTTGGGAGGATTCCCTCTTTTTCGATTGTTTTGAATAGTTTGAGAAGAATTGGAGTTAATTCTTCTCTAAATGTCTGGTAGAACTCAGCAGTGAATCCATCTGGTCCTGGGCTTTTCTTTGTTGGGAGGGCCTTTATTACTGTTTCAATTTCTGTGTCAGTTATTGGTCTGTTTAGGTTTTCTATGTCTTCTTGGCTCAATTTAGGTAGGTTGTATGTGTCCAAGAATCTGTCCATTTCTGATAGATTTCCCTGTTAGCTGGCATACCAGTCCTTGTAGTAATTTCTGATGATTCTTTTTATTTCTGTGGTGTCTGTTGTTATGTTTCCATTTTCATCTCTGATCTTATTGATTTGGGTCTTTTCTCTTCTTTTTTTAGTGAGTTGGGCCAATGGGGTGTCAATTTTGTTTATTTTTTCAAAAAACCAGCTCCTCGTTTGGCTGATTTTTTGTAATGTTTTTTTGGATTCAATCCTGTTGATTTCTTCTTTGATTTTAATTATTTCTCTTCTCCTACTGGGTTTGGGTTTTGTTTGCTGCAGATTTTCTAGATCCTTGAAATAACTTGAAAGCTCATCTATTTGGTGCCTTTCCCATTTCTTGATGTAGGCAACTATTGATATAAACTTTCCTCTTAACACTGCTTTTGTTGTATCCCATAGGTTTTGGTATGTTGTGTTGTTATCCTCATTTACTTCCAGAAAATTTTTGATTTCTCTTTTAATTTCTTCTATGACCCATTGTTCATTCAGGTGCAAGTTGTTCAATCTCCATGTGTTTGCATGTGCTCTAGGGATTCCCGAGTTAATTTCCAATTTCATTCCTTTGTGGTCTGATTCTAATTCTTTTGAATTTGCTGAGACTTGCTTTATGGCCTAGTATGTGGTCAATCCTAGAGAAGGTTCTATGTACTGCTGAGAAGAATGTAAAATCTTTAGATGTAGGATGAAATGTTCTGTAGATATCTGTTAGATCCATTTGGGCTATAGTGTCATTTAAATCTACTGTCTCCTTGTTGCTCTTCTTTCTGGTTGACCTGTCTGTCTCTGAGAGTGGAGTATTGAAGTCCCCCAGTACTATTGTATTGGGGTCTAAGTCTCCCTTTAAGTCCCTTAACAAGTCTTTTAAATAAACTGGTGCCCTGTAATTAGGTGCATATACATTGATAATCATTATATCTTCCTGTTAAATGGATCATTATATAGTGCCCCTCTTTGTCTAATAGTTTTTGTGGTAAAGTTTATGTTGTCCGATATTAAGATGGCTACGCCCGCTCTTTTTTCATTTCTGTTGGCATGGTATATCTTTTTCCAGCCTTTCACTTTCAGTCTGTATGCATCATTGTTGGAAAGATGAGTTTCTTGTAAGCAGCAAAAAGATGGGTTTTGTTCCTTAACCCAATCAGCCAATCGGTGTCTTTTAACTGGACAGTTCAGGCCATTTACATTCAATGTGACTATTGAGAAGGAGTAACTTTGCCCTGCCATTTTCCCAAAAATATTTTCTAATATATAGTTTGAGATTCCTGTGATCTTTTGGTGTGAGGTTTCCTTCCTTTACCTTCTTTCATGTTGGTGACCGTGTTTCTGTGTTTCTGTGTGTAACACATCTTTAAGCATCTTTTGCAGGGCTGGACGAGTGGCGACAAATTCTCTCAATTTCTGTTTGCTGTGAAAGGTCTTTATTTCACCTTCATTCACAAATGAGAGCTTTGCAGGATATAATATTCTGGGCTGGCAGTTTTTCTCTCTTAGTACCTGGGCTATGTCTCACCATTCCTTTCTAGCTTGTAGGGTTTCTGATGAGAAGTCTGCTGTGAGTCTAATTGGAGATCCTCTGAGAGTAATCTGACATTTCTCTCTTGCACATTTTAGAATCTTTTCTTTTGTTTCACTGTGGTGAGTTTAATTACGACGTGTCGGAGTGAGGATCTCTTTTGGTCATGTTTATTAGAGGTTCTATGAGCTTCCTATACTAGGATGTCTCTGTTCTTCTCCAAACCTGGGAAATTTTCTGCTAGTATCTCACTAAAAAGGCCTTCTAATCCTTTCTCCCTCTCCATGCCTTCAGGAACTCCTAGAACCTGAATGTTGGGTTTTTTGATAGTGTTCTGTAGATTCCTGACAGTATTTTTTAGATTTCTGATTTCTTCTTCTTTTCTTTGGTTTGCCTGTTTCCTTTCCTGTTCTCTGTCTTCTAATTCTGATATTCTCTCTTCTGCTTCGCCCATTCTGTTTTTAAGGCTCTCTAATGTGTTTGTCATTTGATCTATTGAGTTCTTCATTTCATTATGGTTTCTTGTCACTATCATAGTTTCATGTTCTACTAATTGTTTCATTTCATTTTGATTCCTCCTTAATATTTCATTTTCACGAGAGAGATTTTCTATCTTGTGCATTAAGGATTTCTGTAGTTCAAGAATTTGTTTTTGAGAACTTCTTAATGTTCTTATCAGTTTTTTGAGATCTGCTTCTTGCATTTCCTCTATCTCTTCATATTCATAATCTTGAATTTGGGTGTCTTGTTCATTTGGGGGCATCATAGTGTCTTCCTTGCTCTTGTTACCTTGGTTTCTACATTTGTTGTTAGGCATGTTGCAGATAATTTATGGTTTTTTTTTTTTTTTTTTTGCTGTGGTATTTTTTTCTCGTTATACTATGCCTCTAAATGGGCTATCTGCTTTGATGGATCCTTAGAGGCTGTGATGGGTGTGGCCAGAGAGCTCTGCTTGATTCTTCAGGTTTAAGGCTGTGCAAAAAGTGACTCACCCAGATTGTTCTCTCCCTTGCTCCTTGCTAGATCTCTCTCTCTCTCTCTCTCTCTCTCTCTCTCTTTTTTTTGACTCAGTTGGGAAGTAATTTCGCACAGCTGAGTGGAATTGAGGGTAGTTGAAATCTGGCCTCTGTGAGTATTCGTTTGATCTACCCCTGAGACCACACAAAGAGTTTATGCAGCCCTCAATGTGTTCTCAAGTTTTGCCACAGTCCCAAGGTTACTGAGTTTGTGTACTCAGTGAGTTTGCTCGCCCCCCACCCCCCTCAGATTTTCACAGTTGCAGATCATTAGCTTCACCTGTTTTCACTAGAGTCTAACCTCCTGTTATTTCTCCCGACCAGAGTCAAGTTTTAGCTTCACCTGTTTTCACTAGATTCCAACCTCCTGTTATTTCTCCTGACCAGAGTCAAGTTTTTCTGCCTGGCTACTCGGTGGTTGCCGCTTTACAAATGTAAAATGGCTCCTGCTCTTTGTTTTGCTCGGCTTTGTAAGGTGAGTGGAGAGAGAGTCTAGTGTCCGTGCTGGTTCCCCTGATTTATTCGGTTTTTTTTTCTCTCCTCCAGTCAGCCTGGTGATCTTTGCCCAGTGAGGCCTCAGGCTTCTGCCTTTCCCCGCCAATGTCTCGGGTTTCTGAGCTTTTTGTCTTACCTCCCGTTCCTGCGCCGGCGAGATTCTGCGGCTCGACAGCTCTGTGCATTTGTTAGCTTGTAGTTTTATAAGACCGAGTGTGGCTTCAGATCACCAGGGCTGCGCAGAAACATGGAGGTGACCCTGCCGCTGGGGAATCCCAACAATTTTATTTGATTTTTACATACATGTGATTGAATGCAACAAAACTTAATGTCTATTATAGATAAGTCTTTGTAGAATATACAAAATAATGTTTCTTGTTCTTGAGGATTTTTACATTTTGGTTAAAAACATTGTACTTATTTATATTATATTATATTATATTATATATCTTAGCAACACTAAAATTGAAATCTTTCTTATAATTGATGGAATATAGTTTAATTGGGATCACTTAAAATTTCTTAATGTTGGGGTAGGCATTGTAGTACAGTGGGGTTAGGCCACTGGTTGAGATGCTTGTATCCCATATCTGAGTGTCTGTGTTCAGTCCTGGCTCTGTGTCAGATCCAGCTTCCTGTTAATGTGCTATCTGGGAGGTAGCAGGTGATGGCTCAAATATTTGGGTCTTTGTCACCCTTTTGGAAAACCCAGATTGAATTTCTGGCTCCCAGCTATGGCCCAGGCCCTGCACTGAATGTTGAGGGCATCTGGGGAGCAAACCAGCAGATAGAAGGTCCCTCTCTCTGTCTCCTTACCTTTCAAAAATATTTTTGTTCTTAATACTATGTAAAATTATGTGTTAATTTAGAGTTAGTATCTCCTTATTCAATGAGATATGATAGCACCAGAAATTGGGCAGTTCTGCTTCCCATTCCACTTATATACTGTGAGTGACCATGGGTTAGGAAAGACGAATCTATTGTCTTATTGGTTGAGCTCTGTATCTGCCAGTTTTCATAGTCCTCTCAAAACTGTGTAAGACTCTGTGGCTAAAAGTGAGTTCAGCATTTGAAGGTCTATCATTGTCTTAAGCCATATTTCCTAAATCAAAGCAGTTACCTCATTTGGCATTCACTAGATGAAAAGCAGTATCTCCCACCACTGGAAGGAGCACTGTGTGTGTTAGCCTTACTGAAAGCTTCTCAGGGTGGGCATTTGCAGGAAGCTGGAATTCCAAGAAGAACTGGGATTCAAATATAGGCATTCTAGTGTGGGTTGTGAGTGTCCCAAGCAGGGCCTTAGTCAATACATCAAATATCCACCTGACATTGCATTTTTTGAAGATTTGTTTATTTGAAGGGCAGAGTTACAGAGGAAAGACAGAATGAGAGAGAGAGAGAGAGAGAGAGAGAGAGAGAGAGAGAGAGAGAGAAAGGGAGGGAGGGAGGGAAGGAAGGAAGGAAGGAAGGAAGGAAGGAAGGGAGGAAGGAAGGAAGGAATCTACCATCCTGTGATTCACTCTCCAAATGGCCACAATGACCAGAGCTGGGCCAGGCCAAAACCAGGAGCCTGGAACTCCATTTGAGTCTCCCATATGGCTGACAGGGACCCAAGCACAATGGGCCATCTTTTGCTGCTTTCCCAGGCACATTAGCAGGGAGCTGAACTGGACGTAGAGCTGCTAGGACTGGAGCCAGTGCTCAGATGGTATGCTAACATGGCAGGTAGCAGCTTAACCTGCTGCACCTGCCCTGACATTGCACTTAGGATGCAAGGATCCAGCTTGATCTGACTGTAGTCACTTTGGTTGTAACCATCATTTCTTATCTGATACCTGGAATATTAAGCATAATTTCTTAGGAAAGTCATGGTATATTCTAGTGGCCTCAGGCCACCCTTATCTTTTTTTCCTGCCTCTTGGTACAGGCATTCACTTGTCTTGCAGTCACCTGAGGCATGATTTTGTCTATAAGCCCCCAATAAATTGCACTGTGAAATTCTTGTTTGTTGGCCTCTTCCTCTGACCTCCTGGCACCTTTCACTTTTGCTGGTAGGCTCTTTGTATACTGAGTTTTCCTGAAATATTTGATATTGGTATGAAGACTAACCTCAAAATCATTTTTATGCATTTGCATATTTGGTAAATGTATCAAATGCCTGTATTTTACCAGGTGACTACCAGAGAGGGACTGTGAATTTTGATTTCAGATGCTTCGTAATATAATGCAGCAAAGTATATACCAATATGTAAATTAGCAAATATTTTAAATTATTAATGTTATTAAATGAGTTAATATTTTATAATGCCTTTAGAACAGCGTCTAAGACGCTGTGCTACCTGAAAATGTTTGTTAAAAGAAATATACACAAAGGAAAGAAAAATATAGTATAGCATAGTATGAGATAAGCCACCTAAGAATGATACTGAAAAATGCTGCAGAAATTCAAATAGAGAGATATATTCCAACTAGAGATTTTGTTATTGCCAAGGGAATTTTGAGCCAAGTCTCTAAGGAGCAGAATTCCAGTGGAGAGATGGAAAAGAAGGCATTCCTGATCCAAAGAATGTCAGAAGAAAAATCCATGTAAATAAGCTTGTCTCAGCACACTAGAGCATGTTATTTTGCTAAAGGTGGAAGCCAAGGAAAGGATAAAGGCACAGGAGACACATGGGGTCAGTGATAAAGCCTGATTTAGGAGAGGTAAGAGGTGATGGGATTGGTCTTACACAACACAAATGATGTCTATTCCTCTGAGGCAGGAGGAAGGGAAGAAGGAATAGGCACAGATGCAGACAAATTGATTGGAGTTTGTGTTTGAAGGACTCTATTTTCTCTTCAAAATAGATGGATATGGAAGGGCATGGCATGTGCAGTGGCAGTGGCCAGTGGATGAGGACTGATTACAGTGAGAAAGGCTTGGAATAACTGCTCAGGGAACAGGAGAGGAAGTTGAACAAGAACAGTAAGAAAAAACATTGCTCAGAAATGTTGGAGGCCCATCTGAGACTGGAATCATAACTGGTAGCATTCTGTGAAATTATGTGGTTCCCTCAGCCACCCTTATTAGGTGAGGTGTAGGAGAAGAGGAGAAGTTGGGTCACTCCAAGGTTGAGTCATCTTGGAAGCTGCAGCTCAGTATGAAGGAAAGAGTGCCCAAAGAGAAATAGAGAGGTTAGGCATCAGAGGGCTTGAAGAAGTTGATCATTACATTTGGTGGGAATGAGAGAGTGGGAAATGTAGAAGCCCAGGAGGCTGTACTTGAATAACACAGTGTTAACCTCTTTCTTGCTTAGGCTGCTGAATAAAGTGGCTGGAGTGGGAAGATTTTGAATATTCATCCATTTTATATCAAATTCAGCTTCCAAGTCCTCAGTGGATCTTGAGAAGAGATCTTGAGGTCAATAGATGACAATGACACAGAAGGTTAGAAGGAGAGTCAAATTACTTTGAAAAAGTGAAGGTGCATTTTAAAAATTGAGAAAGGAAAGAACAAGAAGGTGTACAAGAAATGGTGTATGGAGAGTGACATTCAAATATTTTACCCTTAAAGTAGGTGGGCTGTAGGAGAATGAACATTTGAGAGATAAATAAAACAATATTTTTGAGGGGAGATACATATCTTAGAAATTAGGTATGTAATTTAGCATTCTGGGTTGGAGAATGGGATACAGAATCAGACAAGGCTAAGTCAAATCCAGGCTTTAGGACTAGGATTTAGGCACTTGACAGTGCCTCGGGGTTTGTTTCTGTCTGCAAATGGAAACAATGATTCCTGGTTACTACTTGGATTAAATAGTGTTTTACTCCTACTTCACAGATAGGTCATCCTTACTTCCTTTATGATTATTTCTCCACCTCAGGTTAAAATTTATTTTAATTAAAAATTTTAATAGATATATAGGGATTGCACATACTTATGAGTTACTATATGATGTTTCCTTACATGTATACATTGTTGAATGCCCAACCAGGGTAAATATGTTTATCATTTCAAGCACTTAACATTTCTTTGTAATGAAACACCCAAAGCCATTATCTTCTAGGCTTTGTAAAATAGGGAACTATATATTAAATTAATTACCGGCCAGCGCCGTGGCTCAACAGGCTAATCCTCCGCCTTGCGGCGCCGGCACACCGGGTTCTAGTCCTGGTCGGGGTGCCAGATTCTGTCCCGGTTGCCCCTTTTCCAGGCCAGCTCTCTGCTGTGGCCAGGGAGTGCAGTGGAGGATGGCCCAAGTGCTTGGGCCCTGCACCGCATGGGAGACCAGGATAAGCACCTGGCTCCTGCCATCGGATCAGCGTGGTGCGCCGGCCACAGCACGCCGGCTGTGGCGGCCATTGGAGGGTGAACCAACGGCAAAGGAAGACCTTTCTCTCTGTCTCTCTCTCTCACTGTCCACTCTTCCTGTCAAAAAAAAAAAAAAAAGAAAAAAAATTAGTTACCTATTATTTATCTATTTTTCACCCTACTGTGCAAAATAACTCTTCTCTGGTTATAACCTAGTACCCATCATTCAACCTTTCCTCCTCTTTGTCTCTCCATGTCCCTTCCAGCCTCTGGCACCACCATTTTATATATATATATATATATATATATATATATATATATATATATATACATATAAAAACATATATATTTTCCTTGACAGGTAGAGTGAGAGAGAGAGAGAGAAAGGTCTTCCTTCCGTTGGTTCACTCCCCAAATGGCTGCTACGGCTAGTGCTGCACCGATCTGAAGCCAGGAGCCAGGTGCCTCTTCCTGGTCTCCCATGTCAGTGCAGGGCCCAAGCACTTGGGCCATCCTCCACTGCCCTCCCAGGCCACAGCAGAGAGCTGGACTGGAAGAGGAGCAACTTGGACTAGAACCTGGCACCCATATGGATGCCGGCGCCGCAGGCGGAGGATCAACCAAGTGAGCCACAGCATCGGCCCCTCCACCATTATATTTTTAACTTCCATGAGATCACCTATATTTTTAAGACTCCACATATAAGTGTGATCATGTGATATTTGTCTTTCTGTGCTTTCCATGTTTTTGCAAATGACAAGATCTCATTCTTTTTATGGCTGAGTAATGTATAACTCAATGAGTATGTATGACACATTTTCTCTATCTACTCATCAGTTGATGGGCATTTTGGTTGTTTTCATTTCCTGGTTATTGTGAATAGTTCTGCAGTAAATATGGGAGTGCAGATGTCTCTTCAACAGATGGATTTCATTTCCCACCCTGGGTTTTTAATGTCAAAGAGTTTTAAGACTCAGACCTTGTTCCGCTGCATTTTTCTCCTCTCCCCCCAATTCCTGTCTCCTCCCTTCTGCTTTTTCTCTCATTAGCCAACTTCATAGTTTTAAGTATGAATCCATATGCTGATGACTCCTAAATTTTATCTCTAAGACACACGTTTTCTCCAAACTTCCAACTCACATTTCCAACTGCCTATTAGCCATTATGTTTAGATGGTTGTTAGATATTTCCAAGTCAACAAGCCAAGAACTGAAAAGCTGCACTTCTCCTCAAATCTGTTGTACACGTGATCTAAGCCATTTCACCAATGGCAATTCTATCCAGTTATCAAGGCCAAAACCAAATCTTTATTCTTTTCTTTCTCTCAGACCCTATATGTACTCGATTCTACCTATAAAGAGTATCCTAAATCCAGTTACTCCTCACTATTTCTGCTGCTACCATCCTGTCCTGTGTCCACACCCAATGCCATTTCTAGCATTTTCCTCTAGTTTTTTTCTCAGCATAGTTTAAAGTCTTCAAAGAGATGAAAGTCGCAGATATATCATCTACATCTGTACAACAAATTCCATTTCTCTCAGAAAACTGAAATCTTTTATAAAAGATTTATTTATTTACTTGAAAGTCAGAGTCACACAGAGAGAGAAGGAGGGGTGTGTGTGTGTGTGTGTGTGTGTGTGAGAGAGAGAGAGAGAGAGAGAGAGAGGTCTTCCATTCACTGGTTCACTCCCCAGATGGCCGAAATGGCTGGAGCTGTGCTGATCTGAAGCCAGAAGCCAGGAGATTATTTGGGGTCTCCCACGTGGGTGCAGGGGTCCAAGGACTTGGGCCATCTTCCACTGCTTTCCCAGGCCATAGCAGAGAACTGGATCAGAAGTGGAGCAGCAGACTAGAACCAGTGCCCATATGGGATGCCAGCACTGCAGGCGGCAGGTTTACACACTACACCATGCACCGGCCCAGAAAACTGATGTCTTTACAAAGCCCTGTGACCCTGTCTGTGATCCATACTCTTTCCTTCTTTGGCCTCATCACTTTTTGTTCTCTTCCTTTATTATCCTGCCACAATCTGGACAGCCTCCTTATTTCTTGATCAAGTCATTTATGTCCTTTCTCTGGGGATTTGTGCTAACAATTTTCTCCCCCTAGAATGCTCTATATTTATATAGCTTGTCATTTTAGCTTCTTCACCTTCAAATCTTTGTTCAAACATTATATTCTTAATAAAGCCTGTGCTGATACCTTATTTAGCATGTACCAACACACACATGTGCTCATGCACACACACTCACACATACCACCTTCCCATGATGCTCAAATCTTTTAACCTTGTTGTATATTTTTTATTATTACTTTCTTATTTACTATGCAATTTGTTATCTGTGGATTTTTTTTTGGAAAGATTGATTTATTTGTTTGAAAGTCAGGGTTATAGAGGGAGAGGGAGAGATAGAGTGAGAGATCTTCTATCCACTAATTCACTCCTCAGATAGCTGTAGTGGCTAGGGCTGGGCCAGGCCTGACCCAGGGGCCAAGAGCTTCTTCCTGGTCTGCCATGTAGACAGCAGGGGACCAAGCACTTGGGCTATCTCCTGCTGCTTTTTCCAGGCAATTATCAGGGAACTGGAGTGGAGCAGCTGGGACATGAGCTGATGTCCATGTGGGATCCTAGTATCACAGGAAGCAGCTTTAACTGCTACACCACAACACCAACCTGCTATGGTTATTCTTTATTACCCAGCTCCCATGCAGTGAAAACTACAAGAGCAAGGATCTCTGTTTTGTTTGCCCATGTATACTGAAAAAACAAGTATGGTGCTTAGCAAGGGTAGGTACCTAATAAAGAATTGTTGAGGGCATAAAACAATGAATAAATAATGTTTGACTATAGTGAGCTTTCTAAATGCTGAATATTATGCAAGGTGCAACATTAATTCTACTTGTTATTGGTATTGTCATCTACTAAAGGGATAGGAATGAGAAATAAATCCTGTGAAACTTTTTTTTTTTTACCCAGAAAACTATTATTTAAGGTATACACACTTCATGCATTTTATAAATACAACTTGAGGAACATAGTGATTTTTCACATCCTACCCACCATCCCACAGTCCTCTACCATTCTTCCTCCTCTCTCTCCTAATCCCATTCTGAGTTTTTACTAAGATCTATTTTCAATTAACTTTATACACATAAGATTAACTCTATACTAAGCAAAGTGTTCAACAAATAGTATGAAAAAAAAGCTGTTCCTCAACAGTCAAGATAGGGGCTGTGCCCCGACTCATAGAATGGCAGATGTCCTAAATAGCACTCTGGCCTCAGAATCAGCCCTTAAGGCATTCGGATCTGGCTCAAGAGCCCATGAGAGTATTTTAGGCATGGAAAGCCAAGACACACTGGCAAAAAAAAAAAAAAAAAAAAAAAAAAAAAAAAAAAAAAAAAAAAAGAAAGAAAGAAAGAAAAGGAAAGAAAGAAAGAAAGAACGAACCAAATGAAAGATCTTTACAAGTGAGATCCCAGTGGAAAGAACAGGGCCATCAAAGAAGGAGGTACCTTTCTCTAAAGGGAGGAGAGAACTTCCACTTTGACTATGACCCTATGGAAATAAGATCAAAGTCGGCGAACCCTAAAGGCTTCCATAGCCTTGGCAACTCATGACTAGAGCCTAGGGAGATTACTGATGCCATAAACAAGAGTGTCAAATTGTTAAATCAACAACAGGAGTCACTGTGTACTTATGTCTCATGTGGGATCTGTCCTTAATGTGTTGTCCAATGTGAAGTGATGCTATAACTAGTACTAAAACAATATTTTTACACTTTGTGTTTCTGTGAGGGTGCAAACTGATGAAATCTTTACTTAGTATATACTGAATCGATCTTCTGTATATAAAGATAATTGAAAATGAAAAAAAAAAACAACCCTGGTGTTAAATTGGAAATTGCATAGAAAATTAATCAATTTTTAAAAAATATCGTGTAGGATCTCTGTCTTTTATGTGTTGTACACTGTTATTTAATGCTATAGCTAGTACGTCAATAGTATTTTTTCACTTTGTGTTGCTATGTGGGGGCAAACTGTTGAAATCTTTACTTAATATATACTAAACTGATCTTCTGTATATAAAGAGAATTGAAAATGAATCTTGATGTGAAAGGAAGGGGACAGTGAGCGGGAAAGGGGAGGGTTGTGGGTGGGAGGGAAGTTATGGGAGGGGGGAAGCCATTGTAATCCATAAGCTGTACTTTGGAAATTTATATTCATTAAATAAAAGTTAAAAAAAAAGATAGGGGCTGTTCCAAGTCATCACAAATCAAAGTGTCAATTTTACTTCTACAGATTATCTTTTAGGTACTATATTAATTACTACAGAACAAGGAGAACATATGGTATTTGTCCTTTTGGGATTGGCTATTTCACTAATTATAATGTTTTCCAGTTACACCCATTTTGTTGCAAATGACAGGTTGTCATTTTTTTACCATTGTAAACTATTACATGATGTACATATCCTATAATTTATCATAATTTATCTTGTTTTCAATTGAAGGGCATTTTCGTTGATTTCACATCTTAGCTATTGTGAATTGGGCAGTAGTAAATGTGGGGTTACAGATAATACTTTCATATGCTGATTTCATTTCCTTTGGTTAAATTCCCAGGAGTAGGATGGCAGGGTCAAATGATAGGTCTATATTCAGATTTCTGTGGTATCTTCATGCTGTCTACCACAGTGGCTGTACCCTTTTATATACCCACCAACAATGGATTAGGGTACCTCTTGCCACACATTCTCGCCAACTTTTGTTTGTTGATTTCTGTCTGAAAGCCATTCTGAGGGGAGTGAGGTGAAACTTGTGGTTTTGATTTGCATTTCCTTGATGGCTAGTGATCCTGAGCATTTTATAATGTGTCTGTTGTCCATTTGGAATTTTTTTTAAAAAAATGCCTGTTTAAGTTCTTTTCCCATTCTTAACTGAAGAGTTTTGTTGTTGAGTTTCTTAAGCTCTTTATATTCTTGATATTGATGCTTTATCATTTGCATAGTTTGCAAAAAATTTCTCCTATTCTTGTATTGTGTCTTCCCTTGTGGAAGTGGAGTGTTTCTTTTGCAGTGCAGAAGCTTCTCCATTTGATGTAATCCCATTTATCAATTTTGGCATTGATTGCCTGTGCATCTGGGGTCTTTTCCAAGAAGTCTTTGCCTATGCCAATATCTTGCAGGGTTTTCCAAACGTTCTCTACTAATTTGATGGTATCAGGTTATAGATTTAGGTCTTTCATCCATTTTGGGTAGATTTTTGTGTAAGGTGTAAGGTAGGGATCTTGTTTGTACTTTGGCATGCAGAGATCCAGTTTTTCAGCACCACTTGTTGAAGAGACTGTCCTTGCTCCAGGGATTGATTTTAGCTCCCTTTTCAAATGTAAGTTGGTTGTAGAGGTGTAGGTGATTTCTTGAGTTTCTATTCTGTTCCATTGGTCTATCCATCTGTTTTTGTGACTGTACCAGGCTGTTTTGATTATGACTGCCCTATAGCAGGCCTTGAAATTATGTATTATAGTGCCTCTGGCTTTATTTTTGCTGTATAAGATTGCTTTAGCTATTGGAAGTCTCCTGCGTTTCCATATAAATTTCAGCATCAGTTTTTCTATATATCTGAAAAGAATGTCCTTGGAATTTTAAAGTATTGCACTGAATCTGTAAAATGCTTTTGGTAGTATGGACATTTTGTTGATTGATTCTTCCAATCTGTGATTATGGAAGACTTTTCCATTTTTTGTGTCTCTTTTTCTTTTTCTTTATTTAATGTTTTCTAATTTTCATTGTGGAGATCTTTGATGTCCTTGGTTAAATTTATTCAAAGGTATTTAATTTTTTTGTAGCTATTGTGAATGGGATTGATCTTAGAAGTTCTTTCTCAACCATGGCATTGTCTGTGTATACAAAGGCTATTGATTTTTGTGTATTGATTTTATATCCTGTCACTTCACCAAATTCTTCTATGAGCTTCAATGGTCTCTTAGTGGATGGAGTCTTTTGGATCCCCTATAAATAGAATCATGTCATCTGCAAATATGGATAGTTTAACTCTCCTTCCCAGTTTGTATCCCTTTGATTTCTTTTTCTTGCCTAATGGGGAATGGGCATTCTTGTCAGTTTCCAGATCTTAGTGGGAATGCTTCCTACATTTCCCTGTTCAATAGGATGTTGACCATGAGTTTGTCATAAATAGACTTGATTGTATTAAGGAATGTTCCTTCTATACCCAATTTGCTTAAAGTTTTCATCATGAAAGGGTGTTGTATTTTATCAAATACTTTCTTTGCATCTATTGGGATAATAATATGGGTTTTGTTCTTAAGTTTGTTAATGAGATGTAACACATTGATTTTCGAATGTTGAACCATCCCTGCATACCAGGGATAACTCCCACTTGGTCTGGATGAAAGATTGTTTTGATGTGTTGTTTGATTCAGTTAGCTAGTGTTTTGTCAACAATTTTTGTGTCTATGTTCATCAGGGAGATTGGTCTGTGGTTCTCTT
This sequence comes from Lepus europaeus, assembly GCF_033115175.1. Classification (NCBI taxonomy): domain Eukaryota; kingdom Metazoa; phylum Chordata; class Mammalia; order Lagomorpha; family Leporidae; genus Lepus; species Lepus europaeus. The sequence goes on along the minus strand of NC_084836.1, from coordinate 48,747,075 downwards.
TCTCTGTTCTATCTTTTTCTGGTTTATTAATTAAGGTGATGCTGGCTTCACAGAAGGAGCTTGGGAAGATTCCCTGTCTTTCAATGTTTTGATTAGCTTGAGAAGAATTGCAGTCAGTACTTTAACTGTCTGGTATAACTCAGCAGTGAAGCCATCCAGTCCTGGTTTTTTTTGTTGTTGTTGTTGTGTAGGTGTTTATTACTGATTCAATATCCATCTTGTTTATTGGTCTGTTTATATTTTCTATGTCTTCTTGTCTCAGTTTAGGTAGGTTGTTTTTACCTAAGAATCTATCCATGCCTTCCACGTTTCCTTGTTTGTTGGCATACAACTCTTTGTAGTAATTTCTGATGATTCTTTTTATTTCTGTGGTACCTGTTATATTTTCATTTTCATATCTAATTTTAGTGCTTTGGGTATTCTCCATCTTTTTTGGTTAGTTGGGACAATGGTGTGTCAATTTCGTTTAATTTTTTTGAAAAAAAAAACAGCTCTTTGTTTCACTGATCTTTTGTATTTTTTATTTCAATTTTGTTTATATCTCCTCAAATATTTCTTTTCTCCTACTAGTTTAGGGTTTGATTTGCCATTATTTTTCTAGGTCCTTGAGATGCCTTGATAGCTCATTTATTTGGTGCCTTTCCAATTTCTTGATGTAGGCACCAATTGCTATAAACTTCCCTCTTAACACTGCTTTTGCTGTATCCATAAGTTTTGATGTGTTACATTCTTATCTTCATTCATTTCCAGAAATATTTTGATTTCTCTTTGATTCCTTCTATGTCCCACTGTTCATTCAGGAGCATGTTGTTCATTCTCCCATGTTTACATATGTTTTAGAGATTCTTGAGTTGTTGTTTTCTAGCCTAATTCCATTATAGTAAGATGAGATGGATGGTATAATTTCAATTTTTTTCAGTTTGCTGAGACTTGCTTTATGGCTTAGCATGTGGGCCATCCTAGAGAAAGTTCCATGCACTGGAGAGAAGAATGTGTTTCTGCAACTATAGGATGAAAAGTTCTGTAGATACACATTAGGTCCATTTGGTCTATAGTGTCAACTAACTCTGTTGTTTCCTTGCTGATTTTCTGTCTGGTTGATCTGTCCATTGTTGAAAGTGGGATATTGTACTCACCCCATTACTATTGTATTGGAGTCTATGACTCCTTTTAGATACATTAATGTTTGTTTTAAATAGCAAGGTGCTCTGTAATTAGGTGCATGCACATTTATTATAGTCACATCTTCCTATTGAACTGATCTCTTAGTCATTACATACTGCCCTTCTTTGTCTACAGATTTTGTGTTAAATTCTATTTTGTCTGATATTAGGATGGCTATACCAGCTCTTTTTTGGTTTCTATTAGCATGGAATATATTTTTACATCCTTTCACTTTTAGTCTGAATGTATCTTTATTGATAAGATGTGTTTCTTTTAGGCAGCAAATAGATGGGTTTTGTTTTTTAATCCATTCAGCCAGCCTGTGTATTATCTGCAGAGTTGAGGCCATTTACAGTCAAGGTGATTATTCGTAAGTAATGACTTGGTCCTGCCATTTTTCCATAAGTATTGTTTACTTTGGATTTCCTTTGTACTTTTACTGGGGAATTTTCTGCCTTCACCATCTTTCATAGTGATGCCCATGTTTCTCTTTCCGTGTGTAGCACATCCTTAAGCATCTTTTGTAAGGCTAGACAAGTAGTGAGGAATTCTTTCAATTTCTGTTTGTTATAGAAGGTCTTATTTCACTTTCATTTATAAATGAGAGCTTTGCAGGGTATAGCATTCTGGGTTGACAGTTTTTTCCCTTAAGACTTGGAATATATTTTGCTATTCTCTTCTAGTCTATATGGTTTCTGATGAGAAATCAGCTGTGGGTGTAATTGAAGATCCTCTGAAAGTAATCCGGTGGTTTTCTCGTGCACATTTTAGAATATTTTTTATATTTTATTGTGGAGAGTTTGACCACAATGTGTCATGGTGAAAATGTTTTCTGGTTGTCTGTTGGGAGTTTTATGTGGGAGTTTTACTTGGGAGTCCCTTTATTTTTCCAAATTAGTTAAGTTTTCTGAAATTATTTCATTAAAGAGGCCTTCTAATCTATTATCACTTTCCAAGCCTTCAGGAACTCCTAAGACCAGTATATAGGATTGTTTGATAGTATCCTATAAATCTCCAGCACTGTTTTTTAGTTTTCTTATTTCTTCTTCTTCTTCTTTTTTTATCTGACTGTAATATTTCCAGAGATTTGTCTTCTAACTTGGATATTCCTTGTTCTGCTTCACCAAGTCTGTCGTTAAGGCTTTCCATCACATTTTTTATTTGATCCATTTGATTCTTCCTTTCTAACATTTCATTTTGATTTCTCTTTAAAAATCTCAGCTTCATGGGAAAAATTTTCATTCATGTTGTGTTTAGATTCCTTTACTTCATGGATTTTTTTCTGATTACTTCTAAGTAATTCTACAATCAATCTTTTGAATTTCATTTCTGGCATTTCTTCAATCTTTTCATCTTTGCATTCTAGTATCGAAATGTTATTGTGTGCCTTTGGGGCATCATGTCATCTTATTCTTGTATCTTGAATTTGTGCATTTGTTTCTATGCATTTGTTTAGATACTTGTTTTTTTCCCTTTTTTTCTCTTATGGCTTTTATGTTTGAACTATGCCTCTGTGGCTTAGTGGAGTGTCTGCTCTTTCAGTGATTACCCAGAGGCATGTGCTGGGTATGGTCAAGGAGCTCTGTTCTGAGCTCTAGGGTGAGAGGAGTATCCAAAGTGATGCCTATTTTAGGTGTGGTAAATCTCTTAAAAAAAAAAAAAAACTCAAAGGGGAGTGTTTGTTTATCTCTTTTGGTGTAGTCTCATGCTTACCTCCTTCCCTCCAAGGAGACCAATGCCCAGGCTCTAGCCCCAGTGGGTGTAATATTCATTCACACTGCTACAACCACAAAGGATCCATGCAGTCCTCAGTGTGATCATGGATCATGTGGCAATGACCTTCACCAGGCAATCAGGGTGACCTGAGTGTGTGCAGCCACCCACAGTAACTGCCCAGTGACTAAGCCACACCCTGCATAATCCCATGCAGCCACAGTGTTTTCACAGTCCCAGCACACAAGGCTCCCACCATCATGAATGCCCAACCCCTTGTTACCGCTCCCAGCCAGACTCAGGTGTCTCCTCTCAGCTGGTTGCTGAGTGCACCAACACAAGCTGTAGCAGCTGTTACGTACATCCAAAATGGCACCCTCTCTCTCAGCTAGTTACAGGACGCTGATGCGCTAGGGAGAGAGAAATGAGCCACTCCCCCTTTTTCACTCTAGGTGGCAGATACACTGTCCCCCTCAGGGTTCCAAGCTGGACTCATGCCAGGCTCCTCCCCCAGCTTTATCTCCAGTGGCTTGGGCTTCTGCAGACTGGTCTCACCTCACTCTCCAAAGCTGGTACTGAGGCTCTCGGCTGCTGAGGTCCACACCCTCCACGTAGATCCACAGTGTTCCTCCAATTTGTGTGACGTTTCCTCTGCAGTTTTCTCCCTAACTCTTCCCCGAGACTATACTCTCTCCACTTTTTTCTAACTATCTTCCCCTAGGCTAGAGTAGCAAGCACCTGCCCTATTCTACCATCTTCTCTATGAAGGTTTGAGAAAAAGTAAAGATACAAAGGAAAACTTTTAGGTTGACATAGTATGGCAAGTAGATTATGACCTTAAAATAAACCCTTGCTGGTGCTTCATTTCTCTGTAAGAACTCTCTAGAAAAAAGTACCTTGGGGAGAGACTAGTTAGAAAATAATTTACCCAGAGATAATTATTACTAACAGGAATGAATCTTTTCCCACTCTGACTCACTCAATGGAGACTACTTTTAAGTAATTATCTTGGTTAAATTTTATTAATCTTTTGGCACCGAATAAAATGGTGTGCATTATAGGAGGACATTGTTCACCACTGAGGTTTGAAGCTCTTGGGTAGCATTTGAATGCGAATAGAATTTGATAGCAGGATTGATTTAGGAGTAGTTGTTCACATTTTCTTTATTTTTCTTTTTTTATATCTTTAATGTTTGGGCAATTAGTTTAAGAGAGAATTGCAAAATTTTAGCTCAGAGAATATGGGATTTCCTGATTACTTTGAGTCAGATTTTATGTGTTTTGAATTTTGATGCTTCATGTTCTTTTACTACCCATTGCTTTAAAAACTGAAATGGCTTAATTGCTATGTTGGACTTGGGAATTTTATGGTAGATCTAGGGATATAGGTGGATATTTTGAAAACTAAATTAACCTTTTATGCTATTGATATTGTTCATATTCATTACAGACAATGTTAAAAATACTGAAAAGTTATAAAAAAGAAAAAAAAATTAGTTCTTATCCTATTACAAGATATAACTATGGTCAGCCCACTAGTGTATTCTGCACGTTTTTACTGTGAGTCATTTCAAAATTAATGTATTTTAGTTGGAACACATTCATTAGGCACCAAAAGCACCTTATGGTCTATATAACATACATTTCTAATTTTTGCTAACATTATTGACTCCTTTGAGTATATAGCAAAAGCTATTGATTTGCTTCCCCACAAATTCACATATGGCCAGGCACAACATTTTGTATTTCTTACCAGGGTTTCTTGGACAATCTGAATCCTATAATAGTCTATGAATTCTAGGCTAAATCCTTGAGCTAAGGCATGATTGTTTTTCAATATTTCAAAACCTGGTACACAGTGAAATATTGAAATGCTCTCCTATGTAATGCTCAGAATTGTTCAAAGGTAACCATAATTAACATCTGCTACTCTTGGTAGCCCATTACTCATTCTATCCCTTTCTTCTGGTTGTTCCCAATAACCCTGTTACTAGTATGGCTCAGGTACACAAGACAAATATCTAACCTTAGAATACCAAAGTAGGAATTAAAATTAAACAGAGACTGATATTTTATCAGATACAAAGGAATCTACATCAGAATGAGTGATTTCGTTTCCACTATAATCACCTTTGCAGTGTTCATTTCAGGTATGATTACTTCCTGGTCCACAATATTTTTTAGTTCCTCCTCTGGAACTGCCTTTGATGGAAATTTATGAGCTATATTACCAAGCTATGTTATCAAAACTCTTAGTTGAAAGTTACAGAAAATCTCATCTACAAGTGCTGATTTATTTCTTTATATCTCTTATTTTCTCAGTGATTAAAATATGTACATATATCATGGCTATACTTATGAGAGGACTTCATAAAGTTCATGGAAAATGGAACTAAAAGATAAAAGTAGAAAAAGTAGGCCGGTGCCGCGTCTCAACAGGCTAATCCTCTGCCATGCGGCGCCAGCACACCAGGTTCTACTCCCAGTCGGGGCGCCGGATTCTGTCTCGGTTGCCCCTCTTCCAGGCCAGCTCTCTGCTGTGGCCCGGGACTGCAGTGGAGGATGGCCTAAGTGCTTGGGCCCTGCACCCGATGGGAGACCAGGATAAGTACCTGGCTCCTGCCTTCAGATCAATGTGGTGCGCCAGCCGCAGTGCACTGGCTGTGGCGGCCATTGGAGGGTGAACCAATGGCAAAGGAAGACCTTTCTCTCTGTCTCTCTCTCTCACTGCCCACTCTGCCTGTCAAAAAAAAAAAAAAAAAAAAAAAGAAAAAAAAGAAAAAAGAAAGAAAGAAAAGTAGAAAAAGTAGAAAACTCTTTCTCACAGAAAGCTCTATCAAGTTCAAGACATGTTTGTAAGTGATGATAGCAGTCATGTAGTCCATCTTGAAAGAACTGAGGGTCCTTGGAACGTAACCATGTCAACACAGTCTTTTTTATTTTATTAACTAAAGAAAAATGAATGTTCTTTAAATAGTTTTTTAAAGATAAGGAAACAAAAAGAGTCAGAAAGAGCCAAATCAGGGCTGCGATGTGGATGCCTAGTAATTTCTCACTGAGACTCTTGCAAAGTGCCGCTTGCTATATGATGGGACTGGGCAGCAGGACTGCTGTGGAGGAGGAGAAATCTCTAGTGCAATTTTCCCAGGAACTTTTTCTGTTAAAGCTTTGGCTAACTTTCTCCAAACACTATCATAAGCAGCAAATGCCAAGGAAGCCCAGAAAGTTAGCAAGCAAAATGCCTTGATCATACCCCAAAGCTGTTGCCATGACCTTTGTTCTTGATTGATCCACTTTTGATTTGATTGAACCACTTCCACCTCTTCATAGCCATTGCTTTGAGTGTACTTCGTCTTTGGGATCATATTGATAAAGCCATGTTTCATCTCTTGTTACAAGTCTTCAAAGAAGGACTTCAAGATCTTCGTCCTACTTGTTTAAAATTTCCGTTCAAATTTTCGTTTGCTATTGTTTGCAACTGAACTGAGCTCAATGGTTTTGGCACCTATGAGCAGAAACTTTGTTCTGCCTTAAATTTTCAGTCAGAATTGTGTCAGCTGAGCCAACTGAGATGCCAATGATGTTGGCTATTATTTCTGCTGCTAATCTTTGATCCTCTTCAATTAGGGCATGAGCAAGATTAATTTTTTTGCTTTATGTAATAATTTATATTTTGTATTATTTTAAAATGTGCCTGGTTGTTTATAAAAATGTTTCAATATAAAAGATAAAATATAAAAGTCTGAAAATTTTGACAAATGCAAAAACCAATGAGAAATAAAAGCAATAACAATAAAACAAACATGAATATAAGACGTAGTCACAGGCTAGCTTACTGCCTGAGTTCTCCAGAGAAACAGAACCAATAAAATATATATACACATACACACATACATATACGCACACACTGCTGTTGGAAATGTGATTATAGAGTGGATTGAAATAATGTCTTTGAAAAAATTAAAGAAAAGAAAGGAAAGAAGGAGGAGGATTGAAGGAGGGAGAGGAGGGGGGAAAGTACGGTTATCTTCTTAGAATTGTACCTATGAAACACATGGAATCTGTTTTCTTTATGTTAATATAAATTTAAAAAAATTACACCAAAGAGATTAATTTTAATTGGGCAAATTGATGTGGATGGTCTGTTGCTTTATCTTCATCATCTTGTCCCGTCTTAAAAAGAGCTATCCACTTGTAAACTGTTGATTTCTTTGGGGCATTGTTCCTACTAAGTTTTTTTTTTTTTTTTTTGACAGGCAGAGTGGACAGTGAGAGAGAGAGAGAGAGAGACAGAGAGAAAGGCCTTCCTTTTCCATTGATTCACCCCAGAATGGCTGCTGCAGCCAGCACACGGCGCTGATGCGAAGCCAGGAGCCAGGTGCTTCCCCTGGTCTCCCATGCGGGTGCAGGGCCCAAGGACTTGGGCCATCCTCCACTGCACTCCTGGGCCACAGCAGAGAGCTGGACTGGAAGAGGAACAACCGGGACAGAATCCAGCGCCCCGACCGGGACTAGAACCCAGTGTGCTGGTGCCGCAGGTGGAGCATTAGCCTAGTGAGCCGCAGCGCCGGACCCCCCATTAAGTTTTTATAATGCATCAATGATTTTTGCCCTTCTTCCACCCAAGCTCATGATAAAGTTGATATTCTTACTTCAGTTTTAACAGAATTCATTTTATTCTGATAGGGGCTCTTTTCAAATTTACATCTTCTAAGAGCCTAAACTAGATAGTGATCAGACATGTTATAACAAGTTAGTACAAGTTTATGTTTTAAAATTATTTGTTTGAAAGGAAAAAGAGGAACAGAAGCAGGAAGGGAGGAAGAGAGAGAGGAAGGGAGGGGGGAGGGAGGGAGGGAGGGAGAGAGAGAGAGAGAGAGAGAGAGAGAGAGAAATACTCAAATCCACTGATTCACTCCTTCGAGTGACTGCAGTGGCTGAGGTTGGCCTGGGCTGGAGCCAGGAACTCAGTGGAGGACTCCCATGCAGGAGGTACAAATCCAACTATTTGATCCATCACCTGCCACCTCCTAGGGTCTGCATTGGTGAAAAGTTGGAGTCAGGAGCCAGAGCTAGGAATTGAACCCAAGAACTCCAGTATATGTCCTGGGCAACTTAACCAGTGTCTAACTGCCATGCCTAACACTCATCCTATAAGTTTATTTTGGTGCGAAAATGTTTTGAAATTCATGCGTAGTTTTTCATAATAGGTATTTCCATGGACTTTTTGAGAACCTGTCTTATGCATACATGCTTGATGATCATATTCTCTTGATAGTGTATTCCTTTTATCAATATGTGAGGTTGCTTTTTCCCTTACATTTTTTCCACCTCGTATTCTATAATCTGGCTTTATTTTAGTTCTTATTTTCCTGGCATGTATTTTTCCATCATTGTTATCAACATTTAAGTGTAGTTTTTATTTACTTTCTTTCTCTCTCTAATTTTTACTCTTGAATTATTTATCTTTTGGCCAATTTTCCTTTTCATTTATTTATTTCTCCTTTTATATAATACATTAGATGGATGAAAATGTTTTTTTTTATTTTGAAAGATACAAGTTTTATTTTTATTTTTTGATGTGCTCTCAACTTAGTAATATTTATATATTTGTTTATTTTTCCATAACATAAAGTTAGAAAGTTTACGAAGAGCTATACTTTTCCCCTGAATAAGATAAAAATCTTAATATATTCCAGCTTCTTTCACTTTCATGGGATTTTTTCTGTGGTATCTTAAAACTCATTATCATATTGTAGTATAGAATTTTATTTTAGGTTTCTGTGGATATATTTTTCTAGTTATCACTTATTAGACAACACTTTGTTTACTTCATTCTTATTTCTCATACTTGATTATATTCTCCTGGATTCATTTCTGGTTTTATTGGAATATATTTTTGAGAGTTCTTTAAGCATATTTGTGTGATAAATTTTTGTGACCTCACAAACCTGTCTTCCTTTGTAATTTGTTGATTTTTTTTGGTAGGGCATACTTTCTTTTACTTTGATCTTTTGTGTGTCTATTTTTATCTTTTATGCATTTTCTTTGTGGCTACCATGATAATTGCATGAAATTCTGTAGCAAGAGAATTCTTTTTTTTTTTTTTTTACAGACTGAGTGGACAGTGAGAGAGAGAGAGACAGAGAGAAAGGTCTTCTTTTGCCATTGGTTCACCCTCCAATGGCTGCTGCAGCTGGTGTGCTGTGGCCGGCGCACCGCGCTGATCCGAAGGCAGGAGCCAGGTGCTCCTCCTGGTCTCCCATGGGGTGCAGGGCCCAAGGACTTGGGCCATCCTCCACTGCACTCCCTGGCCACAGCAGAGAGCTGGCCTGGAAGAGGGGCAACCGGGACAGAATCCGGCGACCTGACTGGGACTAGAACCCGGGGTGCCGGTGCAGCTAGGTGGAGGATTAGCCTATTGAGCTGCGGTGCCGGCCGCAAGAGAATTCTAATTTCAACTGGTAACAATTTAACTTCACTCATATAGAAAAAAATCAATTCTTTTAATTCTTCAACCCCTTCCATTTTATGCTATTGGTATACTTTCCATTATTTTATATCATATATCCATTAAACTATTGTGGCTATCATTACTTTTTAATTATTTTCTCTTAACTTTTTAAAAAAGATTTACTTATTTATTTGAAAGTCAGAGTTACAGAGAGGCAGGGGCAGGGAGAGAGTGAGAGATCTTCCACCCACTGGTTCACTCCCCAGATGGCCGCAAGGGCCAGAGCTGGGCTGATCTGAAGCCAGAAGCCAGGAGCTTCTTCTGGGTTTCCCACGGGGGTGTAGGGGCCCAAGGACTTGGGGCATCTTCCACTGCTTTCCCAGGCCATAGTAGAGAGCTGGATCAGAAGTGGAGCAGCTGGGACTTGAACCAGTACCCATATGGGATGCCAGCACTGCAGGCGGTGGCTTCACCTGCTATGCCACAGTGTCAGCCCCTTGTTTCTTAACTTTCATACTAGTGTTAAAAAGTGTTTTATGTATCATTTTCACAGTATTATAGTATTCCAATTTTGACTATATGTTTGTTTACATATTTTCTCATTGTAACTTATCACCCTTTCATTTAAAAAAAATTTTTTTTAAATTCATTTGAGGCTGGCGCTGTGGCTCAATAGGCTAATCCTCCGCCTTGCGGTGCCGGCACCCCGGGTTCTAGTCCCGGTCGGGGCTCTGGATTCTGTCCCGGTTGCCCCTCTTCCAGGCCAGCTCTCTGCTGTGGCCAGGGAGTGCAGTGGAGGATGGCCCAAGTGCTTGAGCCCTGCACCCCATGGGAGACCAGGAGAAGCACCTGGCTGCTGCCATCAGGTCAGCGCAGTGCGCCGGCCGCAGCGCGCCTACCGCGGCAGCCATTGGAGGGTGAACCAACGGCAAAGGAAGACCTTTCTCTCTCTCTCTCTCACTGTCCACTTTGCCTGTCAAAAAAAAAATTCATTTGAAAGGCACAAATACAGAGAGAGGTGGAAGGAGAGAAAGAGAGAGGTAGATGGGGAAAAGAGAGAGAGAGAGAGAGCGAGCGAGAGAGAGATAGGTTGGGGGGAGAGAGGTGTTTCATCCACTGGTTCACTCCCCAAATGACCGCAATGGCCCGGGCTGGGACAGGCTGAAGCAAGGTATCTGGAAGTTCTTCTGGGCAGGGGCTCTTCCACTGTTTTTCCCAGGCCATTAGCATGGAGCTGGATCAAAAGTGGAGTAGCTTGTATTTGAACCAGCTCCCATATGGGATGCCAGTGTTGTAGGTGGAGGCTTAACCTGGTGCACCACAATGCTGGCCCCCATATATTCATTTCAAATTGAAGAACACTCTGTAGTATTTCTTATATGTCATGTCTAGTGATTATGAATTCTCTCTTCTTGTTTATTTTTACTTATTTATTTACTTTTTAACTTTTATTTAATGAATATAAATTTCCAAAGTACAGCTTATGGATTACAATGCCCCCCCCCCCATAACTTCCCTCCCACCTGCAACCCTCCCCTCTCCTGCTTCCTCTCCCCTTCCATTCATATCAAGATTCATTTTTAATTCACTTTATATACAGAAGATCAATTTAGTATACATTGAGTAAAGATTTCAACAGTTTGCACCCACATAGAAACACAAAGTGAAACATACTGTTTGAGTACTAGTTATAGCATTAAATCACAATGTACAGCACATTAAGGACAGAGATCCCACATGAGAAGCAAGTGCACAGTGACTCCTGTTGTTGACCCAACAAATTGACACTCTAGTTTATGGCACCAGTAACAACCCTAGGCTCTCGTCATGAGTTGCCAAGGCTATGGAAGCCTTCCAAGTTTGCCGACTCTGATCATATTTAGACAAGGCCATAAAAGACAGGGTGAGGATAGTAACCAATGATCCTAAGAGTGGCATTAACCAGGTCTGAACAATTATACAGCATTAAGTGGGGAAGAGGACCATCAGTACACACATGTTGGGAGTAGAGCCATTGGTGGTAGAGTAGAGGTTATGATTACAAAGGAATGAGGCCCAAGTGCGCTAGACAGGGTCTAGAACAAAGGACAGAGTCATTATTAGAGGAGCTAAGAAAGGTGCTGTCTAAGCTACAAGTAATTTTTCTGATTGAGAGGCAAATAGAACCTGATAGAAGGGGCCTGGTAATAATCTGTTGGGCTTTAGGCCTTGTAAGTTAAGAGGCCCAGACCTATCTATCTCTTCACATGGGGTATATCCTAAGGGAGGTGTGACCCTCCTAGGGGAAGGCACTCTGTTGACTTTCATTACTTGGCTGGCCTGGGAGGAGAGCTGGCCAGGTAAAGGCAGGTGGCATCTCTAACAAGAAATTTGTAGTTCTGCCTTCAATGTTGCTGACCCTGCTTGGCAGTCCCCTCAGCTGCATGGTCACTTTGGAAGCTGGGCTGAGTGAAGGGCTTTTCAGCTTAGAGCCAATAAGATCTGTGGCTCTGACCTGGGCATCCTTCGACTCCAGGGCAGGTCCATTTCCAGTGATCCAACTCTTGGCAGAGCTGCCAGGGCTCTTCACAAGCTGACTTCTGCTGAAGCTCAGGCTTACCACATTGAAAGCCACTGCAGTGGACTGGCCTGTTGGGTCTCCTTGAGGGCAGATCACTGTACAGATCAGCCATTAATAGGCCTGCCACCCATTGCTTCTGATGCCTAGCTTTCTTTTCCTCCTGGTTTTTGTTAAAATAGACCAGAGGATGCAAGTCAAGGGAGTGCCCAAGTCCCATCTCTAATCTTCGGTGGCCTGAACTACAAGTCTATAGTCACAGGCATGTTCTGTAGTAGTTTTTCTAAGGTAGACAATGCCCATGAGGAAAATTATATTCTCACTATAAAACTTTCTTTCCCTTTGGTCTGAAAGGGAGGTTTTTTCTACTTACTGTTTACTTCACAGATGGCGAAGTAAATCTAACTATGAGATTATTATTTAAGCTCTTATTTTGGCTATGCTATTACAGAAAAATGTTAGCCATCTCTTTTATAAGGTCTAAAGATTAAATTGTGCGTCCTACAGAATCCTTTTAATAGAATTAGTTTCCTACCTTGAAGAGAATAGAGAAATGAAAGAACAAGTTGGGCTTAGAATAGAGAAATGAGGGAGCAAGTCCTAGATCGCTTGCTGACAATAGCAATATCACATGAATACTTAGCAAACAGTTTCAACCATTAGATAACAACTTAAGAAAACATTTACCAGAAGGTCCAATGCCTTCTAGAAATTTTAAGAATCATGTATTTGAAAACACCTCTTAAATATCTAACATGGTGTAGTTTGTTTATCCAGTAAACTTAAGCACAACCATATAAAATGTTTTTAGTTTCTTTCTACCAACAAGTATAAAATATATGATACAGAGATTCAGGTCACACAAATTAAAATGTATCTTTGATTGATTTTAGCAGTTTAAATTTATGGACAATCTTATCTATAAGCCAATTAAAATAAAATTCTTTATAAAATTTCCCCATGTGGACATACAATATGTACACATATATAACATAACATAATAGACTAATATAGCAATTTTAATAATAGCTTTTAAAATCTTTAACTCTTTTTGTAGATTGCCAATTGATTTGAATTGCTTTTTGTTTTTAGTAACCTCAGTTAACCATACTTTCTCTCAGTTGGTGCTGTTAATACATTATTGGCTTCATCTGTTTACAGAGCCGTCCCAAAATACTGAATATAATAGAAGTGGCTAGAAAAAGTCCATAGGAACCTATAAGAGGACAGCTAAACACAGAACCAACAACGCTTTAGTTTTATGAGCAGCAAATCATATATAACTGTGGATGACAAAAGACTTTAAGTCGCCATGTTTAAAATTATACACTCATCAACCAACAAGAGGCACTTGCTTACTTCACAGTATTTTTGAAAGCACCTGTAGGATTTTACAAGTATTTAACCCTTTAGGCCTCTGGGGCTTTCTCATTAAGATAACTATCATGTCTAGTAACACAAGATCATTAGACTTTGTAATTCTCAAACATTTGTATTAATAGCATTTTCCATTATAGAAACTTAAAGTTTGGTACCACATCACATCTTGACAGTCCTTCTAATATAATCCAAATAGACTGATTAGTTGGTGTCTCTATAAGATGAGAGACATAGGTCCTTTGATTTTTTCAGTTGGGCCCAAACTGGAAAAACCAAAGTCCAAGATTTACTGGAAATTTTAGAGACCAGATTGTTTGAAACTTTGATTTTTTGAATGCCTGTCAAGAATGCCAAGAAGGCTCAAAATCCAAAATATCTGGTTGAAATAAGATTCCTTAAAATCATGACATAACATAGACCAAATTTGATCGTTGTTACTAGGTGATTATTCAAATCTTTGAAAATAAGCACAAATTTAAATAGCTCTGAATAAAAATTCAGCTGTTTTTGAACAATTAGAATTTAACAGACATCAAGAGATCATAATAGATTACTTTAACACATTGCTTTAACAGAGCATCAGAGTTTAATTCTATGTCAAAGAGAAATTGAGCTTCCTGTGATCTTTTGCTGTGAGGTTTCCTTCCTTTACCTACTTTCATATTGATGACCATGTTTCTGTGTTTCTGTGTGTAACACATCTTTAAGCATCTTTTGCAGGGCTGGACGAGTAGTGACAAATTCTTTTAATTTCTGTTTGCTATGAAAAGTCTTTATTTCACCTTCATTCACAAATGAGAGCTTTGCAGGATATAATATTCTGGGCTATGTCTCACCATTCCCTTCTATCTTGTAGGGTTTCTGATGAGAAGTCTGCTGTGAGTCTAATTGGAGATCCTCTGAGAGTAATCTGACGTTTCTCTCGTGCACATTTTAGAATCTTTTCTTTATGTTTCACTGTGGTGAGTTTGATTACAACATGTCGTGGTGAGGATCTCTTTTGGTCATGTTTATTAGGGGTTCTATGAGCTTCCTGTACTAGGATGTCTCTGTCCTTCTCCAGACCAAGGAATTTCTCTGCTAGTATCTCACTAAAAAGGCCTTCTAATCCTTTCTCTCTCTCCATGCCTTCAGGAACTCCTAGAACCCGAATGTTGGGTTTTTTAATAGTATCCTGTAGATTCCCGACAATATTTTTTAGATTTCTAATTTCCTCTTCTTTTCTTCGGTTTGACTGTTTCGTTTCCTGTCCCCTGTCTTCTAAGTCTGATATTCTCTCTTCTGCTTCACCCATTCTATTTTTAAGGCTCTCTAAAGTGTTTGTCATTTGATCTATTGAATTCTTCATTTCATTATGATTTCTCGTCACTATCACAGTTTCTTGTTCTACTAGTTGTTTCATTTCATTTTGATTCCTCCTTAAAATTTCATTTTCACGCGGGAGATTTTCTATCTTGTCCATTAAGGATTTCTGTAGTTCAAGAATTTGTTTTTGAGAACTTCTTAATGTTCTTATCAGTTTTTTGAGATCTGCTTCTTGCATTTCTTCAATCTCATCATCTTCATAACCTTGAATTGGGGTGTCTTTTTCATTTGGGGGCGTCTTCCTTGTTCTTGTTAGCTTGGTTTTTGCATTTGTTGTTTGACATATTGGAGATATTCTTTGGTTTCTTCACTGTTGTGTTTGCTTTTTATAATATGACTCTAGTATCAGTGGACTGTCAGCTTTCAATGGAGCCTTAGAGACTTGAGATGGGTGTGGCCTGAGAGCTCTGTTTGGTTCCTCAGGGTAGAGGATGTGCCAAAGGTGACACTCCATGTTAGGGGTGATAAATCTCTCTCTCTTTCCTTCCTTCCTTCCTTCTTTCCTTCCTTCCTTCCTTCCTTCCTTCCTTCCTTCCTTCCTTTCTTTCTTGATTCAAAAGGGAAGTAATTCCACACAGCTGAACAGAATTGGAGGTAGTTAGCAGGTGAATGATATACCCACAGGAGCCAGAGATCGGAAGCTCTTTCCCAAGGACCACACAGGGAATCTGTGTTGCCCTCAGTGTGGGCTCCAGTTTTCCTACAGACTCCCACTGGGTTGCCAAGTTTACCGAATTGTAGCATCTCTGGAGAGTACTCACGTGAATTCTGTGAGTTCTCTCCCCCACCATCTCTTTTTTCAGTCTCAGTTCTTTAGCAATGCACATTCACTAGGTCCCAATCTCCTGTTATTTCACACCCCCCCCCCCACCCCCAGAGTCAGGTGTTTCTGCCAGGCTCAGGGCCGGTGCAGACCTGAGGTCGCCCTGCTTATGACGTATGTCCAAAATGGCGCCTGCTCTTTGTCTTGCTCGCCTTTGAGAGGTGAGCGGAGAGAGAGAAACTCGTGTCTGCATCGGTCACTTTTTTTTTTCTCTCTCTCTCTCTTCTAGTTAGCCTGGTGAACTTTTCCCCACGGGGTTTCAAGCCTCGTTCGCTCTAGTCTCCTCTTTCCGCTTGCCCTCTGGTGTCTCGGGCTATTGAGGTTCGGCTTATCTCACGTTCCAGCGCTGGTGTGTTGAGTCTGCTGCAGGTGTCCCAAACTTGGGCTCCCACGCTCTCCACGCTCTCTTTCGTGTGCCTGGTTACGTCTGCCACTGAAGGTCTTTTACTGATTTTTTCAGTTCTTCACCTGTATTTTTGAGCTCTGGTACTTCTGTTTGATACTTTTTTATGGTTTCTGTTTCTTCAATTTCTCATTTTGCATATTCACTGTTTTTCTAATTTTGTTTAGTTGTCTTCCTCTGTTCTTTTGTATCTCATTGAGCACTTTTAAAGTTAATTTTTAAGATTTATTTGAAAGTTAGAGTTGCAAAGAGAGAGAAGGAGAGGCAGAAAGAGAGAAAGAGATCTTCCATCTGTTGGTTCACTCCCCAATTGGCCACAACGACCAGAGCTGCGCTGCTCTGAAGCCAGGTGCCAGGAGCTTGTTCCATGTCTCCCGCATGGGTGTAGGGGCCCAAGGACTTGGGTCATCTTCGACTGCTTTCCCAGGCCATAGAAGAAAGCTGGATGGGAAGTGGAGCAGCCGGGACTTGAACTGGAGCCCATATAGAATGCCGGCACTGCAGGCGATGGGTTTACCTGCTACGCTACAGTGCTGGCCCCTTTAAAGTTATTATTTTGAATTCTTCATCAGGCAATTTGTCGATTTCCATCCCTTTTTTGTTCATTACTGGAGCCTTATTAGTTTCATTTGGTGTATCATATTTGCCTGTTTCCTTGGGATCCAAGTAGCTGTGCATTTGTGTCTGTGTACTTGAAGAAGCCAATATACACATAAATATACTCTTTTCCTGGGTCTTCAAGGCCCCTGAGATTGCTTCTTGGACCTGGGGTGAATGGGGTTGAAGGTAAGTCATGCAAATTATGTTAGATTTACTATTGGAAAACAACAGGTTTATGGGTCTTTTTCCAGAGGCTATTTTGGGCATATTTCCTGTCTGGTCCTTAGGACCTTGGTCAGTAGGACTGGTTCTGAGATGAGGTTCTGTGTCAGGGTCCACAGATGACAGTCTTGTTACTAAATATGCTGATGGTGTGGCTCCTCCTTTGTCCTTTGTAGGGTTCCCAATGGGTCTGTAGATGATTCACTGAGCAGGCAGGATTGATACTGTAGTACATTTGTTGTGGTCTGTAATCAAGTCATGGGACTAATTTGGTTTTCACAATCAAGGGCTGATGTCTGTAGGTCTTCTGGAACTATCAGCTGGTGTGCTTCTGTATGGATCCCTTGGTGGGCAAGACTGCCCTGAGTGTGTAGTAAGTAAGGTTGGAGCCAAGTAATAAGGTTTTCTGTGTGGATTTTCTGAGGTTGGTGGACTCACCTGCAAGGGCATGGATGGATGTGTCACCCTCCAAGTGCCTGTATAGGATTCCAGTCATACTGTAGTTTAGAGTATTTGGTACTGTTACAAAGCCACTCTAGTGTCCACAGGGACCAAGATTGGCAAGCCTATAACCCGAGGCATGAGGAGACATAACTGTTCTGGTCCCTTGGCAGGTGATTCTGCTATCAGAACCAATGCCAAATGGAGCTGGAGCTGAGTCTGCATGGGATCAAGACCATTTGTGGATCTGGACCTGAGACCACAGTTGAAAAGGTGGCCACATAGTCATGAGTCTGCCTTCTCAAAATGGCTGTCCTCAGTCCTGATCTCCACCAGGCTTTCATACTGCATGAATCTTAAAGCTACCACAAAGGTTCTACTCTCCATGGATATCTGTGCAGTTCTGTACAATTATTGTTGATATGGGGGAATGTGAGTGAGATACCTTCATTTGCACCATCTTACTGACTCTACTGACCTCAAATTTTTCTTGATCATCTTGAAATATCTTTCCCTTCTTTGGTAATTTCTCAAGAACATAACAGCTTCCAGGGAAGGGCTAGGAGATGTTTTTGTCATTAGTTTTGTCTTTTTTCGTCTGCATTATTTTCTCCTGGAAAAGCAAAACTTTCACCTGATGTGGCTGAGAAAATCCTTTTGTGTGGGCTGCCTTTAACAGCTCAGTGATACCTTGGCGAGACTGGTACCAACACCCACAGAGCCCCATCATTGCCATTCTCAGCAGCACATGTCCCACTTTTATTTAAATAGCATAAAGGTTGGAGCTGGAAAAGAGAACGATATCTATTTTTGTATTTGAAATAAATATTATAAATATAGATGGTAGAAATTCTCAGAAGGAGCAAGGTTGGTCCTTGTTGAGAGAGGAGATTAGAATCACAGCATCATTGAATAGTAGAGTTGGAAGGTACCTTTAAGATCCCTTGTTCTACCTCCACTTATTTTCTAGTTAAGGAAGTCCAGCTTCCTAGAATGACTTGGTTAAGTTAGCATCAGACCTGTGAGTAGAACTCAAGTCCTTGTACTTCGGGACATTGCTCTTTATATTATAGTCAACTATATCCTTCCTGTGCATTCCAGACTTGAAAGTCAAAGATGGAATGCTGGTTGGATACTGTCTTACAGCTCTGGATTTTGTAAACAAGACAAACTTAGTTGATAATACAGAGAAATTTACTAAGACTTGTTCCTTTTAGTATAATGGCTAATTTTTTTTGTGTCCATTTGGCTGGACTGCAGAGTGTTCAAACATTAATTTGGATGTTTCTTTGAGAGTGCTTTTGTATGAGGTAAACATTAAAATTGGAGAACTTTGAGTAAAACAGATTTGCCTCTATCACGTAGGTGAGCCTCATGCAATCAAATGAAGGTCAGAATAAAACAAGACTGATCTCTTCTGAACAAGCAAAAATTCAACCAACCTTTGGACTTGAACTGCAACATGGAGATCTTTTTGAGCCACCAGTTTGATGTTCCACTCTGCAGATTTTGGACTTCTCAGCCAAATAATCAAGTAAGCCATTTCCTTAAAACAAATCTTTCTATATATACTTACCCTATTGGTTCTATTTCTCTGAAGGACTCTTACTAATACGGTTAGTAAAACATCTGATTCTCTAATACAACATTTGGACATTAAGTATCTGTACCTGGAGAGCATCTTGTCTGTTGTTTTGGGTCATCATGTGCTATTTTCTATTTCTTTAATGCTCTGCAAACACAAAGAGAATCTTTGATTTTGGTATTAAAAGCAAACCTTTGAAAATTTGCTGTTATTTTTTTCCTCATTCATGAAGGATGGAATCCTCAGTGGAGAGCAAAATATCTGATAGTAATTCATAATACAATCCTAATGTATCTCCATCAAATTCTGAGGCAAGTAATGCTGGCTTTACCTGTGAAAAGGGTAGGGTTGCTTTTGGGCTCAGGCGCTACAGAAGACAAGAAAGGAAGCACACAACAGCTTAGTTTTCATTCTTCATCTGAAAAGTTGTTAGTAGTCTAGTCCTCCTCCTGCTTTCCCAAGATATTCCCAGACCTTCTGCAACCTCCTTCTTTATATTTATTAGGAAAATTTTAGGCATGAGTGAAAAGTAACCCAAATGAAACTAGCTTAAGCCAAAATAAAATTTCACTTGCTTGTGTAATAGAAGAGATCTGAGGAGAAGTTTGGGATGGATGAGCTTAGAGTCTTAAACATTGTTCTCAAGACCCATCCATCTATGTGCCTGGTTTACTTTGTGGTGTGTTGGCATTGCTTTCAGAATTGTTTGCCATTTGTATTGACAAGGTACAGCCAGATAACTCCTAGTTCACATCCCGTCCAGTTAACACCATCATAGAAAAGAATGATTCTCAGGAGTGCTGGGCATGTCCTGAGCTGACTCTTATTGGAAGGTTACGTTATATACATTTTTCCTGAATATGCTGATTAGCTTACTGTTGTGTTGTATACCTACCTTTATTCTTGAGGTAAGGTTGATCTCAATCAACCACATGTGCCAGGGAAAAAGGAAGAGGTGATTTTCTCAAAGAATAAAAATGATAAATGGGTGCCAGGTAAATGAAAGTCATAGTCATAGAATGCACTATATCATCGCTGCAGGTTGGCCAGTGAAGCAGGTGGGTAAACAGCAGTGGAGAGGAGAAGGTGGACTTGATTGAGTCATTCAATTTGAGGTGCCTGTGGAATCTCCTATGTGTATGGATAACAGGAGTCTATCAGTAGGTTAAAAAAGAACCAGGGTAGAATCACCTTTTGATTTTAGAAACAAATTGCATTTCCTGGAAGGGTATAAATTCTAGACTGGAGATTCTGAATATGTTTAATCTCTCCTTACTTTTCTTATTGACTATTATATTGTCACAACATTTTTTTCACTTCTTTTTGATTTGCTACATAAATTTCAGAATTTCATACTAGGATGTAATATCCTGTGTGGAAAGGGGTTTTAGTTCTCTTGATTAAAACCTAGAAAAACACAAGGTCTCTAGTAGGCACTCAAAAAACTGGATATGCTGCATATGTTATTTAACAAATAACTTCATTGTGGGTTGATAAAATGTCATGATAGAGAATTCTTCATGTACATTGCTTTTTATGTTGAGATCCTCTGTAGTTAACTTTGTGAAAATAAAATTTTATTTTTGAGATAAGTACAGATTTACAAGTAGTTCTAAGAAATGACAGACAGAACACATGTGGTTTTTAACCTCTGTCCCCCAAAGGTAGCAACTTCAAAAACTATGGTGTAATATAATGAGTAGGATATTGAAATATTGTTGTTGATGCAATCCTGATTGACTTTTTTGTGGATGTATATGTGGCCTTGGTGAATTGTTTCATGGCTACAAATTCTTCCCAATAATATGTGTGCTCTTTTGCAATGTAACTTTCCTGTTCCCACAATTTAGAGGTGGAGTATCTTTTTCTGTTCCTTTGAATTTGGGCCAGACTTGTTTTGCTTTGATCAACAGAATGCAGCAAAAGTTACATTATGTAAGTAATGGAGTATGCTAGAGGTTAGGCCTCAGAAGCATTAGACATTTACATTTTCTCTCTTTTTTTGCTCGAGAGACAAAGAGGGAGAAAGAGAGGAAGAGAGAGAGAGAGACCGAGAGACAGAGAGAGAGAGAGAGAGAGAGAGAGAATCTTCTGTTTGCTGCTGTCTGCTGGTTTGCTTCCCAAATGCCTGCAATAGCCAGGACTGGAGAAGGCAAAAGCCAGGAGCCTGGAAATCAGTTCAGGTCTACTGTTTCAGTGTCAGGAGCCCAAGCACTTGAGTCATCACTGCTGCCTTGCATGACACATTAGCAGGACAGGAAGCAGACTAGCTGGGATTCAGACTAGGTCTCTGACATGTGATGAAGTCTTCCCAAGCAGTGGTTGAGCCTGCTGTGCCATATCATCTGCTCCCAGATCTGGTTTCTTAGGCTGGTATTTATATAGACTCTGTCTTGCCAAATGAATGTGGAAAATGAATGAGTTTATATTTACTGGTTCTTCATTATTTTTCTCTTAGCGATATTGAAGAGTATTAAATACACCATTGACTAGATATTATTTTTCATAGTGGTTGAGGAATTAATTTTTAGAGTTAGACTTGCAGGGTAAAAAAATCTAAATGTATCACTTATCAACTGTAGGTTGCTTACTCTCCTTTTGTCTCAGTTCTTATAACCATAAAACAGGAATTAAAATAAAACTTACCTCAGGTTTATTATGAGGATTAAATGTGAAAAACATATAATTTCTACCACATAATAGTCACGCAAATATTACTTAATACTACGCCACCTCTTACTTCTCCTCTGAAACCATTATTGTCCTTTGCTGCTCTTCCTTGTCATGAATATGGATTCTCTTGTTCTTAGGCTTTTGTATAGTTCTTGGACTTTGATAATTTAACACAAAGTTAATGACTTTTAATCTGATTCATGCTTTTGATCATTACAATTAATAAATTTTCCTAGGAGTTCAGCAAACCATAGCATGAGAGAAACTTCCAGTGTATTCATGTGGATCACCATGGCATGTGTGTTGTTGACATAATTATTTATCCTCTATGAACATCCATTCTACTTCCCCTGTGGGAAAGGATACATAAATAAAGATTTCTGAAAATTGCTGTTTCCTAGTCCCTTTTTGATCTAGTGAAGAATAGATCCCTTGAAAAGGAAATGGTCTCTCTTTTCTCTCTTTCTCTTGCCTGTACTTACCCCTCCAAGACATATCGTGATTATGACCCAATCATTCCACTTAAGAGCTAGGCTTGTTTCAACGTATTGAATCACTGGGTCCTTGACCTCCTTACATACAAAGGAATTTCATATCAATCTGGGAATTGATGACAACTTAATTATTAACAAGATTCCTCATACTTCTCTCTCAGTAGCCATGATTCATTTTGGCTGGTAAATTAATCACAAGGTATATTCTAGGTCTTCTGGAAACAGATAAAGCTGCATAGGGCTGTATCTGAATTCAGGATAAATAAATAAAGGGTAAAGTGGTATGCTGGTGTGACTGCAGTTTAACTAATTTGAATTATTTGCTCTCCATCATTTCTGTGTCACAGTAGTTGTACCAAAGTGGATTCTGTGAAGATGATTGAATCACAGCATCTAGAAGCTTAATAAGCTGCTAAAATGTGAATACTGACCTGGGGAATTTTGCATGGCTAATGAAGGCAGAGTTCAGTGTCCATGATTATATCGCACAGTTTTACCAAAACAGTCAATAACTGTTTACAAATCCATTTGATCTACTCAGTTGTTCTGTTCACAATGTAGGTGCAGTGAAACTATTTCAGTAATAACTCTTTCAGGGAGACTGTTATGAGAAAAATGAAGCAATGGATGAAAGATGCATGTTGGGGGGGGCGCTTCAAGATAGAGGAATAGTGACAGGGCGGTCTGATTTAAGCTAAGTAAAATATATATAAAAAAGTGGAGAAAGTACACTGTCAGGGCAAAGCTGCAGGGTACACTGCAGTGGGAAGTCCTGCAAAAGCAGTAGAATCAGCCCAGACTCATGTGGAAGGTACAGACACACAGCAAGGAGCATTGAAACAACAAAGGAGATGGCAGCTTCAATCCAGAAAAAAACCCCTGCCCTGGCAAACCAGGTGAGATCAGACTGCATGGACCTGTACCACTGTTGATACAGCTGGAGGGAGAGCTTAATGAACTGTACCATTTTTGAGTCCAGCCCATATCTCTCAGGGCAGCAGGGCGACTGCTCACCCAGAAGTGGTAGGGGGAAAGCAGCACATCTCTCTTTCTTCCCTTCTCCTCCTTACAACAGTGACCTGCATCCTGTGGTAGGATGCCTGGTGCCATTTTTGGATATAAGCAGGTAGCAGCTGTTCCAGTTCTTGTATACACACCCAGAAACTATTGGGGTCACCCTCTATCCAGTCAGCAAGGGGCAACAACAACAGTTCAAGAGCAATTGACAGGGATGTCTCCACCTTACCAGCTGCACCCACCTGGCAATGCATGGGGAGAGGGGACCGCCCTACGGACAGCCACCCGTGGGACTCCTACAAGCCCAGAACAATTGTGAAGTGAGTGGAGTTACAGCTGGCAGATATTGTACATGCCTGTGATCCAGAGATCTTACCATAGAGGAAAAACCTGCATTTCTCATGGACTTTGAATCTTGCTGGGAGGACCAGACTTGATCTAGTGGAATGGAACACACATGTACAGCGACTCTGGGAACACCTCAGTCTCACTGAGGATAAGACAGGCTAGTGGGGCAGCAAGGCCTCATATGTACTTCTTGACCCTGAGAGCCTCGGGTGCTAAGACTGAGAAAACATTGTGACTGCGTGAGAGGAGGGAGGGTGTAACTGGGTTCTGGGCAATCACAGAGTGCTGCTGCATACTCTCAGAGCTCCTTGGTTGCCTAGAGCAACTCATAGCAGAGAAACATGCAAACAGGAAGGACGATACAGATCATATGTGCAGTTCATACAGTGGTGTGGATGAGTGTTGAATACACTGAGGGCTAACACCTGGGCTCTGCTTGGAGGAGAAGGTGTGGTCACATCACATCAACAAGTTGTGCTACCATGCCCAACTTGGGCATTACCATGGATACCCATCCCATCCTGGAGGACTGACCAGAATTCCCTGGCCTCACTCACCACACATCTCTTGGTATTCACTGAAAGTGTAGACATTCCACTAAGCCACAGAGGCATAGTACAAAAAGAAAAGCCATCAAAGGGAAGAAAAAAACAACATTCTACAAATGCCTAAAAATAAATGCAAGCATTCAAGAAATAAGAATAAGGAAAACAATATGATCCCCTCAAAGGAACATATTTCAATATTAGAATATGAAGATGAAGAGATTGAGGAAATGCTGGAAATGGAAATAAAAAAAATTAATCATAGGATTACTCAAAAGCAATCAGAAGCAAATCCACAAACTAAAGAAAACCATATATGACAGGAATGAAAATTTTTCCCATGAAATTTAGATTTTAAAAAGAAATCAAAATGAAATGTTAGAAATGAAGAATTCAATATATCAACTAAAAATGCAGTGGAAAGCCTTAATAATAGAGTTGGTGAGGCATAAGAAAGACTATCAGAGCTAGAAGACAAATCTCTGGAAATTTTACAGTCAGCCCCCCCCCCCCAAAAAAAAAATAAGAAATTAGAAAACTTAAAAACATTTTTGGAGATCTATGGGATGCTATCAAATGATCCAGCATATTGATCTTAGGAGTGCCTGAAGGTGTGGAAAGAGAGAAGGGACTAGAAGGCCTATTTAGTGAAATAATTACAGAAAACTTCCCTAATTTGGAGAAAGGAATATTTAAATATAAGAAGCACATAGAACTCCTAACAGAGAAGACCAGAAAAGATCTACACCATGACACATTGTAGTCACTTTACATAGTAAAGCATAAAGAAAAGATTCTAATATGCACACAAGAGAAAAGCCAAATTACTTTCAGAGGATCTCCAACTAGACTCAGAGCTGACTTCTCATCAGAAATCCTGGCTAGAAGACGATGGCAAGATGTAGTTAAAATCTTAAGAGAAAAATAACTGTCAACCTAGAATACTGTACCCTACAAAACTCTCATTTATGAATAAAGGTGAAATAAAGACCTTCCATAACAGAAATTGAAAGAATTTGTCATCACTTATCCAGCCTTACAAAGGATGCTAAAGGATGTGCTATAAACAGAAACATAGAAAGAAAGTCACCATCATGGAATGAATGTGAAGACACAAAATCCCTCAGTAAAAGTACAAAAGAAATCCAAAGTAAATGACAGGAATATTAATAGAAAAATGGCAGAACCAAGTAGTTTCTTAAAAATAGCTACTTTGAATGTAAATGGCCACAACTCTCTAGTTAAAAGATACAGACTGGCTGAATGGATTAAAAAGCAAGACCCATCTATTTGCTACCAACAAGAAACACACCTCACTAACAGAGATACATGTAGACTGAAAGTGAAAGGATGGAAAAAAATATTCCATGCTAATGGGAAGAAAAAAAGGGCAGATGTAGCCATCCTAATATCAAACAAAATGGACCTTAACACAAAAACTGTTAAAAGAGACAGAGAAGGACACTATGTAATGATTAAGGGGTCAATAAAGCAGGAAGACATGACTATAATAAATATGCACCAAACTACAGGGGACCTGACTATTTAAAATAATTGTTAATGGTTCTAAAAGGAGACATAGACTCTGATACAACAGTAATGGGAGACTTCAATACCCCACTTTCATCAATGGATACATCAACACAGACATAAAATCAACAAAGAAACAACAAAGTTAATTGATACTGTGGACCAAATGTCCTGAAATCTACAGAACTTTTCACCCCAAAGTTGCAGAATACACATTCTTCTCAGCAGTGCACAGAACTTTCTCTAGACCATATGCTAGACCATAAAGCAAGTCTCAGCAAATTAAAAAAAAAATCAAAATCACACCATACACCTTCTCTGACCACCATGGATTGAGACTCAAAACAATCAGGAATCTCAAGAACATATGGAGACTGAACGACATGCTCCTAAATGAATGGTGAGCCATAGAAGAAGTCAAAAAAATTCTGGAAACAAAGATGACAGTACATAATATCAAAACTTATTGGATATAGCAAAAGTGCTGTTAAGAGAAAGTATAGTAATGAGTGCCTACATCAAGAAATTGGAAAGTTATCAAATAAATGAGCTGTCAATGCATCTCAAGGACCTGGAAAAAAACCAACAAACCAAACCCCAAATTAGTAGGAAGAAAGAAATAATTAAAATTAAGGAAGAAATAAAGTTGAAACCCAAAAAACAATACAAAAGTTCAACAAAATGAAGAGCTGGTTTTTCGAAAAAATAAAAATGACATCCATTGGCCCAACTAACAAAAAAAGAGGGAGAAGATCCAAGTCAATAAAATCAGAGATGAAAAAGGAAATGTAACAACAGATGTCACAGAAATAAGATGAGTCATCAGGAATTACTACAAAGAGTTGTATGCCAACAAATTGAGAATCCTGGAAGAAATGGATAGATTCCTGGACACATACAACCTACCTGAATTGAGTCATGAAGACATAGAACATCTAAACAGACCAGTAACCAAAATGGAGATTGAATCAGTAATAAAGATCCTTCCAACAAAGAAAAGCCCAGGTCCCGATGCTTCACTGCTGAATTCTATCAGACATTTAAAGAAGAACTAATTCCAATTCTTCTAATGCTATTCAAAACAATTGAAAGGGAGGAAATACTCCCAAACTCCTTTATATGAAGCCTTAATTCCAAAACCAGAAAAAGATATGGCAGAGAACAAGAACCATGGCCCAATATCACTGATGAACATAGATACAAAAATCCTCAACATAATGCTAGCCAATCGAACCTGACAACACATCATTATCTCTATAGATGCACAAAAAGCATTTAACAAGATTAAACAAGGATGCCCACTCTCACCATTGCTATTTAATATAGTCCTGGAAGTTTTAGCCTGAGCCATCAGGCAAGAAAATGAAATCAAAGGGATACAAATAGGGAAAGAAGAAGTCAAACTATCCCTATTTGCTGATGACATGATTATATATATAAGGAACCTAAAATACTCCATGAAAAGACTATTACAACTCATAAAAGAGTTTGCTAAAATTGCAGGATATAAAATCAACACACAAAAATCAAAAGCTTTTGTGTACATGGACAATACCATAGCTGAGAAAGAACTTTTTTTTTTTTTTTTTGACAGGCAGAGTGGATAGTGAGAGAGAGACAGAGAGGAAGGTCTTCCTTTTTGCCGTTGGTTCACCCTTCAGTGGCCGCTGCGGCCAGCGCATCTTGCTGATCCGAAGCCAGGAGCCAGGTGCTTCTCCTGGTCTCCCATGCGGGTGCAGGGCCCAAGCACTTGGGCCATCCTCCACTGCATTCCCGGGCCATAGCAGAGAGCTGGCCTGGAAGAGGGGCAATGGGGATAGAATCCGGCGCCCCGACCGGGACTAGAACCCGGTGTGCTGGCGCCACAAGGTGGAGGATTAGCCTGTTAAGCCACAGCGCCGGCCGAGAAAGAACTTTTAAGATCAATCCCATTCATAGTAGCTACAAAATAATTTAAATACCTTGGAATAAACTTAACCAAGGAAATCAAAGATCTATTCAATGAAAATGATAAAAGATTAAAGAGGGCAATAGAAGAAGACATAAAAAAGTGGAAAAATCTTCCAAATTCATAGATTGGAATAATGAACATCATCAAAATGTCTATACTACTGAAAGCAATTTATAGATTCAATATGATCCCAGTCAAAATATCTGCAACATTCTTTTAAGATCTAGAAGAAATGATGCTGAAATTCATATGGAAATGCAAGAGGCCCCGAATAGCTAACACAATCTTAAACAATAAAAAAAGCTGGAGGCATCACAATATCAGACCTCAAGATATACTACAAGGCAGTTATAATCAAAACAGTCTGGTACTGGCACAAAAACAGATGTGTAGACCAATGGAGGAGAATAGAAACTCCAGAAATTAATCCATGCATCTACAACTAACTTATCTTAGGCAAAGGAGCAAAAATCAACCCTTGGAGCCAAGATAGTCTCTTCATTGAATGGTGCTGGAAAAACTGGATCTCTGCATGCAGAAATATGAAACAAAACCCCTACCTTACACCCTACATAAAAATCCACTCAAAATTTATCAAAGACCGAAATCTAAGATGTGATACCATCAAATTACTAGGGAACATTGGGGAAACCCTGCGAGACATTGGCATAGGGAAAGGTTTCTTGGCAAAGACTCCAGAAGCACAAGCAGTCAAAGCCAAAATTAAGTGGGATTATATCAAACTGAGAAGCTTCTGCACTGCAAAAGAATCACTCAGCAAACTGAAGAGGCAACCAACAGAATGGGAAAAAATATTTGCAAACTATGCAACTGATTAAGGATTAACTTCCAGAATCTATAAAGAGCTCAAGAAACTTAAAACAACAAAGCAAACAACCTAGTGAAGAAATGGTCAAAGGACCTGAGGAGACATTTTTCAAGGATGGAAATTCAGATGGCCAATAGACACATGAAAAAAAAAATGTTCAGGATCGCTACCCATCAGGGAAATGCAAATCAAAACCACAATGAGGTTTTACCTCACCCCTGTTAGAATGGCTCTCATATTGAAATCAACAAACAAAAAATGCTGGTGGGGATGTGGGGAAAAGGGTACCCTAACCCACTGTTGGTGGAAATGTAAGCTGGTACAGCCACTGTGGAAGACAGTATGGAGACATCTCAGAAAGCTGGATATACACCTACCATATGACCCAGCCATCCCACTCCTGGGAATTTACTCAAAGGAAATGAAATCAGCATATGAAAGAGAGATTTGTACCCCCATGTTCATTTCAGCTCGATTTATAGCAGCTAAGATATGGAATCAACCCAGATGCCCATCAACTGAAGACTGTATAAAGAAATAATTATATTATTATTATATACACTATGGAATACTACACAGAAGTAAAAAAATGAAATCCTGTAATTTGGAACAAAATGGGTGCAAGTGGAAAATATTATATTTAGTGAAATAAGCCAGTCACAAAAAAGACTAATACCATATGATCTCTTGATCTATGGTAACTGCTAGAGTACTTAAAATGTAATTTATAGGAGTGAAACTATCACCTTGAGATGCAATGATTTTGAACAGCCCTTGCCTTGACCATCCATGAACAATGTTTTTCTTGTTTTGTTTTTCTTTTATGCTTCATACCATTTGGTGAACCCTCTACTTAGTGTAGGTTTACTCTTATAAATATAAAATTAACTGAAAATGTATCTCAGTGAAAAATAAGAATGGAAAGGGAAGATGGAAGAGGAAGAAAGGTGGGAGTATGTGTGGGAAGGGGGTGGGGGGAAGCATCTCCATCTTC